>NC_135411.1:15627476-15938726 GCF_051991245.1 Festucalex cinctus | reverse complement strand
TTTGCTTGCAACAGGCCGCTTTTATTTCTCTGCTGTAAATTTGTAAAATACAGCCGGTAACACATCACTGCTTAACTGTGTTTAAATGGTAGGAAGATAACAATGGAAGCATCCGCACGCAACATTAAACTCCAATTGTAATAAAGCCTGCCAGGATGTTTACACGTTTTAGGAAAAGACTGAAATGAGAGAAATCTCTTGAAGGTTTAGAAAGATTAAGGTCAGCAATGATGGCAAAAATATTTAGTAGCTAAATATTTATGGGTGCTTGATTTTTGTGCCTGTGATTGGCTGGCAATCAGTCCAGGGTGTACCCCGCCTCCTGCCCAGAGCCAGCTGAGATAGGCTCCAGCACCCCCCGGTCAAGAATATGCTTGGATGGATGGATGATTTTTGTGCAATATACTACAAAATTCTTGAGCAAAGCAAAGCAGTTATATTTCCCAAGAGGAGAAGCCAACAGCGAGGGCTGTCACCGTGCTAGAGATGCGTCCATGCCACTGTTTTTCAAACCAAATACGATTACAAGAACTTATATTTAGATACTCCTCCATACCAAGTAATAAATGCATATTTATAATGCCATTACATCTGGCAATTAAATTTCCTTTCGTATATGCTACCGCGGCATTGACTTCACTTGACTTAAAATTTGTGCAAGTGACATCATAGCAGTACATTAACACAGCTATAACATTTAACATAATGTTAGCATTAAGCTAACGGACACATTCAAGATGAAGCTGTCTGGTTGCTTAAATATAGAACTTACTACCGTATTTTCAGCACTATAAGGCGCACCTTCAATGAATGACATATTTTAATACTTTTTCCATATATAAGGCGCTACAGTAGAGACTGAGGTTACGTTATGCATCCATTAGATGGTGCTGCGCTAACAGGAATGTCAACAAAACAGTCAGATAGGTCAGTCAAACTTTATTAATAGATTACAAGCCAGCTTTCTGACAACTCCATTCACTCCCAAAATGAATAAACAGCTGTTTTATTATTTTCTCTGAAGTAAAGTATTAGTATTAGCTAGCGATCCAAGATGGCGGGATCTTCTGAGCATGCGCGTCACTGATCGTGCAGGGTCACCGATAGCGTCTTGACAGCGAGACCTGTTGCGGCTCAATATTGATCCATATATAAGGCGCACCTGATTATAAGGCGCATGGTCAGCTTTTGAAATAATTGAAGGCTTTTAGGTGCGCCTTATAGTCGTGAAAATACAGTAATTGTCTTTATTTTGGTTAATTTAACTGTAAACTTTCTTTTGGAATGTGAACTACAAGCAAGCACACAACACTTTTTGGCTCGTATCAGGTGTCATGTATCGGAGCTTTTTTTTTTTTTTTTTTTAAGTATAAGTAACTGATACAGACTGATACTGGGATATCCTTACACTAGATGAAGCTAACATAACAGTCGAGGGTTTCAATTGGTGCTCCTTCTTAAAGGTGGGTTCAAGGATATTTTTGTGGCTGCGTCTTCCGGGTGGATCATCTAAAAGATTGTTTCATCAATATGCGTAACGACGTCGTGCGTGCTCGTTCCTAGCTGGCGCACTTCGAGTGTTTGTAGCATGTAGCTAGCTTTGTGTAGTGAGCTTCAGATTCGGCCATTCATCGCTGTAGCTCCACCGAGCTGACCGCGTACTTTGAAAATAGCCGAGAGCCGCAAGAGGACATCCGGCTGCAGAGAGTGATGAAGATGATGATGAAGATGAGCTCGCACGTTAGCGACATTTCCCCCGGACGAGCAGGAGAGCTGGTAGGATGGTCTTCCGCATGCGCAGTTTTTTTAAATGTGACAGATGTTTGGCTTCCACCTTTTGAGAACATCATTGAATCCACCTTTAAACCAAAATACACAACAAATTGCTCAAAACTAAGATTCCTATCCAAGCCAACAGAAATAGAACAAAAAGAGGAAGCTGCAACCTCCTAAAATAAAACGTGTAACAGCACTATACAAGCAATATTCTCATACCACTGTATGTAATGGAATGAGGGGAGCCGCTTCGATTGGCCAGGAGTCAACTGTGTTCCATCTCACAATGTTGCAAACACTCTCTACTATCTGTGTTAGTCTAGCAAAATATCAAAAGGAAGAAAACTCCGCCCAAGCACACAGTTCAGCCTGATACACATATAAGTAATTTTCCAATCTTAAAAGATTTTTTATCCTTGTCAGACGCCACGCATAAAGATAAAAAAAAATCGGGCATTTGATAACTTTGGTCGTATTGTTAACAAAAAATAAATAAAATGAAGATGCTTTTTAAAAAATGAAAACTAACTATAATTAAAGCAAAAATGTGCTTTATTTTAGTCTTTGGTAATTAATTTAATGCATGAGCCTTTGGGGATGATTTTAAATGTCATTTTTAGTAGATTTATTTTGAAATAAACCGGAATAATGATGCTGCGACCATGGTGTTTTTTTTTTTAATATTGCGCACAAGTATTACACATAAAAAAAACTTAAAAAAACAAACTAACTAAAACTAACACTGAAACTACTAACCTAAAACTAAGCATTTATTAAGGAACTAAAACTAATAAACTATCAGAACCACCCTGAAAACTAATTAACACTAACTACTTAAAAAAAAAAAAAACTTAAATCAAAATAAAAACTAAAATGAAAAATTGCAAAACTATAATAACCCTACTGCCATATTACAAATAAATTGGTTTATATACTGTAGCATTTTTCTAAATGTGCAAAAGCACAAATAAATTATTTGTACAATTTTTAGGACTAAACACAATTTCTCTTCATAACATTATGTGGCCCTTGCGTCCTTCTGATTTCCTGTATGTGGCCCTCAAATCAAAAAGTTTGGACACCCCTGGTATAAAACAAACCCGTTCTACGAATCAATTTCTCAAAACTGCCACGAGCAAGCATGAAGAGCTGCCAGTGTTGGAACGGGTCAGTTAGAAAAGCATCAGCAAATGATTTCGTGAGAGACTGATAACTATTTTCAACTTGTCAATAATATTCCAGATGATTGGACTCCTTGGACCTCAGTTAGCAAGAAAGCGGGTAAACGCGACAACGGACCTAAAAATCTTGCAAGAGCCCCTTGCTCAAAATGGTTGAAGTTTGCCTGTGAACGTAAAAATGAGAACGTAAAGTGGTCAGATGAAACCAACGCTGACTTATTTGGCGTTAATGCATGGAAAAAAGATGTGCGTATGATACAACATCCGCACAGTCAAGCATTGAGTTGGAAACGTCATGTTCAGGGCCATCTTAATTTTTATTTTTTTTGTCTAAGTGTGCAAACTCACAAATTCAGCAGGGAATTCAATCGGGGTGTTAAAAAATCGATTCGGCAATATATCGCGATACTACAGCACGCAATTCTCGAATCAATTCAATAGGCAGCCGAATCGATTTTTTAACATCCATTTTTGATGAATAATATTCAACAAAACGTCTAACTTTCACACCTTAAGCATGGAAGAATGTTATGTTAATGGAATATTAAGCCTTAATATTTTTATTTCAATGCTGTTCTAACATGAAAAAGGTTTGTTAAATACAGTGACTCACAGTTATAACACTGAAATTTGAGATCAATAAATAATACATTTTCATACAAATCTTACAGTGTACATGTACAAGTTTACTGAATGCGATTTTCTAAATTGAGTAAAAAAAAATCGGAACAATCGACTTGTAAATTCATATCGGGATTAATCGGTATCGAATCGAATCGTGACCTATGAATCGTGATACGGATCGAATCGTCAGGTACTTGGCAATTCACACCCCTAGAATTCAATAATTATCTAGCACAGTGTGTATTTTAAAAAGCAACGACACAAGCCCTTCCTTTTATACGTCTTCTACATCTCATTTATGTTTGTTTACTTCTAATTATCCAGCGGTTATTGCACTTGACAAGATGCAGCTTGGAATGGCGCGCAATTTAAAAAAAAAAAAAAAAAAAAAGCTGTCAAACGTAAAGGATGACAAGTTGTGAAGTGAAAGCGGAGGCCGCGTTTGACCTTGTCCTTCTCCGCTGAGGGTCTGCGGGTTTGGGCCAGGGACAGGAACTCCCTGTACAGACACCATGTCTGCAATCGCTACTCCCACTTGCACACTGGAACACTTTGTTCAGCGCCACCAAGGAAAGCCTAGACAACAAAAACACACACATTCTGCCTTTGCTCCGGCTCGCGGCGGTAAATAATAGCCCCCTCAAGGCGGGAAATCACGCAAGAAAAATAAAATAGACCTGTTGTTATCCAATCGTTTGTTTGAATTTACAGCTAGAGAGGGACTACGATGCAACGGAGTCGTATAAATACGTTGCGAGCTCGTATTTATGTTGTTTAACTTACGGGGGGCCGACAGAAATGAATCATTTCAGGAGTTTTGGGGATCGCTTACTGCGAGCCAGCCATTAAAAACAACAATGAGGCACTGTTATTTACACAGGAAGTAGCTAAATGATCACTTTGTTTTTGTTTTTTTTTACGAGAAAACAATGCATGGAACTAAAAATGTACTTACTCAGCCAACTTTTGACTTATACTCAGGGAAAGTGTTTATAATAATAGCAGTGTGTTTAAAAAAAATAATAATACAAAATTGAGCAAATAAAGGGAAAAAAAATGTCATTTTGCTCCGGAAAATGAACAAAACGTCACTGAACTAATATTGAGCCAATTTCAACCAATCTCTATAACCTGTGAGCTCCTACTCCAGCCCAAGACCATTCAAGTATAGTTCCACAAATCCTAAAATCATGGGGGGGGAGACTTTTTTTTTTATATATATATTTTATCTTTATAAAGGAAGCAGGCTGATACTGTATAGAACTTTTTTTTTTTTGTGTGTGTGTGGAGGGGGGCAACCCCAGTTTTTGTGGAAAATGCTTTTTTCCCCCTGTTTTTAATTTAATTACATTTAATTTAATTTTGGGATTAATATATATATATATATATATATATATATATATATATATATATATATATATATATATATATATATATATATATAAAACGATTCGACCGAACCATCGGTCGTCAAGGGGAGCTAAACGGCCGTATCGGTAGCAGACTTGTCAACCGATACAAAATCCGCCGGGAATCCTTAGATACGTTGCTTGGAAAGCTGTGGACCGGATATCGCGTTGCTGTGAATCGGTTGCGAGTGAGGCTTTATGGTTTTCATAACAATAGCAAGAGTTCTGCACCGTGCTCTACTTGTTTTGTTTACATTTCAGTAGCATCAGTATTCAAGCTACTTCCGTGTTTACAGAGAGCTAGCAAAGTCGCGCTCAGAGACGCTTCATTCCCCGGATGTTGTAAACAGAATGCAAAGACGTTACGCACCTTTTTTGGGGGGGAGGGGGGGCCGCCTACCGTCAACGCCGTGCTCGCGACACGGCAAGCGCGCACACACAACGAGTGACAACATGCAACAGTGGAGACAGTTAGCAGAAGCCGGTGCCTCACATCTCGGTATTTCCCATGGCTATCGAGTCCTCTCGGTGCACTTGTATGTCCCGGGCCGGCGTTGGTACTGCGCGCGAGCCAAAAAGTGGACATATTCTGTTTAATTGTGTTGGTGTCTTTTTAAAGGTTAAATATTTATATTTCAAATTGAATTATCAGCCTTTTGTTTTCCTGATCCTGATTTTGAATTAAAAAACAAAAAAACAAAAAACAATTATAACTGTCAATAACAACTAATAAATATTTAAACTGATACATTCATATCGCCTAGCCCTTTGTTCCGGTCCTTTTAAATAATTGATTCAATATATAAAAATATAGAAGACATTGTTGTTGTTCTTTCAACACATTTGTAGATACTGTAAAAATTTGTGGTGTTTTAAGATTGTTTACAAGCAACAAATGTCACTATAAGTTTTGAATATTGAAATTAATCGTATCGAATCGTAAATTGTATCGTTCCCAAACTTAATCGAACCGTATCGAACCGTTCTGTTCTGAAAGATAATCGTTTTTCAATCGAATCGCAACTTGTGTATCGAGATACATATCGAATCGGCCTCATGTCAGAGATTCCCACCCCTAATATATATATATATATATATATATATATATATATATATATATATATATATATATATATATATATATATATATATATATATATATATATATATATATAACTTGACAAAAAAAACTTTAATATATGTTTTCCAGTAAAAAAAAAAAAATATAAAATAAAATAAAAATGGGGGAAATCAGAAGAAAATCACAGAAAAATGTAAAAAAAACAAAAACAAATCCAAAATGGAGGGGTTGACTATAGTGTTACGTTGTAATATCACCAATCACTACTAGATGGCAGATATGTCTTAGATGCATTTACACTGGGTCTTTTAATACCTTTTAATAATGTTACAACGTGAGTAGGCCAAATAATTTTTTGTGGATTTGTCATGATATTAAGGATAAACATAGCATCTCAATAACAACATTTGGAATGAGTTGATCTTTTTGTGGCAAAATGTACAAGATGCGTTATTGCACTTAATGTTGCTTATTGTGTTCAGCAGTTTTGTGCCGTCCTGGCAATTTTTATGCAAGAGTCCTTTTTTTTTTTGCACTGGGGGAAAACAAAACAAAACAGTAAGTGGTTACTCTGTTGTTTGCTTCAAACCGTTTGTTGTTGGGTTAAGAAAGTGGCTCTCTGGAGCACATATTTGAAAAAGGGTGTCCCCTTGCAGCATTTAAGTTGCCCATCCCTGTTGTAGAGTCAGCAATTAACATATGAAGCATGTTTGTGAACATTGGAACCGCTGACCTCAGAACTGTGAGTGAGAAGCGCTAACCCCTTTTCATCTTGCCACCACGTTGTATTCTGTCACCTATAAACTAAAACAGAACGTGAACAAGATGTAACTTGGGTGGCTACATGCTAACACCGAAACAGATGAACATCTTTCTTGACATTTTTCGAATCTCCCTCGTAGCACAGCTGACCAAACATGGCCGCCAAACAGCATCCCTTCAATCACAAAAACTGATAGATGAACCAATTACGTGCATCCATGCATTTCCTGCGATGCCGGAACATTGCTTGCGACCTTTTTCTTGACAGAAATGAATTTCTCCCCCTCAGGCTAAAGGGAAAAAAAAAAAAAAATCACAGCGTGCTCCACCCTTGCCACTGAGTCACACCGCTGCGCTTCGACATCACGCCTGTTTACAAACCAGCCGCCATTCTGTGCTTAAAACTCACGTGGCTCTTCTTCCTGGACGAGGTCATGTAGTGAGCGGGAGGGGTTGATTTTAGAGGGGTGTCAATCGGAGAGGACGGCGCGTCTTTAGCCCGCTTTCGTAGCAGGTTATCTCCGCCTGCGGCAAGCCGCCACGCGCCTGCTGCACCTGATTGTCTCATCGGCACATTCCAGGCCAGAGGGCCCGACAAGCCCGGGCAGAGCGTGCAGACTGTGATACACTTGTTCTGCAGACGCAGGTGTACACCCTGCACTCAACACAAATCGATGTTGGGGGTGTGGGGGCAAGAGTTGTATTGAGCAGAGGAAGTACAGAAGACATATGAGTTTGATGATGACCTGAATTCATGTCCATCATTCAGACTGAGGATATTTAACACAATAAAGCAATAGATAGTGTCGAAGTGATGACTGTGATTCACTTTAACCAGTGGTGTCCAAACTACGGCCTGAGGGCCATTTGCGGCCCGCCATGCATTTTTTAGTGGCCCACAACATTTGCTAAAAATGGCATTTGACTCAGTTCAAATAAAATAAAAACAAAAATGTTTGGAGATGGCCAAAGTAAGACTGGAGAGTGTCGAAAAACACAGGTGCTATTAAATGTTATTTTAGTTAACTAAAACTAACGAAAAAAACAAAAATTCAAAAAACAATTTTGTTAACGAAATAAAACAAAAATGAAGATACTTTTTAAAAAAGAAAATTAACTGAAACTACATTTCATGTTTACATTAACTACAATAAAACTAACTAAATTATAGCAAACGTCCTTCGTTTTAGTCTTTGGTAATTAATTTAATGCATGAGCCTTTGGGGATGATTTTAAATGTGATTTTTATTACATTTATTTTGATATAAACCGGAATAATGACGTCGTGCCCATGGTGTTTTTTAAATGTTGTGCACGAGTAATACACATTAAAAAACAAAAAACAAAACTAAAACTAATAATGAAACTAACTAAACTAAAACTAAGCATTTATTAAATAACTAAAACTAATATAAAAGTAACAGAACCACCCTGAAAAATAAAACAAACTAAATTCAAAAAAACAAAATAGGATGGATGGATGAATTTTAAAGACATGTTTGAAATGACACACTTGTGGATGACGCACTCAATTCCGCCTCCTTTAGCAAAATAATACCAAGACACGAGCGACTGCCTTTTGATCGACGCAGACAATTATCACCACTCACGCCTCCTCTGTTGAGCGACAATTGCTTAGCTACCTGGTGAGGTTGGAGGAGGTGGTGAAGAAAAGACAAAAGTGAGGCACTGCGATGATGTCATGACCAGCAGATGCAGAGGAGGAATCGAGATAAAGGCGAAGGAATTCCAAATAATATCAGTTTGGGCATGCAGAGGGTGATCACGCGTTTGGAGGGATCGTGTTGTGACTCACCGGCGCTCCGCTGTCTTCATTTTTGTTGCTATGGGAATCTGACATTTCAGGTGCTGATATTGTTTTGAAATTACAATACACAAAAGTCGCAAATCTCTCTAATATGAATTCAATATTAATGCGGCACACGTACGCACGGGGCTTGAAGAAATTGGATATGCTAATACAACAGGGGAGTTGGGGGGGGGGGGGCATTGTTGTATTATCAGCTTCCTTTGGAGAGCGTCCACAGGAAGACGATGTTCCAAAGAAGGTCAACTCCACGTTTTTATTTTGGCCTTTCCGAGACAATCAGCAAGGCTGAGTCAGAAAAAAAAAGGATGTGATGGAAGACGGCGGTGTTGGGTTGGAGGGGGGCGAGGGGGTGGAGAAACAGGCCGGGACCTGCTCCGGCATTCAATTGTGCCTTTGTGAGGCCGAGGCACTTGCCTGTGGCAGGTGCAGCCGCGGCAGACGTGACGCCGTCGACCCGCTCCACCTCGGAGGTCGACCCGGCGAGCTGTCACGACAAGACGCGGATCGGATCGGATCGTCGACAACGACGGTTGTTGGAAATTCCCAGAGACTCATCAAATTACAGGATTGCAGAAGCAGGCTGATGTGGGCACATGATGCCTCATAACAGCAATTATATCATTGACATTTTTTGAAAGTTTTGTACAGTTTCATTTTTAACTCTTTTACTGCTACACGTTATCAAAAAACAACCCCCAGTGCCAGCGGATTTCGAGCATTTTAACTCATTTTTCGAAGCAAACAGAATATTGTGTTCTTTTTTCTACATAAACAACATGGGTACCACATGAAAGATCGCATTCCATTCTTTCATTAGGAAAAAATTTATGTTTCTACCTTATTCCGTTCTTTAGTAATCAATATTTGAAAATAGGTAATTTGAGTGACATTGAGCGAAAATTGAAAAGAAAAGATACGTTTTCTCCACAAAAGTGACTTTGATACTAATATTTTTTGTTTAGTGACGCTCCGTCAAATCAGGTTTAATGTTACAAAGGCTTTGATCATTCACGTCAGCCTTGAAATCGTTCTATTTCATCAGATTGCGTCATGTTTCATTGTAATTCGCAGCTCTAGTTAGGGCCCGAGCAGCTACCGCTGCCATCTGCTGGCCATAGTTAGTGGGCGTTTTTGATTTCACAACTCATTGACCCGGCTGCGCTGCACTTGGACGTTGCACTGACCACTGATATATTCACACACACACAAAAAAAAAAAAAAAAAAAAATAGCTGACGTCACTTAACGTTTATGGCAGCATACATCGTGATTTTACTCAACGTTATTAAACGTTTTTGGCAGTCAAAGAGTTAAAGGGGAAGTTAACCCCCCAAAAAAGTCTTGACAACAATATGTTCTATTCCGCCCCACCAGTCTAAATACAGTCTTCTGGTTGATGTTGTTAGTGGAATAAGAGTTATAAAGCAAAATCCAGCAGTTTTTAATCAATATCAAATGGCATCACATTTGCTCATGTCTCAGCTCTAAATCACAGCTCAGCTTCAGAAAAACAGGTGAGCTGTCATTAGTTGTTGCCTGAGCCCTGAGCAACTGTGATGTCATCTTCAGTCGACAGCAAGTAGCAAAATGGCCGCCCCCTGAGATGGCTGTATTTTGTTCAGAACTTTAACTAATCAGAATGCCATGTTTAGACTAGTGACTACAATTTCCGGGGTAATTAAATTCCCCAGGGGCCATCCAAGTACTATTTCAGCAGCATGGTCTTTCTGAGCCAGGCATGAACTTTGAGGGCTGCAATGACCAAGGCTGATTGGTTGGACACATTTGGGTGTGTGTTTTTACAACAGCTGGGCTCATCAAATTCATAGGTCATCAAACTCATTTGAATTAATTACCGATAACTCAAAGACGCTGTGGAAAAACTATCATATAATTCCCTGATGAACTTTTACAACCAAGAATTCCCTTTACCCAGAACTCAAAGATCCTGGGCTGATTGGTGGAAAAGCAGCTATTGTCTTAGTTTTAATTGGAGGTTGAGGACCTAAGTGTAGGGTAGCTGTGCAATGAAGCAATGGTGTATAAAGGCAAACAAGGTACCGTATTTTCCGCACTATAAGACGCACCTAAAAGCCTTCAATTTTTTTTCAAAAGCTGACCATGCGCCTTATAATCCAGTGCGCCTTATATATGGATCAATATTGAGCCGCAACCGGTCTCGCTGTCAAGACGCTATCGGTGACCCTGCACGATCGGTGACGTGCATGCGCAGAAGATTCCGCCATCTTGGATCGCTAGCTAATACTAATACTTTACCTCAGAGAAAATAATAAAACAGCTGTTTATTCATTTTGGAGTTGTCAGAAAGCTGCTTTGTAATTTATTAATAAAGTCTGACTGACCTATCTGTTTTGTTGACGTTCCCTTTAGCGCAGCACCATCTAATAGATGCATAACGTAACCCCAGCCTCTACTGTAGCGCCTTATATATGAAAATGTTTTAAAATATGTCATTCATTGAAGGTGCGCCTTATAGTGCGGTGCGTCTTATACATGGAAAAGGTTTGAAAATATGTCCTACATTGAAGGTGCGCCTTATAATGAGGTGCGCCTTATATTGCGGAAAAAAACGGGTACTTGGAAAGTCCAAAAACATAAAATCAACAAAGTCCAAAACAAAATTCCAACACACAAGGGACAGGGGAGCTGATTGGTTGACAGAAGGGAGCAGGATGACAAGCACAGGTGGACATGATAAACCTTGATTAGACATTGACAAAAGGAGACACAAGGGAACACCTGACAACTAAACCAAACCAAACAAAGCACAAACCATGACACATCTAAAGTTTACCAGATCTGGAAAACACAACTATATGTCCCACATATCATATGTGACTTCCCTAATACTGACTAATGACTGATTAGACTTCTGAGTATGTTTATGGTGGGGGAGGATACTTCCTGTTTGATTACATCAGAGGGTGATGAAGTCAGATTCGATCATCTTCCAGGGATAAGAGAAAACAATGGTAGCAACAAGGAACACAGTCCATGTTTAGTGAAGATAATGGAGCCTGACTTACTTGGTCATGTATAAAAGAGAAGAGAAGGCTCGCAGAAGTATTCTAAATAAATAAAATAGAGTTGAGTTCTTTGAACAAGCAGAGTGTAAGATGCTTTTGCTGAAGGCGTTGCTGTTCCTTCTCGCAAGAATATTAAATCATCTCTAAGTTTATCCAGGTCTGCTAGATATCAATTAAGTAACTCAAATAAGAGTATCTGGAGCCACAGTGAGTTGTTGTTGTTTTTTTTAGGGTGTAAAATCACAGTAGCTCCTTGGTGGAGGTAACTAGAATGGCATTATGTAGTACCAAATCCAAATAATCCTGATTTGAGTTAGCACAAAATTTGCACTGACCCCCCCCCCCACACACACACACACCAAAATGAGATTGGACCACACAGGTGTCAAATGATCGACATATCACGGCACCCCCTTGCCAAAGCAGCCTGCCATTTTATTTTATGTTTTCAATCAGACGCCTACTAATTGTTATTCCCCTCCTGCACAGTAGATGGCGCTATGTACCACAATATGTTGTAATCCAGCTCACTAGGAGTCTGGAGGAGAAGAATATCGTGAGTCCCATCAAGACGACACGTTTTTGGCAATGTCATGTGAGACGTGAGTGACTGTTTAAAGTAACTTTCATGTTCAGATTGATAGTTTTGGACAGACATCAAAAAAGCTTACGTTGTTTTGCACAAGCTAGCGCTGAATGAAAGTGAAACAGGAAACCGAAATACGGAGGAGCCTTCCAAATTAAAAGTACAGATTTCAAAATAAGATATAATTAAATATCACATTACACACATAACAGCTTGACGAATATAGCTTAACACTTACTCACTTAGTATATATGCCCTAACGTTTTTAGTGTAGAAGTGGGACTTTTAATAACAGGATTTAATAACATTATTTTTAATGTTGTTAATACATTAGTAACATTATGTGGTTGTAAATAAAGTGCTAGGAGTAACAAATGTATTAACAAGAAAATATGACTATATGAATATATGGGGGTTTCGGGGGGGGGGGGGGGGGGGGGGGGGGGGGCGGTGCTCGCTTTGCTGGACCGCGGTTGAGGGCTTTCTTTCTTTGGTGGTGGTCCTTATGCATGCCAGATCCATCGCACCAGCATCTACTGAAACTCAACAGAAGTAGCCTCTCCCTCCCACAGCCCCTTGAATCAGTGGGTGCTGGTGTCTGTGGATCTCACTTTGCTTTATCTATCCTTCCCTCCTTCCTCTTTTTAGTTTTCCCTCTGGTCACTTGAGATCTCAATTTATTGGAAGTTTGAGGCTTCTGGGGTTGGCATAAGACTCTGGTTTTGTAACCACGCAGGAGGGGTTTTGTTGGTGCTGGATTTCACTTTGATGGATTGGATGTACTGGCTTCTATGGATCTCACTCTGCCTTATCGATCCTTCCCTCCTTCCTCTCTTTAGTTTTTCCTCTGGTCTCTTGAGATCTCGCTAAATTTGCTGGAATTTAGAGGCTTCCGGGGTTGGCGTAAGACTTTGATTTTGTAATCATGGGGAAGGCAGGAAGTGTTTGGTCGGTGCTGGATTTCACTTTGATTTATCTTTCTTTTCTCTTTATTTTTTTCTGACCTTTTCTCTGGTCTCCTGACCATTTAAACTTCACGACTCTGGCAAGATTCTGAAGTACCAGGTTAAGGCGAAGGGTAATGGGATATTTATAAGGCTTTAGGTGAATTAATGAGTATAAATTTATACGTATTTGCACGCACACGCACGCACGCACGCGCACGCACGCGCACGCACGCACGCACGCACGCAAACGCACACACGCAAACGCACGCACACACAAAAAAAAAAAGAGCAATGATGATAAGACGTTGAATCGGTAAGACTACCGAATGAACAATTCTGAGCTCTTAAAAATAAAAAAATAAAAAAAAATTAAAAAAAACAAGAAAATATGACTTGCAACTTAAATTTCAAAAAACAAATTGCAAAAAAAATTCATTCATGTTAAACACTGTTTATTGATAGATTTTGAATATTTTTTGTACATTTTGTCCATTGTTACTAGGGGTGTGAATTGCCTAGTACCTGACGATTCGATTCGTATCACGATTCACAGGTCACGATTCGATTCGATACCAATTAATCCCGATACGAATTTATAAGTCGATTGTTGCGATTTTTTTCATTCAAATTTAGAAAATACTAATCAGTAAGCTTGTAGAGTGTAAGATTTATATGAAAATGTATTATTTATTTATCTGAAATTTCAGTCTTATAGAGGTTGTAATCTGTTTCATGTTTGAACAGCATTAAATAAAATATTAAGGCTTAATGTTCCGTTTATATAAAATTCTTCCATGCTCAAGGTGTGAATCCTAAAAAAAAAAAAAAAAAAAAAAAAAAAAAAAAATCGATTCTGCCGATTATTGAATCGATTCGAGAATCGCGCGATGTAGTATCACGATATATCGCCGAATCGATTTTTTTTTAACACCCCTAACGTTTTTAGTGTAGAAGTGGGACTTTTAATAACAGGATTTAATAACATTATTTTTAATGTTGTTAATACATTAGTAACATTATGTGGTTGTAAATAAATGCACGTGATGTACTCTACTGAAACATTCTGTAGACTTTCAAAAAAATAAAAAATAAAAAATACACTCAACTGTAACACTTGCCACCCGCACCCTCGCGCACACCTTCCTCTCCTCTCTGCAGGTGATTAGCGTTGCCTTGAGATGACAAGAATCCCACAGCTGACATGGCCGGACTTGCTGCCTTTGTGCTTGTGCGGTGCGTGTGCGTGCGTGTGTGCGTGGGCGACTACCTTTACAGGTGCCTCGCAGGAGTGGAGTCATCTGTTTTATTTTAACGTTTCGAGACAACGCTGAAGGCATAAAAGGGTGAAGAAATATAACATTCCTGAGACTCTCAAGTGGAAAATTAATTTCAATGTTTTTTAAGTGCGGCGCATCCCCAGAGAATAATGACTTTTAATACCTCCGCTAAGGTTTTTCTTTTCAAGGTTTTTTTGTGTTAGTTGGGAGGGTGAGCAAACTTCAATGCCACATAATGCTGGGCAGAATTCATAGAGCTTAATTATAACTGCCCCATAGGCCAATAAAAATGACTTACAGGATGGCAGGGACGGTCACACACTAAGAAAATGACATCAAAGCATTATGGGACAAAGCTTTCATACACACAGTGGCGTGCAAAGCGCAGTGGATGCCCAGGGCGAGCCAGTGCATGATTACGATGACCCCTAAAAAACGTTTGTCTGGAAGATTTTGGTGCTGACGGTCGCCGCCGTTTGTTAGGCTGGGTGCCTACTTCTTTAATACAGACTCAATTCATTTTTTTTTTTTTTGTCCACAGTGGGGTGGGAGATGGGGGGAGGGGGGGGGGGGGGGGTTGCAGGGTTGCTGTTGATATACTGTACGTCATCTGCCATCTGATGATTTTTATTATGAAAGCGTGGAACTGCCAATGTGTAGTAAATATATTTGACTGGCCAATAAATTCAACTGTATTTGCAAATATGCTCAAACGTATTTTCAAGTACATTCCAATGTACTTACAAATATACGTTTAAACTTGTAGGCTAAATGTTAAAAACTCAGTATTTTTTTTTTTACTATCATGCTATTGTAGCATTTAGCCTACAAGTATGTTCGAAAGTTCTTGCAAAAACATTTCAATATATTTCCAAATGTATTTGCAAATGCATTCAAATGTATTATCAAGTACATTTCATACTTGCAAATAGGTTTAAACTTGTAGGCTAAATGCTAAGAACGTAGCATTGTTTTCACCATCATGCCATGGGGTATTATAGCATTTAGTATGTTTAAAAGTACCTGCAAAAAAACGTTTAAATTCATTTACAAATGTATTTTAAAATACATTTTAAAAATGCTAAAAAAAAAAATAAAAAAAAAAGATTCCCCCCCCCATAATGTCATGGGGTATTGTAGCATTTAGCCTACAAGTGCATCTGAAAGTACTAATACGTTTAAACTTGTAGGCTAAATGCTAAAAACTTATCATTTTTCCCCATAATGCCCCGGGGTACTCTATAATTTCGCCTACAAGTGCATTTGAAAGTACTTTTTTTTGCTGAATGGAAATCATCCACTGCAGACAAAATAATAAATCATAAAAATTACAAATAAATAATGCTTACTTTTTTTTTTTTTTTTTTTAAACTCAATCATGCGCAAGTCAATAACCCATGGGATTTTGGAGGGAAATGCTAACTTTTTATCATTTAGCCTGCAAGTACATTCGAACATACAAGGAAATACATTAAAACATATATCTGCAAATGCATTCAAATGTATTTACCAGTCAAAATTGTTTACTCAACATTGGCAGTTACACGCTTCCGTACTTTATTCCCTCCTGATATTCATAAACAATCATCGACAGCGACGCGTCTGATTTATTGCCCGACTAAAGACATTTGTCATCTAATACAATGCATTGAAGAAATGCTGATTGAATATAAAACAAGTAGGGTTCTGGGGTCTGCACTCAGGGCAATGTGCTCTTTGCACAAATTCAACACTTCCTGAACTCAAGATCACTCCTTCATCTCTGGGTGGCGGAGTGGTTACCGTTGCTTGCCTTCGATGTGTGAGGCCACGTTTGTATGTATGTGTGTGAGTGAGTGTACTAAAAAAAATAAAATAAAATACCACTCCTTCTTTTCCTGTTTTTCGCGAGTAGACAGGCTAATTAATCCAGGTGTGCCTGATCTCAGTAAACACGACGGCATTGGCCAGACACACCTGGATTAATCAGTTTGTCCACACATGAAAGACAGGAAACAAAGGAGTGGTGTTAAATTCAGGAAGTAGTCGAGCTGTGCAAAGAGCCTATTAGCGGAGTGAAGCATTCAAAGCAAACATGGTGAAGCGGCATTTAGCTGTTATGCTGCACGCAAACGGAATAAGCTGCCAACAGAAGTGAGTGTAAATGCTTTTAAATCCAAGATAAAAACTATCCATTTTTACCATAACTTTTATTATTATTAATTTCACAGTATAGCCTTTTAAAAGTAACTTGAGAATCCTACTTTTAATTCTTTACTTGTCCAACTGTTCAGCGGTTAGCCAAACCTAACAAAAAACTGAATGGCAAAATTTACAACAGGTGTTTGAACCATAACTTGACCAACACATTTTCATGTACGTCCACTTCTATGCCATTCTGTGACTCTTCTAGTCTTTCTGTTATCTGCTGCAATCTGCTATTGAATATGTGAAATTGGCGAATATGTCCTGGTAAGATTCGGATTTTAGATTCGGATGGTAGTGGTCCACAACAGAGATTCCTAAATTTATGGTGCACGAATGTACCCCTTGAGGTGCAAATACACTTTTTTTTCCCGTTTTTTTTTCTTTTTCTTTTTTTTTTAAAACAAAGGCTTTTGCCACAATGGATCATACCTGGCGGCGTGGAGCTTCCCCACAATGAGGGCCCGAAACGATCCGCCTCTGCGGTGCTGTTTGCTTTGCTTGAATGAGTCGCGGTTCCACCAGCATGGCGGTGTCAGAATAGATTAGCGACACGGTCCATCTCCTCCCCGGCTTCACACAACACAATCCTCTTAAAAGCAGCGCATGTCACTCAATCTCCAGAGACGCACACCAGGAGCTGTGACGACTGTGAGATGTGCCTGCACAAATAGAGTGACAATGAGCTATTTGCACAAGTGTATCGTCGCATAGTGGACACTTGTCTTTCATTCTACTTTATGTGGATACTTTGGCATTACTTTGTCTTGTTCTAAGGACATTTATAAGACTGATTCAAGCAGATTCATTGAGATGTTATTCCTCATAATCACGGCTGCGGGCTTTTCCAGACCCGTTGAGTCTACGAAAACAACAGGAAGTTCCTCCGCAAAGAGCCCAAAGCCACTTAAGCCGGCGCCCAAAACAACTAGCATTCACTCGTGATGATATATAATGAAGCGGGTAAGAGGTGACACTTGAGAGTCCGTTCTCACGAGAATTTGGTCGGATTACGTATGGAATACGAACACATTGTGAATTTAATGTTACGAAAATAATATGGCTTCAACATACGTTCATTACCAGTTTACATGTTTGAGTACTGCTGTTTTGGTTAGCATCCAAATTCAAACAGGCTTATTAGTTAACTCTTGTATGAACAATAGCTTCCACAAAGGGATGCATCCATTCAGTAGAGGTTATGTTTTTTGTTTGTTTGTTTTTTTGGTTTTCCCTTTAAGTACAAGATATATTTAGACATGGTAAAAAAAAAATACAAAAAAAAAAGATTATTTAAAAATGCTGATAAACGATCAGATCATGATGTCTATTTTTTTTAGCATCATGGCTGTTCCACCAAGACACTAACACTACAATATAGTTGTTGCCATGGTAACGAGAGACATCGCAGCCATTTTTTTTAAGCCGAGGTCCAAAACTCAATCTACTGATGCTTTAAATTTGAATTTAATAAGTACATTAGAGTGTTCTGTTCTCATAAATACAGTTTAATTACAAATGGTGCTGGAAAGGCTGGTAGAAACATGGTGCATGATGTACATTTATACATAAATATATTCATGAATGTTAGCGCTGAGAAGTCCAGGCTTGTTCACCAAGATTTAGGTCCACCACTAAAATAGTTCCTCTGTGGTTGCTATGATTACAAGCAGACAAAGATTTATTGCATTTTTCTAAATTTGCTTTCAGATGTTTTTTGCAGACAAACAACCATTCAAACTCCTTATTAAGTCTGAAGCCGATTTTCACCTGCCAATCAAATATGTTTGTTTATACCGTATTTGTTAAAAGTGTATATTGTCATCTGCAGGCTGAAAAACCTTTTCTGCTGTGTTTAATAAAAGTTAGCTTTCCTATGAGGGTCTCTTAAGTGGGTACCCGCATACAAAAACTAAAACGACAACGCCTCAGTCGGGAGAGCTTGTTAGCTTGCTAGCTCATTAGCTTGCTAGCTCATCAGCTTACTCACTCTTTAGCTCGCAGGCTACCAAATAGAAACAGTTTTCGTGAAAGGTTTTCTTGTGTTTCGGGACCGACACACAAAAACACAGAGCAAGATGCTAACTCAGAAATCCTGCCGCGGTCGAAAGAGCTTGCTAGCGCCCAAGCTCATCAGCCTGCTTGCTCATTAGCTTGTGGGCTAGCAAGTATAAGTAACAGTTACCTTTCAACGCTATAAATCGGCAATTCACTAAATTGTTCTCAGTCTTTGCATTTTTTCAGTACTTACCCTCAAACATATTTTATGTACAGTATTTAGAAATAAATCACCAAAATGACTTAACAAGTTCATTAATCTGTTGTTCGGAGGGGAATGAGAGTGACACTATTCTTTAATTTACGATCAGAAGAGTGTCAGAAGGGTCAAATTATTGTTGCTGGTTTCGTTTGATTCAAAATGCTGCTGTTTTGGAAAACATTCAATTCAATACACATTTTTACATACTGTAAATATTTTCATGTTGGCTGGCAATGAACCAAATAATGAATTGTGCCCTGGATGATCTAATAACATTTAACATCACCACTATAAACTGTTGTTGCCATGGTAATGCGAGAGTTGTTACTGTTCAGATTTTTTTTTCTTTATGATGAGGTTCATTTTCATCAATTTTTCATTCTGCTATTTATATTAGAATTCAGCAAGCAGTGTTTCGAAATTCTGGTGTTCAAAACAGAGAATTGCAGAGTGCAGACCATGATGTCCATTTTCCCAGAAATATATATTCTTACTCCATGCAACAGTGAGTTTGAGGGGTCATAAAAAGTGTTTCTGAAAGGTTTCAGGGCTTCTGGGGAAAACTTTGTTTCAACTTCTAAAAAAAAAGATCAGCTGTCATGCGAGGCGAGACTTTAATAGTGTTCATTTTGAGCCGCGTATCTCCCCTCACATTGATTCCAATCACTTTGGTGAGGCGCAACAAGGCGCGTCTCCTTTTCATCTCCCAGTCTCATTGATCAATGGCGCTGGAGCAGCTACAGGCTTGCAGGTGTGATCGTCATCCCAATTGCCTCTGCCTGTTTGCGCCTTGACGGAGCGTTTGTGTGCCGAGAAGCATTATTTCCATGATGCGCACTGGAATACAGCCAACGAATGTTGACACAGCAATCCACTCTCATTCATTATTCATACGGCCACAGACACTTCCCTTCTTTCAATACATCCGCGTCATTTAAAGTCAGCTTGGAATATTCAGATGCAGGCTTTCTGTATACTTGTTTTCACGCGTGCGCTTGCATGCATTCTGCCGTAATGACAGACTGACAAGCGGGTGGGGAGCGACGGCGAAGCAGAAAACCTCGACAGGACATTCCTGAATGCCAGTGCGGCTTGCAGGTTGAAACACGCCACAGCTGTTTTGACTAAATACCTCAGCAGCTCTTGCTTCAGGACGAGAGCGGGAGTGATGGAGGGTTGTGTTCGTCCACTATTAAATGTGGACATGCTGAAGATGGTGCTTCTCAATTTGTAGTACCACCTTAAAAACTTGGTGGTATGGCTACTTGGTATTAGTATCGGTGACTATTCAAAAGTTGAGTACTTGTACTGGTCTGAAGAAAAAAAAAAAAAAAGTGGTATCAAACAGTAACAGTAATATACTGTATAGTGCATGTTGTATTAATGTCCACCGTAACAGCTTGAGGCAGGCTCTATTCAAAATGAATCGCTTTTACTTACAGGCTGCATAGATCAGCACCTGCCACTCAAATCTGCGCCACTCGCTTCCTCTGCAGCGCCATCGCCAGCTGGCTCGCTGCAGCAAAAAGCCAGAAATAGCCGTTATTAAATGAAAAATAAATAATAAATCCGCCAAAGTACTGCTGAGTGATAAGTGAGGTCATTTCTTGTGTGTGTTACTCATCAAAAATATGGACGCGTCGCAGCCATCCAGAGACTTAAGAACTTTCCTCAACCCCGATCCAACTTAATTAAATAGAAAAGGGCTCCAAAGATAATAGCCAGACCAGCAGTTAGTCACTAACCTTTCCCCCCTTTGCCTTGCTTTAATTGAAACATTCATCAACGATTGAGCCCGTGTGCCGCCATATTCCC
Organism: Festucalex cinctus; assembly: GCF_051991245.1. Lineage (NCBI taxonomy): Eukaryota > Metazoa > Chordata > Actinopteri > Syngnathiformes > Syngnathidae > Festucalex > Festucalex cinctus. Next base: position 15,917,947 of record NC_135411.1, on the reverse strand, counting down.
AGGCAATGAAGTCCGCTGAATAAGATGGTGGAGGGTGGGACGATGAGGCGCCACGCCACCTGAAGGATAGCAACCGACATGACATAAATGAGAGTGCCACTCGGGTGGATTAGCTCAGCCTGCTTTGGACTTGACTGGATAACAAGCTCTGGGCCCGTCTGGTGCCATCCGCCTCGCAACATCGGTGCCACGCTCGGTTGCACACCACCGCCGCCGCTTCATTTGTCCACTTTTCACAACTATCGCAACCTCAAGGCCTCTTTCTTCCTCATTGCAAACATCTTTCCGCATGACTCATTCTCATCTTTGACACTATTTGTCCAGAAATTGCAATGTTTTACCCACTGAGCCATAACAAAGGGGTAGAAAACTAAACTTGACTTAGATAGAGATATTGTTACATAAGTAATGATATTAGCTTGCTAGCTAGATAGATAGATAGATAGATAGATATTGTTACATAGGTAACAATAGCTAGCTTGCTAGCTAACAATAGCTAGCTTGCTTGCTAGATAGATAGATAGATAGATAGATAGATAGATAGATAGATAGATAGATAGATATTGTTACATAGGTAACAATAGCTAGCTTGCTAGCTAACAATAGCTAGCTTGCTTGCTAGAAAGATAGATAGATAGATAGATAGATAGATAGATAGATAGATAGATAGATAGATAGATAGATAGATATTGTTACATTGGTAACAATATTATCGTGCTAGCTAACAATAGCTAGCTTGCTAACTAACAATGATAGATAGATAGATAGCTTGCTAACTAACAACGATAGATAGATAGATAGATAGATAGATAGATAGATTTGATAGATAGACACTTTGACTAAATGAAAAGTAGTCCGTGTACTGCTAATAATGTACATTTGTTTCCCTCAAATTAGCTCAAAAGTGAGTACACCCCTAAGTGGAAAATGTCCAAATTGAGCACAGTTATTTTCTCTCTTCAGTGTCGTGTGACTCGATCATGAGATGCCATGTTGAATTTTCTGTGACCAGTATAAGAGAATGTGTTATAATGCCAAATTTGACACACCTGCTCCCTAGTAACACCTGAGAACCTATAACACTAATGAGTCACATGACACCTGGGGAGGGAAAATCAATAACTGTGCTCAATTTTCACTTAGGGGTGTACTCATTTTTGTTGCTAGGAGTTTAGCAATTAGCTAATTGTTACATAAGTAATGATATTAGCTTGCTAGCTAACGATAGATAGATAGATAGATAGATATTGTTACATAGGTAACAATAGCTAGCTTGCTAGCTAACAATAGCTGGCTTGCTTGCTAGATAGATAGATAGATAGATAGATATTGTTACATTGGTAGCAATATTACCGTGCTAGCTAACAATAGCTAGCTTGCTAACTAACAATGATAGATAGATAGATAGCTTGCTAACTAACAACGATAGATAGATAGATAGATAGATAGATAGATTTGATAGATAGACGCTTTGACTAAATGAAAAGTAGTCCGTGTACTGCTAATAATGTACATTTGTTTCCCTCAAATTAGCTCAAAAGTGAGTACACCCCTAAGTGGAAAATGTCCAAATTGAGCACAGTTATTTTCTCTCTTCAGTGTCGTGTGACTCGATCATGAGATGCCATGTTGAATTTTCTGTGACCAGTATAAGAGAATGTGTTATAATGCCAAATTTGACACACCTGCTCCCTAGTAACACCTGAGAACCTATAACACTAATGAGTCACATGACACCTGGGGAGGGAAAATCAATAACTGTGCTCAATTTTCACTTAGGGGTGTACTCATTTTTGTTGCTAGGAGTTTAGCAATTAATTGCTGTTTTTTTCAGTTATATATATATGAGCTGTACACTATACACTTCATTCAACATGTCAATTTTTTTTCAGTGTTGACCCATGCAAAGAATTAGATTTCTATGCGCCTTTTGTAAGCTACTATTTATTCACAGCAATAGCTTTGGCCTTTGAGGTACATCATATTCCATACAAACCCTTCCATTTGAACTGATTGAGCGCTGAAAGGTTTTGCTGCACCTGATGACCAACAAAATCAGCAGCTCTGTTGCCACCAGCTGGAGCCAGGCTGCAATGCATCGGCACCTGCACAACAACACCTGGACGCTAACAGGCAGGTGCACGCATTCCATCCAATGATTGCGACTCCTGCTTGGAATGTATCACGAATCAGTTCTACAAGCTTGTTGGTGTGATTGTAAAAAGCTTGAAACGCACACATGCACCACAAGCCAGGAAGTCACACACAAAGACTTGGATTAGTCAAAAAGAGACACAATGTTCTTGAAAAGATCGATTGCGTGTGAGGCGAGGGACTGCAACAAGTACGTGTGAATTGCAGCGCCACTTTGTACAAGAAGACGTAAACACGCAGGAAGGGCACCAGATGCTACATAAGCACCATTTTTACTTTAATATCTGCTCAGCCTGCGGGGGTGCATGATGTTCTTTTTCTAGGGACAAAAAAAAAGGGGAGGCTGTGGCTGTCTTAGACACTAATTCCCCAAGCAGGTAGTGCCTGCCTATTTTTAGATTCTCATATCACCAAGAGGGAATAACGTAGATGCACACTGAAGTGGAAAACGATACTGAAGAAAGGTTTTGGAGGGCTGGTTGCGCGAGGAAGTGATGATTATTGCAGCACGGCAATTTCCAAGTCACGTGAGATGAGCAGCAATGATTCATAATCATAAGTCACTTAAGATTATGAAAAACGGTCTTGACGACTTGAGCATCTGACCTTTTCCACAAGTCTGCAAAGATGTTCTTTTCCATGAACCTGCGCTTTTAACGTGATGTGAACAGAAATTGGTACGAGGCAAAAGTCAAAGAAATAAAAGAAAACATCTCCCGAGGTAGAATTTATAGACATAAAAGACAGTAGTTAAAAGTTTGACATTTAATAAAAATATTCTGGAGAATGAAAATATCGCTAACATTATCCACAAAAGCACCCGGGAGGCGGTTGGTGGGCAAAATGTTTTAAACTTGAAATTAAGACATATAAAGACAACACTCACTGTACAAAAATGTCAAATCTGCATATAGCAAGACATATTTAGACCCAAGAATGGATTAGCCTCATGCAAACTTTACGTAGAAATCACCATTGACATAATGAAGTGATTACCACATTTTTTTTTAAGCGTTTTAGATTGAACTACTACAAACTGTTTCAACAATCAGCAAATATAAAACTCTCACAAAAGCCCTACATATGATTTAATTATGACCTTGCAGTCTTATGTTTGAGTTTACAGATGGATAGGATGAAATATTTAATGAAATATATATAGGCTATTTCGCTCTCCAGGAGGTAAGAAGGAGATTTTAGCTTCGCTTACAGTTGCTAACATTTTTCCATTCTATCCATCAATAAGAAAAGTTACTAAAAAAAGGTTTTAAATTTGAAATATAAACAACTTATTAACACAACAATAAATATAGGACAATAAAATGCAGATTAGTAGCCTATCATTAGTTTTTTTAGATGGAAATCACCATTGATAAGCAAACATGATTAGCCCAACATTTTTAAGCGTTTAGCGCGTAACCGTCTATTTAGACAATCATCAAAATAAACTATCACAATAGGTCTATTACACTTACATTCATACAATTTTACAGATGGACAGGGTGAAAAATCAAATGTCGTGTATTTTACCCAAATTAGAAAGTAGAAGACCTTCTTTAGCTTAACTTGTAGCTAACATTATCCACAATACCTATCTAGGAGATGGTTGGTAATCTAATCATGTGTATTGCTAAATATATTTTACATCTAAAATATAAACATGGTTTACATGTTTATATTCATTAACAGATTGACTTGTACAATATGAAACACAGTATGTAGGTTCCACACAAATCATGATTAGCATCATGCAAAATATATATGGTAATCTCCATTGACACACTAACATGATTAGCGCACAAATGTTTTTAAGCATTTTAATGATAAGAGAACTATCTCAACAACCGTGACATATAAGAAACCTGTCAACAAAACTCCACGTGGGATTCACAAGGAGTTCATCAATGGCGTTAGCTTGCCCTTTTTGTAGCATTCTGTTTTATGATATAGACAAGCATAACAACAGGCCTACATTTTAACCTAGATACGCACACTTAACAGCAAGAAATAATTCACTATTGAATTGTTGAATGTTATAATTACTAATTTAATTTCTGTTTCTTAAATTCAACACTTATGTAAATTTCCAGATCATTTTAACCAACTGAAAACTTTTTTGAATAGTTGTGTTTGCGACTACTGGATGCGAGACTGCCATCATTTGGCCTGGAATGCACATTACATCGTCATTAGCTTACTTTGTGACACTTTTGATTGGATTCGGAATATTTTGTGTGCGTTATCATCAACACTGTGAGAAAAAGACAAGAGCACAGAAGCAGCACGGCCACCAACGTGAGTAATGAAAGCATAATGGGGGGAAAGTAGCATGTAATGTCGTATCTGCATTCAATCTGACTCCTTGTTAAAGCTCGCAGGCCGGACTTCCAGCTGGAAATGTTCTATTGAGCTTTGGGCCCATTTCCTATAATCTGCGCTTATTAAAAGCAGAACCGCCGGGCTTTAATTCGCGCGCTGTGCCACAGAACACCGCGGATTCTTGTAAAAGACGAGAACGTGAGAAGAAGGGGAAAATGAGGCAGAGAGCAAGAAACGGCTTGGGCAATTGTTACCCCCTCGACCCCCCCCCCCATCATTATGATCATCTTGATTCATTATGTTCCTCATTATTGGCTTCTAAAGCTGCAGATGAAAAGGCACCCGAGACGCTCGATTCCACATGTGGGACTCGTCCAGCGTGGTGGCGACGTATTTTAATGATGTGGAAAGTGGTGGTCATGAGTGATGGTGGACAAACAGCAACAAGCCAAATGGGAACCATGAACGTGATGTATGACTCTGATATTCTGCAGTGATGAAATGCGCCACAATCGGGGCGTAATCCGTCTGAGACGTGAATCACGTCTTCTTTTCTAACAGGGAACGTTTGTGTCGTTAATTCATCTTTTGGAGTATCGCAGCTGAACGTGGCGCGAATCCATGTCCAATTTGCCATTTATCACGTTAATGAAAGCAAGGCGTTCTCACAAGAAGTTAGCTATCATACAAAATGTTAACAACTATATTACGTGTATAATTGGACTGTTTTTCAGTGAAGGGGCTCCAATTGATTGCTATAATGTGGCAATTTCAAAGAAAATAGCATAATATAGCTCAATTATTTGTGTTTCTTCCCCCGCCTACTGCCCAGAGCCAGCTGAGATAGGTGCCAGCAGCCCCCGCGACCCTTGTGAGGAATAAGCGGTCAAGAAAATGGATGGATGGATATTTGTGTTTCTTCATTTAATTATTTTTACAGGGATAGCCCAAAATGTAAATGAATTGTACTAGAGTTAGCTAAGACCTAATTTGCATTTGTTGTACCTGGGCAGGTAATAAAAAAACAACCCCAAGCCAGCACAGCTTATAAAGTCCATCAGTGTGAGATATTGAATAAAATAAGTACAGTAAATATACAAAATAATAGCAAGCAGCATTATAAATAGATGATTCTTGTATGAAAAAAAATAAAATTTTTCCATAGCTAGTGTTTTGCTAGCTAGCGTTTTGCTAGCTAGCTAGCTAATTGATTAACAAAAACTACAAAATGAACTCATTACAACAGAAAAAAAAATACACCATACCTGAACATATTTTTTTTTTACATTAGATGGACAATTTTTGAACACCGAAGTCTGGCACACGTCTCCAAATTCGTAGGCTGCGTTCTTCAAAGGCCAAATTTGTCGGTCACATGACATAAATTCCGGTTGGATTTGACCGCACACCAGTATCCATTTCACGTGATCTTCAAATCCAGTCTATAAATCTGACCTACGTTTCCATGGAGACGGGCCCTGAGCGAATGCTGCTTCAACTTCCGCAGCCGACATCGAGTCACTCTTACTCTACACCACTGTTCATATCTTACATGCATAATACAATGCCAAACAATTCTTTAAAAAGGCCATACATGGGAAACATCTTGCTTCCCCAAATCTGTTGCGTCATCGCCGTTAATGCACCCTGCTTCACATTCCTCCTCGTTTTTTCCACCGACACTGAGATCTCAATTATTCAAGCTCTCAACCGTGGTTAACTTCACCTCTATTTTACGTTTTGTTTTGTTTTTTTCATGTCGTGTTGTCATCTGTGGCGGTTTGGAAAAAGCAACAAGTCTATTTTTAGGTAAGGGTTAGAAAGATGTTTTCAAATGTAAGAAATTCAGAAAAAAAAACTTCTCAACGACAGACACCTGAAAAATCGATTTGTTTTTAGCAATCTCGGGGCAGCCATTTTGCCACTGAAAATGACATCACAGAGTTGCTAAGCACTCAGGTAACGACCAAATCATGACTCACCTTTTTTCAGAGTTTGGTCATGTGATATTCACGAGCTGACCCGTGATTGGATGTTACCGAACCCTTGTGCAACTGTGATGTCATTTTCAGTCAACAGCAAGTGACAAAATGGCCACCCCGTGAGATGGATGAATACGGCTGAATTTTGCTACTTAATTCATATGACACAAATGCAATATTAATCAGAATACTGTGTTTAGAATCGTGTGGCAAGATGGCACATATTGAAATTTTTTTGGGTTGACTTACCTTTTTAGTACAGTAACAGTATTTGTACTGTGCTTCTTCCAACCACTTCTGTCAAGGCAATGTTTGATGTAACATTTTTCATTCAACATTCTTAATCATCGTACAATTATCATACAACCATCGTATACATTTTCACTTTGGGGTGTACACACATTTGTTGCTATTGGTTTACCTTTAATGGTTGAGTTATTTCATATTTGAGTTATATAAGCTATATACCAGGGGTATCAAACATATGGCCCATGGGCCGGATCAGTCCCGCAAATTGGTTTAATCCGGCCCGCGGGATGATTTTGTAAAGTAAAAAAAAAAAAAATAATAATAATAATTTGTAATGTCGGACTAATTAATCAGCCAGCCACAATTAAAACATATAAATTTGTAATTTCACAAGCAGTCCTCAATGCAATGTTGCAATGCAACTTGTACGGGGAATCGTTGTCCTGGATGTCATTATTTTACACAACTTAAACTATGGTTTGTTTAATTATTATCATTTTTTGTAATCATACACGGAAACAAACGTGTTAAATACGACACAAATTCAATTACTGGTAACACACATAGATGTGACAAGGATTAACGTCCTTGTAACGTCATTAACTGCGCCATACAATGCATTCTGGGAACAATATATATGCAAAACAGGTCGATTTAAGATGTCCGGAACGTATACCGACAAAGTGTTGCTGCGTTCCATTTGCATTGTGTTACTTTTCGGAACAATATGATTACAATTGAGCTCCGTAATTTTAGTGCTGGTCCACGAAAATCTGCATATAAATGACGGCAATTGTTTTTAACTCATTTGCTCCCAATAACGTGTAAATACGTTTTTTTTAATGTTCTAAGTGTCCCAAAGACGTATTTATACGTTTTTGTTTTGTTTTTTTGTTTTTTTTATGCTAGAGCATACAGAAGGCTTTGATGCAGCCTCTCAACTGCAAAGAACGGTTGCAGAAATGGTAGTTATTACACAAACGGCCAGCAGGTGGCAGCAGAGCAAAGGAGATCAACCAGGGCCATGTAGAAGAACAGCTAAATTACTTACAATTTTGAATAGATTTGTGAAAACTGATTAAACTTAGCTCTCTTCTAATGCTAATTGCTGCAAAACGGAAACAGATAGAAACATACTTTTTTTTCCTGATGAAAGAAGAGACTTTAATCTTTCTTTTGGTAGCTTCCATGCTTTTATAGCAATTGAACACAATATTCTGTGGGCCTTGCAAAATCAGTCAAAATCCAGTTAACTGGCCGGGAGCGAACGGGATTGCTTCTGTGAAAATGGCTGGGAGTGAATGAGTTAAGTTATATACCGTTACTTTTCCGATGCGGCCCACTTGATAATATATTTTCCTCCGTGCGACCCCCTGAGCTAACATGAGTTTGACACCCCTGCTATATACTTTACATAGTGTCAAAGTGCCATTTCTTTAGTGTTGTGTTATGAAAAGATAGAAAAAAAACGAAATGTGAGAGGTGTACTCCTTTTTGTGACATGCTGTAAACACCACACAGAAGGCAAAACTCCCTTTTCACAAAATAGACAAGATTTCCTTAAGGATATTTGTAAGCGACGAGTTGGAAGGCAAAGGTTGAAGATTGCAAAGCAGCTAACTAAAGACTTTGCTTCTTCCTTTTATTGCCTTCTTTAACTTTCTTTTTCTTTCCACAGGTAGCTTTTAATAATTTGACATTTGACACAATGCGCAAAGATCAATACATACGTTTATGTTTTCGCGTGTGTCGCCGTGGGAGGCAAAAGGTCACGAACACGCAAGGAAAATCTTGAAAGCGTGCGCACGCTCGAAACAAAACAAAAAAATGTATTTGACGTTACTGACTTAGCGATTTCTCTAACAAGGCGTTTGGCGTCCGGGGGCAGACGTCGGCGGGATCGGCGCTCGCTGCAGCGCAGCAATCAGCCAGACTGTCTTGCGCTCTAATTGTTTCCACATTTGTGTGGGAGGTCAGAGCCCCGCAGTGCTGATCCTTGCCAAGTTTATAAACAGAGCAGTGTTTCCAGATGGCCACTGGCTCCAGACTGGCTAGCAGGTTGATTGGGACCAGAATAATAACAGGTGGAGAGCAGACAATGAATTCCTTGACACTTTTTTTTTTTTTTTGTGTGTGTGTACCCTCACGCACACACACATATAGACACACTTCCAAGACTCCTGACGCCGTACGTCTCTCTGCGGTTTGAGCTCGGCGACAAAGCAGATCTGAGAGGAAAAAGTGCGGCAGGATGTCGAGCGCATTCTTAGAGCCCACGTCTGCTTTACGTTTCAAGCCAGCAACTGAACGCTGGAGCACACAAACGCGGCATCGACTCATAAATAGCCTGATAATGATGTTATTGGCGCTTTCGCAACTCTTTAATAAACATTTTCCATATATGTATATGATATGTACATGTTTTTATGCCCTCATGATGCATTAATACCTTTTTAATACAGTTTATAAAGCTTTTATAAGTGAAGAGTTTTTTTCTGAACTACTTGCAGCAGTTAATTAAGTACTAAGAGTGATCATTAACCCCTTTATATAACCTTCCTAATTGGTACCATTTAGTGACATTAAAAAAAAAATAAAAAATCTTAATTCATTTAGAAACACTCCAAAAGAATTTTTTTTTTTGACATGTTAATAATTTTATCACCATCTAATTTATGAACTCCTTTTGAGGATACATTTTATAATAATTTACTTAACTGTTTATTAAGTGTTTATAACAGGGTTGTAAAATATAAGGCCCGCGGGCCAGATAAGGTCTGCAATATGATTTTGTTAAAAAGTAAAAAAAAAAAAAATTCATAATTAAAGTTACAGTTTATTATTATTATTATTTTTAATCATAGACCAACAAATGTGTTAAATGTGACAAATTCAATTACTGGTAACACAAATAGATATGACAAGGATTTGCGTCCTTATAACGTCATTAACTGCGCCACGCAATGCATTCTGGGAACAATACATATGTAAAACAGGTAGATTTAACACGTCCAGAATTCAGTGTTGCCACGTTCCATTTGCATTTGTATTATTTTTTGGAATAATATGATAATAATTGAGCTCCGTAATTTATGCCTGGCACACAAATAGCGAAAATCTGCGTATAATTGACGGCAATCGTTTTTAAGTTATATACCGTTATTTTACCAATGCGGCCCACTTGGTAATATAATTTCCTCTATGCGGCCCCTGAGCTAACATGAGTTTGACACCCCTGATTTATAACATGTTAACATACCCAACCCATCTATAAACCATTCATAAGTCCTTTATAAGGGCACCCCTATTGTAAAGTAAACCTTATTTACTTGCAATAGACAGCCTAATGGATATGTATTAACTCATTCACTCCCAGCCATTTTCATGTTCTATTGCTATAAAAACATGGAACCTACCAAAAGAAAAATGTCTCTTCTTTCATCGGGGGGGGGGGGGGGGGGGGGGGGAAAGTACGGTATATTTTTTTTAATCTGTTTTTATGTTTTGGAGCAATTAGCATTAGAATTAGCTGAGTTTCATCATTATTTACAAACCTGTTGAAAATACTGGGAGAAAAGAGCTTTTTGCAACATGGATCTGGTTGATCTCTTATACTTTGCTGTCACCTGCTGGCGGTTTTTTTTTTTGTAATAACTACCATCGCTTTAAGCGACCACTTCAGGTCAGAAACTGCATCAAAGCCTTCATACAAAAACTCTAGCAAACAAAAACCTAAAAAACGTATAAATACGTTTTTGGGAGTGAATGAGTTAATAACCAATTTATAGACTCTTCGCCATGAACTCTTAAAAGCTCTTATTTAGCGGTTTATTGAGTTGGTATCATGTTAATAACTAGCAGAGGTGGGCACATTGATGGATGCCCACTTCATGATGCGAAGCCTTAAAAAAAATTAAAAAAAATAAAAATAAAAATACATGGACTGAGAAAGACTGTCTCAACAGATGTAAACTTACTTCCGTCTGTGCTAAATTTGACCAACTTTAACACACACGTTTGGTATGTGGGAGAAAGTCAGCGTACCCGGAGAAAATCCACGCAGGCAAGTGAAGAATGCAAACGCCACGCAGACGAAATTCAAACCATCAACTAAAGAATTGCGAACCACTAGCCTGTCATGGTTTGGGTTGGGTTTTGGTTTGTTTTTATTTTTTGCTTTTGTCAGGGTTCTAGTTTTGAGTGGGTTTTTGTTTGTTTGTCATCATGTTCATTTAAGTTGTTGTTATGATCTGTTATGTTCTGCTTTCCTTGTGTGTCTCCCATTGTCTCGTCAAGCATTGTCCTGCCCACCTGTGTTTGCCTGACTTCCTCGTGTGTTAACCTATCAGAACCCTCTGCCACTTATGTCTTGCCCAGCTGTGTCTCATTGTGTCAATTAGTGTGTATGTATTTAGTCTCTTGTCTCCCCTCTGTCTGTGTTGATTCATTGTTGTCATGCTGCTGGTTTTCTGCCTTGTTGTACTCCTTTCTTGCATTATTTAACCCCTTTTTTTTTTGGGGTTTGGTTTCATTAAATTCCCTTTTTACTTCACCTCTGCCTCCTCACCCTGCTTCTCTGCATTTGGGTCCACAATCACACCTAAATCTTGACATAGCCTACCATATTAAGAGCCGTGAAGTAGTCGCTTTTGTTAACAACTGATCAATAAAGCTTTACTGAAGGGCATTTTATTGTAATGCGTCAGGCTGAGTTTCCACGGCAGGTCAGTTACAGCCGACTTCTGCTTTTTCTGCTGATGTCTGACATTTGACAGCGTCTTTTTCCTGCACTTGCTCGCCTTGTCAAGACCTTTTCCTCTTTTTCGCTGTGGGTTGATTTGCGGAGGGGAGGGTGAAAGACGTCAGCTGCCGGTTGCAAAATAAAAAGCAGATTACAAAATCCATCGGCAATCGCCTTCCTGTGTTGCTCTTGGATGCGCCGTCGATTTGTGCGATCCCTTTTCAGTCCGCTCTAATTAGCATTGTTTTCACATTCGTAAACGTGAAATCCAGCCGTGCCCGGGAGGCAATAAAACGGAATCCCCGGGAAATGTACAAAAAAATAAATGTGTCAAAACCAATCTGTGTCCATGTCAAATCTTAACTGGCTTTGGACTTGGGGCTGAACACTCATTCTGTTCCAGCGATCAATTGTGACACACACACTCTCGCTCACAGAAAAAGTTCCCACCGCTATCACATCATTAAGTGCGGCATGTCTCTTAATGCCTCTCTCAAGTTTTTGTTTACACTATCCGGCTTTTCCAAAAGGCTTAGAGATCTGGCTTGTGGGAGGAGGGAGGGTTTGAGGACATGAGGACGGCAGTAGGGGAAAATTTTGGGTCGGGGGGTGGCCGCCTTTCATCGGCTTTGCTCCGCTACGCTGTTTTTCAGTCAGCGTAGTCGGCACCAGATGTGCGTCGGCTCCAGAGTGGCTGCCATGTACAGTAAATGGCCATCGGAGGGCTCGTCAAGCTGTGGGGTAGCAGCGCTGCGGTGTCGTCAGCCGCAGCCACTAGAATATAAACGGAAATTTGTACTGCACGGATCCCATGAGGCCCCCGGGTGAAGGGGAGGATACTTGGGGGAGTGAGACTGATGAGCAACAAGGTGGGGGCCGAGGCTGTTAATTCACCCCCCCCCACACACACACACAAAAGTCTAATAAGGAGGAAATTTAACAGCTTTGGATGGCATTCAGGACACAGCCAAGGTTTGGCTATTAACAACTGTGAGAGGAAAAAGGTTGTAGCGCTGTTTGTGTGTTTGTTGTACTTGCTAATGCTAGCATAACAACTGTTTGGTTCACGGTGAGTAGTATGAAGAGAGTGTGCCAGCAGTAATTCCATTAAAAAAATAAAATAAAATAAAAAGAATTACTGGCTACTTACTGGTGAAGAAGATGGGCTGGACTTCACTATTTTTAAATCTGTACAACAAAAACGTAAAAATGGGGTGCCATATTTGTGTTTTCACATGCTAATGCGAGCATACAACTTCCTTGTTCACAGTGGAAGACATAAGATGAAGGGTACCAATATTGATTCCATTGTGACTCAAATGCTAAAAATGGGAAGAACAAAAATCGCACAAAAGGGAGGGAAAATTTGTTTGTGGTTTATCAGGCCACTTCCTTACGTTTGTAGCCGCTTGCGTAAGGCAATGGGAGCGTACCACTTTTTTTTTTTATTTTGGGGCAGGGAGAACAGTTCCACTGTGACTCAGACTACAAAAACAAAAAGGCGAGAGCATCATATTTGTCTTTGTCTGTTTGTTAGCAAAAAGCTACTTCCTGGAGAGGATGTTAGCAGTAGCCAGATGGGACTAATTTCATTCTGGGATTTAGGGGAGTGATCCCATCAATTCACTTTCTGTAGCACCTTTCCTCTTTAGTGTCACAGGTGACTTTAGTAGGGTCATTAGATGTCTCAGTTTAGCAGGACAGTCCTGGTTTGAGTTTTGTGTTCCGAGTCCCGGCAGATTTCGCCAGCCCCATTGTTTTGTTCCGTGTACTGCAGATCCCATCACGGCATCCCGTTTTGGGCCATGTGTATGTCAATCACACAGATGTCATAACGATTCATATACTGTTCAATTCTTTTTTATTCTTTCACATTCACTTGCGTTCTTACTCTTATCCATATCTAATCACTAACAGGCGTGTTTTTGTCATACCAGAACTACAACTATTTCCTGCTTCCGTGTCTAAGAATGATGGGAAATGTCGTTCTACTAGCCTAATGCTGCGATTGCAAGTTGAGCTCTTCTGGCAGTATATTACAGCATATTACAACCGGGACCGGCCCGAGATAAATGGCACAGACTGAGTAAAAATGGTTGGAAAATGATGTGTGCATTGGTGTTGAACGGACAACCAAGTTAGCATTTAGCATTAACTAAATCAAAAACACAACCACCAATCATCAGATTGACTAGCGACTACATTTGTTATAAATATAATTTACTGTATTGTAGGTCCTATATTTGATTTTTAACTAAATTGTGGTGTCCTGGTTTTTAACTCATTTGCTCTCAATAACGTGTAAATACGTTTTTTTTATGTTCTAAGTGACCCAAAGACGTATTTATACGTTAAAAAAAAAAAAAAAAAATTATTATGCTAGAGCATACAGAAGGCTTTAATTCAGCCTCTCAACTGCAAAGAACGGTTGCAGAAATGGTAGTTATTACACAAACGGCCAGCAGGTGGCAGCAGAGCAAAGAAGAACCACCAGGGCCGTGTAGAAAAAAAGCTCAATTACTTACAATTTTCAATAGATTTGTGAAAACTGATGAAACTTAGCTCTCTTCTAATGCTAATTGCTGCAAAACGGAAACAGATAGAAACATACTTTTTTTCCTGATGAAAGAAGAGACTTTAATCTCTTTCTTTTGATAGGTTCCATATTTTTATAGCCATACAACACAATATTCTGTGGGCCTTGCAAAATCAGTCAAAATCCAGTAAAACAGCCGGAAGCGAACGGGATTGCTTCTGTGAAAATGGCTGGGAGTCAATGAGTTTTAATCTTGAAAATCTGGTCACCCTGGAGCGGTCACCAGCCGATCACAGATTATATCGACAAAGAAGCGTTCACACTTACATTTACAGTTATGGACAATTGCCTGTCTTCGATGAAGCTAACGTGGATGTTTTTTGGAGGCACGTGTGAGGAAGCCGAAGTACCCAACGAAACTCATGCAAGCGTGGGGTGAACATGGAAACTCCTCACAGATAGGCCTACCAAGGGGTGAACCTTGACCCCCACAACTGTGGTGCAGACGTGCAAACTACTATCCACAGTGAATTATTCAATTGTGGCTTAAAAAGTAGAAAGTAAAATTCTCAATATGGATCCCCAAGGAAACTGCTCGACAAATGGCGATCCAGGTCATAGTGGATGAATCTTGCAGAAAATTGGAAGGACAGTCTCCGGCGTGCCGTAAATGGAATCACCCACTTCGAACACACATAAATGAGACAGTTGTTGAACCAACACGGCAAACTTTACGACACCCTGGCGGCCGATGCGCACATAACGCAACGCGGCCTTATTAGTAATAATACACCCGTAATGTAAATACAAGTGCTGTGAGTCATAGTGAAAATGGAGGACGCAGACTCTGGAGTGTCATCAGGGCAGACGGTGTTACCCCCCCCCCCCCCCCCCCAAACCCCCTGCATTCCATCTCTTTATGTTTTCCCAGGCTCCGAGCTCGGTGATGCTGCAGGCTGGGGGCCGTGACTGCTGCATAGGAGAGCTGCTGATGACTTGCAGAGCAAAGCCCTCATGTGCACGCTCATGTTTTATCACTGTCCTTCGGAGCGCTTCCTCCCATTAGATATTAAAGGTCACTTGTGTTTCGGTGACGCTGGAGAGTTGGAAGCATGAGAAAGCTTACAAATGGCGAACAGGGGAGAGGGCTCGGCTGTATATAAATCCTCAATAGGTGGATTGTGGCCTCAACCTATTATTATTATTATTTTTTTACATTTTATTAATTTGGGATTGTTATATTTTCATGTATTGTTTATTATTATTTTTTTATGTTGCAGTGTTTGCTTTTACCCATTTACATTTATTTTATATATATATTTTTTTATTGCATTTTAAGAATATTACATCATTTGAACTGATTGAATTCTGATGCATGCTGGGCTTTCATGTTCTGATGTCAGCATGAAGCAAGAGATGTACTCTAACGTTGCGGGTCGTACATGGCAGGGTACCGTTCTGACGCACACTGCTGTGATACAGCCTCTGGGCAAGCTTCTTGTTGTTTTGATTGACACCTCACAGGAATAGACGTGCTGAATCAACAATTACTGAGCAGTGTGAGCAGTAAAAAAAAAAACGGGGAAAAAAAAAAGTCAACATGGATTGACTAGAACACTAAAATGCATTAACATCTGTTTTTTTTTGTTTTTTGTTTTTTTGTCCGGTTTTCGCCTTCAGTGGAAAAGCTAAGTCATTTATTGTCAGGTCACATGACTCAGCAGTGGTCACTTTTAATGGCTGGGATTCTAAAGTCATACAAGCATTATGATGGAGGAAGTTGATTTTTATTGTTGCTGTCTTTTTTCCAGTGACCTCATACATTTGAAAATAGGATTTTTTTTTCTTTCTTTTTGGGAAGCACTCCTGCACTTTATTGTTAAAACATTGCAGCGTGAATGGATGACTTCCTGTGTACCTAACTGAACCCTGCTTCCAGTCAATGACATTTCATCACACAGTTCAGGTGCCGTGAAAGGCTTTTCACTTTAGGCTCTTCCACTCTGGTAACAGCCTGACAAAGGGTGCCAAAAAATGGACTGGATCTGCTATTTTCGAACCTTTGCACTTGTCACATTGTAGTACTGTATTCCAATGGACTGAACTGCTTAGTGGAATATTGTTTCACTTCATAAAAAGCAATGTTGTCCTGGTCATGTCAAGTATTGCCACAGTTCCATTGAAACAGTAACTTAGTTACTTTAATGATTACTTGATTAAAAAAAAAATCTGTTACTTTTTTGAATACTTTCTTTAAAAAGCATCATACAGGAGTTACTTTATTGATTACTTGCTTTAGAAAGTAACTTAGTTACTGTACTGATTACTTTCTTTTAAAAGTACCTTAGTTACTTTACTGATTTCCTGCTGTATAAAGTAACTTAGTTACTGTATTGATTACTTTCTATAAAAAGTAACGTAGTTACCTTACTATTTACTTGCTTTAGAAAGTAACTTTGGTACTGTACTGATTGCTTTCTTTAAAAAGTACCTTAGTAACTTTACTGATTACTTGCTTTAAAAAGTGACGTAGTTACTTCTATTACTTTTTATCGAAAGTAACATAGTTACCTTATTATTTGAAAAAGTAACGTAGTTACCTTATTATTTGCTTGCCTTTAAAAGTAACTTAGTTATTTTAATGGCAAATTGCTTTAAAAGTAACTTTGTTAATTTACTGATTACTTGCCTTAAAAAGTAACTTAGTTCCTGTACTAATCATTTGCTTTAAAAATAACTTACAGTAGTTACTTTATTAGTTTACTTAGTTAATTTACTGATTCATTGCTTTAAAACGTAACTTTGTTACTTTAGTGCTTTCTTACCTTGTTCCTTTATTGATTACTTTCTTTACAAATGAAACTTACAGGAGTTACTTTACTGATTACTTGCTTTAAAAAGTAACTTAGTTATTTTGAGTACTTTAGTTTTAAAAGTCACGTAGCATAAGTGAGATTACAAGTTACTTTTGTAGTTACGTTGAGCAGGTACCAGGGATATTATAGTTTTGGAATTTTCATTTTTGTTTTTACTTCGTTTTGAGTTTTGTTTTTTAAATTTAGTTAGTTTTAATTAGTTTTCAGGGCGGTTCTGTTAGTTTTTATTAGTTTTAGTTATTTAATAAATGCTTAGTTTTAGTGTAGTTGTAGTTAGTTTCAGTATTTGTTTTAGTTAAAAAAAAAAGTGTATTACTTGTGCATAATATTTAATAAGCACCATGGGAACGACGTCATCTGAAGATACTTTTCTATTCAC
This sequence comes from Festucalex cinctus, assembly GCF_051991245.1. Lineage (NCBI taxonomy): Eukaryota > Metazoa > Chordata > Actinopteri > Syngnathiformes > Syngnathidae > Festucalex > Festucalex cinctus. The sequence goes on along the minus strand of NC_135411.1, from coordinate 15,900,711 downwards.
TTCTGTGTAACACACTTTCAAACGTGTTTATTCCGGTTAATATCAAAATAAATCTACTTATAATCACATTAAAAATCATCCCAAAGACTAAATTACCAAAGACTAAAATTGACATTTTTGCTATAATTATAGTTAGTTTTTTAAACAAACTGTAGTTTCAGTTAGTTTTTTTTTGTTTTTTTTAAAGCATTTTCATTTTATTTTATTTCATTAAAGAAATAGTTTTTTGAATTTTATTTTTTTCACTAGTTTTAGTTTACTAAAAGAACCTTGGCAGATACCAACCGCCCTACTGTGGACACAGCGCAAAACCCAAATACCCCCAAGAGCACTCTGTTGATAACTTCACTGAGCAATCAAGTGCCGCTTATAAGAAGCTAACTTTTGCATCCAATAAAAAGTCATTGCAGCTCTGCTTACCTTTTTGGCTATGGCGTGAGAGCAGCGGTATTGCAGTAGGGAATGTGTTGACGTATCTGCATTTGCATCCTGTGTCGTTCAGGTAGTGCTTGAAAGAGGCTGTGGAACTTCACGCAGCCTAGCTACCAAATCACAGGTGGAGAAAATTAAATGTTACTACCTTAAGGTGTGGCCGTCCCACCGGAGCAAATAAATTCATAGTGTTATCTTTAAAAAAGTCTCCGGTTCGAGTCCAGGCTCGGACCTTCCTGGGTGGAGTTTGCATGTTCTCCCCGTGCCCGCGTGGGTCTTCTCCGGGTACTCCGGTCTCCTCCCACATTCCAAAGACATGCATGGCAGGTTAATTGGGCGCTCCGAATTGTCCCTACGTGTGTGTGTGAGTGTGGATGGTTGTTCGTCTCTGTGTGCCCTGCGATTGGTTGGCAACCGGTCCAGGGTGTCCCCCGCCTACTGCCCAGAGCCAGCTGAGATAGGCGCCAGCAGCCCCCGTGACCCTTGTGAGGAATAAGCGGTCAAGAAAATGGATGGATGGATGGATCTTTAAAAAAAAAAAAAAAAAAAATGCTGATACTCCAAATGGTTCAAATTTACTTTGGGTGCACCTTTTTTTGGGGGGGGGGGGGGAAATATATATATATATTTTTTTTAATATTTGTGTAATTGGTGACCAGGTACTCCAGAGCCCCAACTTTATCCAAAACATGAAGAAGTCCATTTCCCCCAAATATGTGCCCGTTCAAGAGAGAAAATGCAACCTAGCGAACACACCGCTATTGTCCCCCTCGGCCACGTCGTGACCTTTACCTCCTGCAAAGACAGAAGCAGTGCATGACCCCCAGTTTCCTTTGGGATCCCCCACATTCAGCCCCCGGGCCTCCCCACCATCACCCAGTAACGAGGCAAGGCGTCAAGAGGCCTGATTATTTGCACTGACCCGGGTCTGGCGGCCCGGGCACAGTCCAACTGGATCCCATTGACTCAACGTGAGGCAGAAGGAGAGGGGGGGGGCTGGCTCCAGTCAGTCGGCCCTCCTCGGCAGGTTGATGAATGTCCAGGACTTGATGATCTTTGCCACCCAGGCCAGTCGAGTCGGGCTACAATGACTTACAGTCTCCGCGTTACCGCCGCCGCCGCTGTGGCCCCTCCCGCCCGGACCCTTCCGCTTCCAGCCAGGCAGCAAAACCTTGCGGTCCTCCACAACTCGAGATGGCTTCCCTCTCTGCTTCCACAAACACTGGAAGTCTATCCTCCCTCGACCTGATTGGATGTATTCTACCCGGCGACACGCACTCGCAGGCTGGCACACCTGACCTGTTGATTATGTAAGCAAAGCAAACAACACATTGAATATTTTGTCTTCCTGAAGGTGGTGACGGCTGCCGCCAGCCCACTCTAAATAATACATGGGAATATTTGATGTCCTTTTGCACTGCACTGACTGCTCGGAAGTGCAAAACAGGTGGAAATGTGCTCTTGGGACAGTCAAAAGGAAGGCATGGCATCAAAAGGACACGCAGGAAAATTGGGAAAAAAAATTGGTCGGGGAATTGTTTTTATCATTTAAGCAATCAAATCAACAAAACTACGATTTCATCTGGTGATTTTCCAATAAAAGCCACAAAAATTTCGGTCTGCTGCCTAAATGTGTTGCCATATAATTCAAATAATTCACTGAAAATTTTGTGATAAATATTGTAATACTCCCCAAAAAAATTATGAATCTATATGAATATTTTAAAAAATAAAATAAAAATACTAACATAAAGGGCCCAACAAATTGGCTCATTATACGGTCAATTAAATCAGCTGATTATACATGTTTTTTTCAATTACACACAAGCAGCACTGGTCTCATTATTTAGAATTCAATAACATAACCTTGTTTCTTAAATAGATATACCGGTAATGAAATGTGTTGATAAGGTCATTCTATGGACCAGTCATTCAAAACAAACAAAAAATAATGTAATTTTTACAAACAAAGAATTGAACTAGATGTCACTATTTTGCACACAACATAAAGTTTCGTTTTGGGTTGTTTAAAAAAAAAAAGTGCAACATAAATCAAACATGAATGTATATGACACACATTAAATTTTGGCAAATATTCATATGACAAGTATTAACCTCCTTTTAACTTATTTAATTAAAAACAAAAATAAAGGTTATTTTATGTATAATATGTTTTGGTTGGGCTATGGGGTCATTGTGTTATATAATGTTGGCGTATTCTCTTAAGCGGTTATTATGCATATGCAGGTCAGGGGGTCATTTTGCTATGGAGGTATTATGCTTATGCAGTTACTATGTCCCTTTTCATGTGGTCAGTTTCTGTGCTTATAATTGTCACTCTTATTTTGTAGTCACTATGCAGTTGCTATGTCCCTCATGATGAGCCACTCTTATTTTGTCCCAGAGACCTTTATTCTGTCATAGAATTGTACATTGCCCGAGCAAGAGTTATTGAATGACACTTTTGTCTGTACATTGAGGTCAGATTTTAAGAAAAAAAATGCTTGAATGCACATGGTAACTATTTTTATAGCAAAATATTTCTTGTAGTCGGAGAGTAAAAGAAAGAAACAGAAGGTGCAGTGAAAAGAATGCTTAAAAAAAAAAAAAAGATAAGCTGCGCACTATTAGAATGGCGTGTATAGTCATTATTTTGGCATCGCGATTTCCCCCGCAATTGCGACTGGCGGCATTCACTGCAATTTGGATGACGCACACGTTGCCACGCATTATTTGGCCACCGCTGCCTTTGCGATTTGTGCCATCTTTCCATCAACAGGACCCCTTTAATCAGCGCTGCCTTTTCCTTTTGGTTTGACTTGCACTTCACTTCATGTAACGGTGGTGGTCCAATAATCCCACTGGGCGGAAAAGAAGTGTCATTATTACTTGTCGCGGGGCTGACAGGAGACGAAAATCTGTTGTGGATGGTAAAACAGCGCGCACACACACACAAATCATGAATGGATCATATTAGCAATGTATTAACAAGAGGCAGATTTGAGTGAGGTGAAGCGAACGCGGATTGCATTTCACACTGCGAAGCAGTTTTGGCATCGGCCCGTCAATTCAATTTACGGGCTGATTTAAAATATCGATTAGCGACCTCATTAAAGCTGTAGGAAAGTCAACATTTCCTGCTGGAAAATGGAACAAGCAAGCTTAAAATTGCTGATAATTGGATACATTTGTAGAGGGAAGTGGTTTGTGTTCTTTACAAAAGGGACACATTGACAAGACAAAGAAATTAAATTACAAAAAAAAAAACATGACATTTTTCGCAGGTTTTTTAAGTAAGTTTCATTTGTAAAGAAAGTAATTGGGCACATCATTCATTTCCACACTTCTAACTTCCACTCTCTGTGGCTTCTTCCTTGACAATCACGCTATGTTTTTATAGTTTAATGAAAGTGACAGAATATATTATACTATATACGTATATTATACTATACGCAGAACCTCAAAAACCGATACAAGGTTACAAGGATACAAAGTGTTCCATCAGAGCGCGTCACCAGATTTTGACAATTGCCTTTATTTTATTTTTATTTTTATTTTTTTTGGTAGTGGTCTGTTACTAGTAGTCTGGTTCGATGCGTTGGCTGTGGCATTTTGTTTTTCTTTTCTTATACAAGTCATAAAATTATGAAGGAAAAAAAATAATACGTTTGAAATTAAAAAAAAAAAAGTCTTAATTTCACAAGAATCACGAAAAAATAAAATAATTAAAGAAAAAATTGTTATATGAAAAGAAACAAATATATTTTTTAAAATCTTTATTTGTAATATTACAAGAGGGAAAAGTCATTTTTTGATTTTTTGTTATTTGTAACATTAGAAGATGACAATGTCAGATTTTGACAGATATGAAAAGAAAAAAAATGCTTAGATTTTTTTTATTATTTGTAATAAATGAAAAGAGGAAAAAGTCAGATTTTTTTTGACAAGAATAAAACTATAGTGTTACAAGAAGTCAATTAATAATGAGATCAGATCACAACATTAAGCTGGATGATGACTGTCAAGAATATTACAACAAATTTATGTTTGTTATTTCAGTTGTGCTCATAAATGTACACAGCAGTACATGTACAAAAGCTATCCATCCATCCATTTTCTTAAACCACTTGCTCCTCACAAGGGTTGCGGGGGTGCTGGAGCCTATCCCAACTGGCTTCGGGCAGTTGGCGGGGTACACCCTGAACTGGTTGCCAGCCAATCGCAGTGTACCAAAGCTAAAGGTCACTTAACTCATTCACTGCCAGTCCAGGACAAAAAAAAATCTTTGACGTCTAAAACCGTCTATGGCAGTGAATGTGTTAAAGTTGGGTGCAAGTTTTTGTTTTTTTTAACTATGTGTAGTAAACGCTGCAATTTACTGTTGTTGCTTTAATACCAAGTTGATGCATAACGAAAAAGCTTTTTTGCACATTGTTGTATTGCGTGTGCAGGAAAAAAATGAATCTTTGACGTCTAAAGCCGTCTATGGCAGTGAATGTGTTGACACAAAAACTCTTTTAATGTTCACTTCAACCTCTGAAAATATCAAAACAATTGCCACAGTATGATGGATTTTATGGGCATTACACCTTTTTCTCACCATACAGTTGTGCTGAGATGTTTACATACGGGTATGTAAACTTCTCAGCACAACTGAATGTATGTGTATAAAGTCCATTTCTATTTGCACATTACAAAATTCAAGTCTGATTTTTATTTTTAGGAACAGATGCATTTTCACAGAAACACACACCAGAGCAGCATTTGGAAATTACGACTTTATTCTCCCTTGATTACGCTATTTTTGTCAGCACTTTCCTTTCCCACCTAACTTTGACTGTTTATTGTGAAAGCGATACCCCTTTGCAGTGCCTGAATGATGTCGTATGACAGCTGATGAGGGTGTTTAGCGTGGAAGTGATAAAGCTGACAGAGTGCGCGTCAAAGGAGGTCTTTGAATGTCCTTTGAAAGGCAGCAGTGTCCGCGCACGCTTCGTCCGTGTGTTCCCTTGAAAGCACATCTGACTTCCGTTGAAGCCCCCCTGCCGGCGCAGGAGACATTCCTGACAAACGGGGTGAGCCGCGGGGCTTTGAATGGCGGCCTTGTTGAGGGTCAGCCTCGGCGGCAGCGACGGGCAATTCGGGGGGTGCCCCGCTGAGCCGGACCGTGACCCGGCCTCGGAGCGGCGCTCCCAGGTGACAAATAAAAAAACACAGCGGGGGGAGCCACCTCGGGCACCACAACGCTAATTCCACACAATGTGTCCAATTGTAGCGCCTCTGCCACCTATTCACAAGATGGCTACTAATTGTGAAATAAAGAGAAACAAAAGGCTCCTTGAGTATTTCCTTTTTTTTTTTACTCGCGTTGGCGCCACGGAATCATCAGCGCCATCGCCGCTTCACGCCGCACGTAAAGCGTCATAATTCATACTAAAGCATACTTGAGTAATGGTCAGTGGCGCTTGGAGATACGGAAATTCCAGACGGTCGCTGTTCTTATCTGAGATGGCTGAGGCAAGATATTAAGTCAAAAGTTTGTTAAAGGCAAAGGTGCCTTACAAATGGTGGGCCTTATAAAAGGAAGATTCGCTCAACGTTAACTTTATCAACAAAAACAGTTGAGCAAAAGCTGCTACATTGACTTGGTATCATTTTTTTAAAAGTGACATTGTCAGAAGCTACTAGAGGTGCATGCTAATTGGCAACAAAAATCATTAGCATGTCTTAAAAATCCTTGTTCTGGCTAGTCCACTAGCATTATAGCACAATTTATTTTGTTCCCCCCCAGTACAAATCAACAATGACAAACATGCCATTGTTAGGAGACACAAGATAGTAATATACTGTTTGTACATGCTAAATGCTAATGCCAACAAAACTCACGTTCATTTGTGTTTTACAGCAATGGAATAAAGGGCATTGCTCTATAATGGTTCTGAATTGAAGACACATTGATTTAAAATGGATGTTTTTTCTTTAGCATTAGTATTTATCTTGAACACATTTAGGTAGGATTGCTGATTTCAGTTTGTGTGCTAACTTTATGAAGATGTAACTGAAATTCCAAGGTTATTTCGGGATATTGTGTCACAACAAAAATCTAGTTCCTCCTTCAACTTTAAAGTCTTTTCAACTGACAAAAAACAACAATAATAACAATATAAAAAAACAAAACAATGAATATCTATTTTTATTGCAATCTTCCAAAGTAATAAGTGATACCGTTGCAAATGCAACATTTTTATAGCAACAGGAGAACCTGTTGAGAGGCTTTTTCCAAATGAAATGTGATGTCGCAGAGTCTCGCTGTAATCTGCTGTGGGCTAATTAACAATGAATGGCTCTGTAAGCCACAAACACTCCATAAATAATTTCATCCAATCTAAAACCTCCGCTTACCTCACACAAAAAGAAAAACAAACTGACAGGATAGTGTCAGTCAACTCATTTGTCCTTACATGATCTTACAGACAAGTAGGTTAGAGTGGTGTCTGACTGAAATGATGTTTAGCCAAGCTTGTAGCAGGATGTTAAGCTAACACCGACTTATCATTATGGCCAACATCTTGAATATCGCCATTGCTATGACTACGATAACAAATGTAGTTGAGTTGATTGTTTAGTAAGCAAACTAGCCTCTTTTTTTTTTTTTTAACTATCTTAGGTTCACATGACTAAAAACATGAATTTTACATGCATAATAAAGAAACAATCGTTTAAAAAAATACATTTACTTGTTAATTCCTGCACTTGCTTGATAGCTTTGCTATTTCCGGCCACCAAGCTAATAGCGGTAAACCACAAACATTTATTGGCATAAACGGAACTTTATTACGACCATGTTTTTACATGATTTGTAAAAATTACACACCAACTTTATCGTGGTCACTATCTTTGGTCGATAGCCTTGTTAGCTTGGCCATTTCCTGCCGTTAAGCAAACATTCAATTTTATGTGATTTTTATTGGTGTTTTGTATTACATACAGATCATATGTGATAAACTTCAGATTTTAAGTCTTGCTAGCTAGCTATTTCAGATTGTTAAACTTGTTTACATCGTTTATCCATTTCCCGGCATAAGCTAACAGCTGTGAGTTCCAGCGATTTGTAAAAATTCCACACCAAGTTTGTTGTGGTCTATCTCTGGTCGATATGCCTGTTAGCTTAGCTATTTCCCGCTGTTAAGCTATCATTTAATTTTATGTGATTTTTACTGGTGTTTTGCATTATTACACATAGATGATATGTGATCAACTTCAGCTTTTAAGTCTTGCGAGCTAGTATTTCCGATCGCTAAACTTGTTAGCATCGTTTATCCGTTTCCCGCCACAAGCTAACAGCTGTGAGGCCCAGCTGACTGTTACCGCCGTGATCTAATTGTCACTAAACAACTTGAACTTTTGGAGTCTACAGGCTCTTTTTCTCAATGGTAGAATGTAATAAATGTAGGTCGCTAGTGTAAAGGTTGGGTGCGTCTTGCAGGGAGTGCTAACATAAAGCACATGTTCAACCGCTGTCCTCCAAATGAATGGGCCTATTGGGAGGGCAAGGCGCGTCTCTGGGGACATTCCGCCGTCGGCCGCTATTGAAACAACATGGCCAAGATAAAGCGTTAGGATCTCGGCAGAATGAACGCTTAGCACCAGAGGAGGAGCTGAGCTCATCCTGCAAAGAAAAACAGCGAGCGCTGCGAGTGATGGACGCGCATGATGACTGTGGCGCCAGGCGACCTCGCTCTACTTGCGGGCTGCATGGGAAATGGAGAGCATTAAAGTGCAGGCGTACTTTGCGTTTGTGCTGATGTCACCAATGTGCCGGCTATGACTTTTTTTTTTCTTCTTTCCAAATTGTTCTATTTATTTTCCCCTCCTGACGGCGGCGGGAGGAGAATAAAAATGATTATACAAGACGCTGTGAAGCTTCTGTTCACTTTTTACAGATGCGATTCTTCACCAAAACCCGACCAGTGTAGTTCAATACAGGAATATGCAGCATAAATGAAATGAAATGTGGTTGAATGAGGACATTTGTACCACACTTACGGCCTACTTTTATTTTCCTGAAAATATGACATTTAGTTTCGAGTTACCTTGGCTGGAACACTGCATTAGCGATTGTGCAGCTTGCAACTCGGCAAGCTCGCGCGGGGGTCAAAGTGACACAGAACAGGACTTGTTGCAAAAATGCTGCATTCTGGCCAAAATCATCTGTGTACTCGCAACATTCCAGGTTATTTATATAGCAATGGGAGAACGAGAGCGAGTGGAGGGGGGTAGGAAGAGTGTAGACTTCATGTCTCTGCTTGGTGAGAACTATTAAATTACCAGTGGATGTTTTTAATTACTTCACATAAATGTTGCAACACTAAACGAAACTAAAGGGTGTGTGTGTGTGTGTGTGTGTGCAGCAGAAAAGTGAGCATTCCTTCTGCTGGCGCGAGGCAAAGGAAATGGCTCATAAAAAAAACTATCGGTGCGTCCTGCTGGAGCCTCTCATTCTGGGATCCACTTAATTGCCCGTTTTGGCCGCCGTTTATTTTCTCATACAGCACGAAGCAGCCTAATCCCACTTACTGAGCGGTGCCATCAGGTCTTTTATTGTTATTATTATTATTATTATTATTGTTATTATTATTATTATTATTGAGAAGAATAGTGAGAAAACGCTGACATTTGGCTCCTTTGCTAAAGCAAAAGTGTTTTTTTTAGTTACACATTTCAAATATGATGACAAATGAGTCACTATGCCCATAAACTGTCTTCATTTAGTCTGTAGTGTTGCTTTTAATGGAGATTTTCTTCAAATTTCTGCAACGATAAGAAGGAATGTGTAAGAATAAAAAAAATCACAATTGAGAATATAATTATGCATCTCATGTCATTATTTTTTACATTTTAAATTATCATACCGTAAATAAATACAGCAGTTGCCTACATTTACCACAAAAACAATCACAGTAACAGCTGATCGATAAGTGCATATTTCTGTTATGTGCTGGGGTTGGATCCCAAAGCGCAGACACAAATAAAATTGTAACTATTTATTCACATCGAGAGCCGAGAAACAACGAGAGTTTCACAGAGGAACAGAGGTAATAATCCGTCAAAACACACACTTCTCAGACAGCTTATATAGACAGTAAATCGATCTGATTGGTTGTGGCTGGACATGTGGGTAACAGGAGTGACATTGAATTGTCTGATTGGCTTTTGACCAGATAAAGAGATGAAAGATTCTTGACATCACATAGCTCCTGACATCACATAGCGTTTTACCAGTTGAAACCAGATGCTGGTTACATCAGTTCAAAACAGACACTTGACCAAACGGTCATGACCCAAACATAACCCTTGCATGACCCTAGTCATGACAATTTCCCACTTACGATGAGCTTTAACAGCCATGTGTCTCATCTACTTTATTTGCTAGTTAGCGAGTATTCTCTGCCTAGCACCTGTGTGAGGTACACAGCGAATATCACACCGAGCATTAATTTTGGCAGCTGCGTGGCTCAATTAACAACTAGATAGCAAATATGAGCCACCTCACGTGTTATGCGATCTTACAGCTCGTTAGTATTTAACCAAAGAATACAAAAATACCATAGGCCGGACTATGCTGGCCTGGCTAGAAGACAAAACCCCTAACATAGGGTGACCAGATGTCCAGTTTGAGCATTCTGTCCCACATTCCGGCAGATTTCGCCAGCCTCATTGTTTTGTCCCGATAGTACGCAGGTCCCATCCCGGAGTCTAATTTTTTTGTGTTTAAGTGTAAGTCAATTGTGCAGTTGTCAGAGCGATTCATATGACAAACCAATTAAAAGCAAATTTAACAGTTAAATTCCTTCCTATTTACTTCCATATTCACGTTTGCGTTCTCATTTGCTATTCGCATATAAACAGGAGCAGACGTTGAACGGAACTAGAACGAACTACTTCCTGCTTTGGCATCCAAGAACCAAGTTGTAGTCCAATTGACTTGACAGTGACACACCCCTCCCCGCCCACTAAATGCAACAAGCAGAGCCCTCGGACATTTACCGGTCGAGATGAGCTAAAGCGCATTCACAGTAATGGCAAAGTTGGCAGATCTTCCTTGTGATTTCTCGGTCAGGTATTTTCAGGACGCCGATATTTCTCTTTGAAGCAATCGAAGGGGCTTTAAATTTTTTTAGTGAAGGGTATCTTCACTCCCTCATCATACAATTTTGCCCAAAAACAAAGGAAATACACGTTGCTGCCTGCTGCCACAGAAGACAGAAAAAGATAGCCTCACTCACTTGACCGATTGTCAGCAAAACCGGTTTTTGGACAATGTTCCTGTCAAGCGGGGTAGAATGAATTTATATTACCTCATAGTTTCAATGTTTTGTTGGCATTAATAGTAAATAGTTAACAAAGGCGTGGAATGTTAGCTACCTGGACTATCGTTAGCCTTTGGCTAAAAACGACAATGGAGAACATTACCTTAGTGCAGACGTAGTAGTTTCCGGTCATTTTGGAGGGATTCAACTGTTCGTGTGTCGTCTTTCACAACTTTGATCCAGCACAGACATTTTTCGTAGTTGTTTGAGGGTTTAGCGAAGAGAATAAACTGGACAGTGTCTCTCTTACACAAGCTGTGACTACAGTGTTTAAAATTTTTTATAATTTTTTTTCTTGGCTTTGGATTACCACGCAAAGCACCACCGGGAGCTAGATTGCTTTGTTTGTCCGTAGTAAAACGCACATGCCGACGCTGACATTGGATTGGATTACTACGTATTGCGGGCGCGGCTTACGGTAAGGTCAATTATCTACTGCGGTCACCATTCACCAGTCAGACAACGCAAGCTGAGCTTTCTAGTGGTATATTTCCAATTTTACAATGCGTAACTGGTGCGCGGTAAACGGGACAACTTGCAATAGCACCCCCTACAACAACATTAGCTGCCACACAACTCCTATAGTGCCTCCTTTTGAAGTAATTACCACCTTGCATTAGCTTTAGCAGCCCTAACAAATCATCTAACAGCTAGTTAACAAGAATTTGCCACAGAGAATTAAGCTCAATAGCCACCCCACTCTTATGTTTCTAGTTATCAAGTATTTACCATCGAGCATTAGCATGAACAGCAAACTCGTGCTCATATATTCTTGTTATTTTTTAAACAAATAGGTTGCCAACAGTGTTACCAAAAATGAGCAGCACTTGCGTAAAACATCAGAGACTTTATTTACAAAGTTTATCGCACTTGTGACAAGGCCACCGAAGCTCAAAGGCGTCACGCTAAGCTGTCGTGTTGAGTCAGGACGCCAAAGCTTCTTTCTTTTGTTCTGCTTAATTGCATCGAGAGGTAAGGTGGCTTCCTGTCTGTCCGAGCGTTGGTGTCCCCCCGGTTGCCCCCACGGTGTCCGACGCTACCGCTGCTGCCCGCTATTGTGGCAGCCGAGGAGGAGGAGAGGATGTGAGACAATGCGAGGAAGGAAGAGGAGGGAATCCACAATGAAGAAGACAGCATTCCCTTGAGAAGTCCGTCTCCTTCCGTCCCTCTTGACCACTGACGTTGTCATTTAGCTTTGGATGTTGTTTAGTATCTCTACTGGTTGACAACTTGACATATAATATGAATAAAAGCCAGGTATAGAACATGGATGGATTGCTACGCTGACGCCAATTAGCGAGTATGTGCCACCTCATAACATCTTTATCATCCAAAAGAAGACATGACTAAGGGCTAGTTAGTGTGCTTTTTCCAACTAGTTAGATTTTGTAGCCAAAGGAAGACTCGTCTAATGGTCGTCATGTGCATATTTATTTATCCATTTTTCTCACCGAGCTTTAGCATCCAAGTGATTTAGTAGAAGCATTTCCCAGCTAGTGTTAGCTTTAACAGCCAAGCAGCTTTTCTAAGGAACAGTTATCAAGTTTTTGCCAGGTAGCGTTAGCTTTAGCATTGCAAATTAATATGGATTGCTGGTTCCAAGGATACTGTATTTAGGGACTGTTTATAACAGATTTTAATGAAACTTTAGTGAGATAGCTGTTGGTTGTATGTTGTAGTGCACAGACAAATTATCGTTTTACTACTATTTTGCACTAGTGAATGTGGCTAAAAGCTATCACTATCTGGCTTACCTATGCCACAAGCCAGATGAGAATGTATCGGTGCAAAGGACACCACAGCGAACCAGTCGGTGGAAGGAAACGCGTTTCCAGACGTCTTGTTTACGACGTAGGCTGACTTTTTCCATTAGTGTCTCGCACACTTAAGCCTCTCTTTAGAGGATGCGTATCTCAGCTGATGGATGGCACTATCGTCAAGCCGTCTGGCCAAGAAAGGGAATTAAACGCTCCGGATATGAAGTCAAATTGCAAAACACGACCTGTGCTTTTTCAACACTTGGCCAGGCTGACATAAAATGGGCCTTTATTAAAAACCTCAGACCTCAAAAGGAGGACTGCGACACTGATACTTGGCGGCAGTGGTGAGTGGAGAGACGAGAGAATGCTGAGCCATCACAAAACAGAGCGGCGGCGGCGCACGCATGAGCTCACCACGCCGCTATGCCAGTGCGAGGCCGCAGGAGCCGTGGAAATATTTGGACACGGCTCCTCGCTCGTCTGCAAAACAAACCGGCGAGTCGTCTCCCGTGGTCGCCAGGACACGTTTTTCAAGTGGCCACATGAAAAAAAAAAAAAGAAAAAAAAAAAAGGGACGCTCAGCAGGAGGAAGCCGCGACCGCAGCCCGTCACCGCAGACTCGTCTTCGTCAGGCCCGACGTGAATTCACTCTCGGTGTACTTTGAATGTTTCTACCCCACAAAAACAGTGTTCAACTAACCACAACTCACTTTGACATCTAGAGTTAGCTTTCGTAGCTGTTAAGTGTTAGCAAGCACTTGCTGCCTTTTGTTAGCTTTAATAGTAGTAAAGACATATCTAATCGATAATTAGTGAGTATTTGTTACTGACACGAAGCGAGGAGGTAGGACTCAGACGCAGAGTGACAGTTGGCCAACAAGGCTGCAGCTTTAATCAATTCGAACCAAAAACACCTCTCAAGGAGGGAAAAAAGGCAGAACAAAAAGAGCTCCAAACTGGAGATAAAACAAGGGCACTCAAAAACAGGGACAACTAAAGGCGCTCCGCTAGGGAGGAAAACAAGGGGCAAACTAAAGGCGCAAGACAAGGCAAGGCAAGACAAAGAACAAGGACTGTGAAACAAGGACTGTGAGGACGCTTCCATGCACTGAGATGTGACACTTCGGCAACGGAGGGGAGAATGCAGGTGGCTTTTATGTCCGGGTTGATTGGGAGCAGGTGGAAACCATCATGGGCGTGGACCGGTGATTACTGTGCAGGAGGAAGGGCAAGTGACCTGAGGTGAGAGGGTGGTTAATGACTTCAAAATAAAACAGGAACCTGACTGTGAAATAAAAGCATGACCCGCCACTCTGGTGGCGGCGTGACAGTACCCCCCCCTCAACGGCCGGCTCTCGACGGCCCAGGAACCTCGGGGTGTTCATCATAAAAATCGTCGATGAGGGAGGGGTCTACAATGAACCGGGCGGGCACCCATTGCCGTTCTTCAGGCCCGTAACCCTCCCAGTCAACCAGGTATTGGTGCCCCCGGCCCCGCTTTCGGACGTCCAATAATCTCCTGACCTTATAGACTGGGCCCCCCTCCACCATCTCCGGAGGGGGCGGCGCAGGCTCGGGCGGGACCAGGGAACTGTCCTGAACAGGCTTGACCTGGCTCACATGGAAGGTAGGGTGGGTGCGGAGGGATCGAGGCAGGCGCAGGCGCACGGCGGCTGGACCTACTGTCTTGGTGATCGGGAATGGCCCCACGAATCTAGGGGCCAACTTTGGACAAGGTACATTTAGATGAAGGTTCTTCGTCGATAGCCATACCTTTTGACCTGGTTGATATTGGGGTGCGGCCCTCCTCCTCCGGTCAGCAGCTCTTTTCATCCTGTCGCCTTGACGTTGTAGTGCCAGTCGAGCCGCTGACCAGATTCGGCGGCACCGGCGGACCATGGCGAGAACCGAGGGAACTGAGGCTTCCTCCTCCAGGTCTGCGAAGTAAGGTGGGTCGTAACCATGCACACATTTGAACGGCGTGATTCCTGTGGCAGAGGTGGGTAACGAGTTATGAGCCAGTTCAACCCAAACCAAGTTTTTGCTCCAGGTGGACGGATTTTGGGAGACCAAGCACCGGAGTCCGGTCTCCAGCTGTTGATTTAGCCTCTCGGCTTGTCCATTGGCTTCCGGGTGGTAGCCCGAGGTTAAGTTCGCCTTGGCCCCTATGGCTCTGCAGAACTCTTTCCAGAAGCGAGAGACGAACTGGGGCCCGCGGTCGGACACAATGTGTCGCGGGAATCCATGGGTTCTGAATACTTGGTCTATCATTATTTCTGCTGTTTTCTTGGCGGAGGGTAACTTGGGTAATGGAATAAAGCGGACCATCTTTGAGAAGCGATCAACAACTGTAAGTATTGTGGTTTTACCATGTGATGTGGGAAGTCCAGTGACAAAGTCCATTGATATTTCAGCCCAGGGTCTTGAGGGGATCGGTAGTGGCTGAAGGAGGCCCATCCGAGGTTGATTAGATGATTTATTTCGGGCACAGACTGGGCAGGCCTTTACATATTCCTGTACCGAGGCTTCCATAGAAGGCCACCAGAATCTTCGGGCGACAGCGAACAGGGTCCTGCGAGTACCTGGGTGACAAGACAGACGAGAGGTGTGTGCCCAGTTGATCACCTGTGCTCTTAGGGCCTCCGGGACGAAAAGCCGTCGTGGTGGGCATTCTTTCGGGGTGATCGTGTCTTGAAGGGCGTCCTTGACCTCCTCTTCAATCTGCCAGGACAGGGCTCCTACTATGCAGTCTCTCGGCAGGATGGGTTCAGGTTCGGTTGCTGTGGATTCCGGGTCATGCATACGTGAAAGGGCATCTGCTTTAACATTCTTGCTTCCGGGTCTGTAGGTCAGAGAAAACGAAAATCTGTTAAAAAACAATGACCACCTGGCCTGTCGGGGGTTCAGTCTTTTTGCTTGGCGCAGGTACTCCAGGTTGCGGTGATCTGTCCAAATGATGAAGGGGTGTTCTGCGCCCTCCAGCCAGTGCCTCCACTCTTCTAGGGCGACCTTGACCGCCAGTAGTTCCCGATCTCCAACGCTGTAATTGCGCTCGGCCTTGGAGAGCTTCCTGGACAAGAATGCGCAGGGGTGCACCTTTCCATCCTCCTGGCTCCTTTGGGATAGGACGGCCCCGACGCCCAGATTGGAGGCATCTACCTCAACCACGAACTGGCGGGTAGGGTCGGGAACTCTGAGTATCGGAGCCTCTGTGAAACGTTTCTTGAGTGTGTTGAACGCGGCGTTGGCCTCCGGAGTCCAGACGAAGCGTTGCTGTGGCGAGGTCAAGGCATGGAGTGGAGCTGCGATGGAGCTGAAGTTGCGGATGAATCGTCTGTAAAAGTTGGCGAATCCCAGGAACTGTTGCACCTTCTTTCTGGACTCAGGTGTGGGCCAGTCCCTGACCGCGCTGACCTTCTCCGATTCCATCTCGACTTTGCCAGGAGATACGACGAATCCCAGAAATGAGATGGTATCGGCGTGGAAAAGGCTCTTCTCAGCCTTTACGTAGAGCCGGTGTTCAAGCAGGCGTTTCAAGACTTGGGTGACATGGGGCTGGTGGGTTTTCAAGTCCGGTGAGTAAATCAATATGTCGTCCAAATAAACATATACGAACTGGTCGATGAAGTCCTTGAGCACGTCATTGATCATGGCCTGGAAAACAGCTGGCGCATTCGTGAGTCCAAATGGCATGACTAAGTATTCATAGTGGCCTCTGGGAGTATTAAAGCCGGTCTTCCACTCATCCCCTGCACGAATACGGACGAGATGATAGGCGTTTCGAAGATCTAATTTGGTGAACACCTTGGCTTGCTGGAGCTGGTCAAATACTGAGGACATCAGAGGCAGAGGATAACGGTTCTTGACTGTGATTTCATTCAAAGGGCTGTAGTCAATACAAGGACGTAACGAACCATCCTTCTTGCCCACGAAGAAAAAACCAGCTCCAGCTGGCGATGACGATGGCCGGATAAGTCCTGCTTTCAAAGACGTGTCGATGTACTCATTCAAGGCTTTGCGTTCGGGGCCCGAAACCGAGTACAATCTCCCTTTGGGAATGGAAGACCCAGGAATCAGCTCAATTGCACAGTCATAGGATCGATGTGGAGGAAGTGACATGGCCTTGGTTTTGCTGAACACCTCCCTGAGAGGATGATAGCAGGTGGGAACGGTGTTCAGGTCCGGGTATTCCTGGTCATTCACAAGAGTCACCTGTCGGACGGCAGCGGGAGGTGCCTCTGCCGCTGGCCGCTCCAACCCATGGTGTTCACAGTCCTTTCCCCAGTCCAGGACTTGCCCCGATCGCCAGTCGATGCGGGGGTTGTGCAACTGCAACCAGGGGTGTCCCAGGACCAGTGTGTGTGATGGGGAGCGGAAGACATGAAAACGAAGGAGTTCTCTGTGCTGCCCAATGTGAATCTCAAGTGGCTCTGTGACATGCGTGATGAGAAATAAGTCTTTCCCATTGAGCGCCCTGGCCCTCATATGGGTGGAAAGTGGCTCCGTGCCTGCCTGCAATTTTTCCACCAGACCCCAATCCATGAGGCTCTCGTCTGCTCCAGAGTCAATGAGAGCTAGCAAGTCTGTGGAGATGTCATTGCAGGAAATCGTGATGTGCGTGAGTTTTCGGTTCTTGACCTGTTTCCGAGTCTCAGAACCCACCGGAGGGCCTCGCTTGGTAGGACAAGCTACCACCAAATGTCCTTTTTCTCCACAATAGTAGCATCGCCCCTCTTGACGACGTCGCTGGCGTTCCTGGTGAGTCAGTCGGGCGCGGTCAAGCTGCATTGGCTCCTCACCACTCTCGCTGGGCCTCCCCGCGGTGGATGACTGGGGAAGTGCCCCTTGTGGTGATTCTCTTGCTGTGGGGTGCCGAAAGAATCCGGAGCCGGTCCTTCGATGGTGTCCGCTGGCATACGTGAGATCTCGCCTCCGGTGATCGGTGCGGATGGCCAGCGAGATCAACGAGTCCAAGTCGCTAGGTAAGTCCACGGGTAGTAGGAGTTCTTGCATAGCAGCGGAGAGCCCCTTCAAAAAATGATCAAAGAGGGCTGTCTCATTCCAGCCACTCTTGGCCGCTAGAGTTCGGAATCGGATCGCATAGTCATTAACCGATTCTCGGCCTTGTCTGAGATTGCTTAGCTCTCGAGTCTTTTCCCGATCCATGTTGGTGGGATCGAAAACAAGACGAAGTGCCCTGCTAAACCCGGCTGCAGTTGAGCAAGTCGGGGAGTGCCGTGCCCATTCCGCGGTAGCCCAGTCTCTGGGTCGTCCCGTCAGGTGGGAAATCATGAAGGCCACACGGGAACGGTCGGTGGGGAAAGCCTGTGGCGAGAGTTCAAAATGTAAGTCGCATTCGGTCAGGAATGCCTGACATTGTCCTTGGTCTCCCGAGTATCGCTCCGGGGGAGCCAGTCTCAACCCCGCCCCGGTCAAGGCTGGAGTTGGGATCGGTGGTTCTGCGGTCTCTGGTTTCGTGATGGCCGGCGTGGAGTGTCGCAGGTGGCTCATTAGCTCCTGCACCTGTCCAGCGAGCTCTCCCATCCGGGTGACCATCGCCTGCTGGAGCTCCTCTGTCTGCGACAGGCGGGCGGCCTGTCGTCGAAGTGCAGCCTCCAACTTCTCCGCTGGGTCCATGCTGGCCGAAGTGTACTGACACGAAGCGAGGAGGTAGGACTCAGACGCAGAGTGACAGTTGGCCAACAAGGCTGCAGCTTTAATCAATTCGAACCAAAAACACCTCTCAAGGAGGGAAAAAAGGCAGAACAAAAAGAGCTCCAAACTGGAGATAAAACAAGGGCACTCAAAAACAGGGACAACTAAAGGCGCTCCGCTAGGGAGGAAAACAAGGGGCAAACTAAAGGCGCAAGACAAGGCAAGGCAAGACAAAGAACAAGGACTGTGAAACAAGGACTGTGAGGACGCTTCCATGCACTGAGATGTGACACTTCGGCAACGGAGGGGAGAATGCAGGTGGCTTTTATGTCCGGGTTGATTGGGAGCAGGTGGAAACCATCATGGGCGTGGACCGGTGATTACTGTGCAGGAGGAAGGGCAAGTGACCTGAGGTGAGAGGGTGGTTAATGACTTCAAAATAAAACAGGAACCTGACTGTGAAATAAAAGCATGACCCGCCACTCTGGTGGCGGCGTGACAGTTACCTTGCGTTAGCAGCTGTACAAACATCTAATGGCTGGACAGCAGCTAGTACATAGCATCAGAATTAGTAGCTGAAAGAACTCTCGGACTAGTTAGCAAGGATTTTCCAGCCAACATTAGTCATAATACTCATCTAACGGCGAGTTAGAGAGAATTTGTGACCAGGCGTTTGTCTAATGAATAGTTTGTTCAAATTTTATCTTTCTACCTATCTAGATAGACAGGAAGACCCATCTATTAGCTAGTCAGTGTGTATTTGGCAGTTCATTTTATCTTAAGCAGCTGTGTGAATTAACTAATGGCAAGTTTACAAGCAATTGCTGCCTTGCTTTGGCTTTAGTCGCTGTGCAACTTCCAGTTGCTGGTTAGTATTTCCGACGTTAAATTAGTGTTAGCAGCAGTTAGCAAGTGTTTGCCCCCAGCATTAGCTTTAGCAGCTGTGCAACATTTCTAATTTATCAGCTAGCATTAGGTTTAGCAGTCAACAGTCTTACGTCAAAGCAAGTTAGCCAGTGTTTGCAAATTGCACCTTGCTTTAGTTTAAGCAGACATCCATCTCATCTAATTGTTAGTTGACAACTGATTCTGCCTTCCATTAACTTCATGCCACTTTGCGTTAGTGTCTCGATCATATTGTCTCCATGTCATATTTTCCACCTAGCATTAGCTTTAGCAACAGGGTGACCTCACATCTCATTCTTAGCGAGTATTTTCCACGTAGTTAGCTTTATCACCGTGTGTGACTCTGATAGTATGCGATTATTTACCACATCTAATGTTAGCTTTAGGTGCCGTGGAAGTGCAACGATGAAACACTGCTGTACCATGAGAAATAGGATGTATCACTGCATTGATATTGTGCTGAGGCCCTGGTGGAAACATGGCCAGTGTAATTTAAGGATACGGTATTCAGATTCTCGTGAGCAGCAGTGGCGCCCATTCTGCGGTCTATAACGTTGTCATGAAATGTAGCCTCATAACACAAACACAGGGCTGATCTGGCCACAAATAACTCTTGCAGGCAAGATGTGGAAGAGATTAGAGCAAGAAATCAGCAAGTGGGTAAAAAAAAATTCTTGGTTGGGCAGGGGTTGTCAAACTTTAGGGTCCAGGAACTCATCATATGGGAGATTGTTTTTTCTTTTTTTTCCACAGACCCCTTCATAATCTTAACGCCAATAAACACAACTACCATTGTATCCCAAAGTACCAATGGTATTTAAGTTTCGATTAAGCTAATCGCTACAAATTTTTTTTTTTTTTGCGAGTCAAAATGAAAACACAAGTGTGCAAGAAGAACAGAGCAGATGCTA
This sequence comes from Festucalex cinctus, assembly GCF_051991245.1. NCBI lineage: Eukaryota > Metazoa > Chordata > Actinopteri > Syngnathiformes > Syngnathidae > Festucalex > Festucalex cinctus. The sequence goes on along the minus strand of NC_135411.1, from coordinate 15,880,677 downwards.
ATGCTAAGGTACGACTCGTGGCACACCTGCAGTCTAGTTGGGACCCCAGCTGGAGAACCACTGGATGGTGTTGGGCGGACAATGTCGGTGGGAGTGTGTGAGGTGGTGGGAGGGGGGGGGAAGTGTGAAAGGAACTCATAAAAGTCCCATTTGTCGGCGATGCACGAGCAAGTGAAGGCAGCTTTGGCGCATGTGTTGGTGGTGGCGCTAAATGAACTGTTAAGACAAATAATCAAAGACTGCACTGGCGCCAGTCGAACGAGGGAAGTGGGGTGGGGGTTTGGAGGGGTTTAGTGGCCCGCCTGTCAGCGGACCCTACACGCTCTCTAACAGGTGGAGGATCCGCCGGCCGGCCGGCCATCAGGGGCTTTCACAGGACGGAAGTGCTTACACAAAAGAGGCCGAGCGGGACGCTGACAAGAGGAAAAGCATCGCCGCACTCCCCTACTTTCCAGCTATTGTGCTCTGGCACATTTCTCCTTTTAGATAGTTTCTTTGGAAACTGACAGCTCTGCGCACCGAAGGACGTCAATTCCATTCATGGTCGCCTGCTCTGACTATTAAACCGACTCCTCGGTGGCCTCGCCGACACCACTGTTTGTGTTCCAGGCAGCTTAACGCAACCTAAACTTTGGTATGACACATCTAACCTGAGCTGTCATTAGAAACCACTCGCTTGGGTGTGTTTTAAATCTGTTGGGTACAATGAAATCTCAAGACTATGACAGATTTTCTGGCATGTCTATTTTACAAGGAGCAAAGAGTGATGTAATGCACTACATTAGCAAGCAAAGACTGACTTTTTTTTGGCATATAAAGGACTTTGATTTAGGACTTGTGTGGCCAACGTTGTGGATTTGAGTTTATCTTTCTATCTATGTGCTATTTGAAGATAAGGAGTAGAACATGAAGATGTTACACTATAACATTAGCCTCTTCGGTTAGCTAGCAGTGTGGTTAGCTTCCATATGCTCGCCACACACTCAAGTTTCTCATTGTGACCTATCAAATTTGTAATAATTTATTCCAGAGTCCAACTGACACTATTGAAAACCGTTAAATGCTAAATGAACATGCATGATGCAATGCAGATATTAGTATACTGAACAATAAGAATTTAATCATTTATAGCTGCATTCATCTTCTCAGTCATCTCATAAAATAAAACTTACTGCTAACGTAAAACATAAAAACGTTCCCTTTTCACCACAAGTAACAAACTAGCAGCTAGCTAGCAGCACGAGAAGCTAAAATAAGAAATCTAGCTTCACTCAGCGCTCCTTCTTGTCAAACGTCCTAAACAGATGGATATAAATGCACACCTGTCACACAAGATCCAAATTAAAGTGCTTTCTTTATAAAAAAAAATAATAATAATTGCTCAATAGCCAAGTTTTCTTCACAGTGACTTTCAACATTATTCTTTTACCAACTTGCTTCAGAGAAAACAAAGGGACTTAAATCCAAAAAAGAAAAAAGTGTGAGTGTTATGTGCTGAAAGGAGGATTCACATCAAAAGACTGAAACTCAGAGACGCTGTACACAGGAATAGAACACACACTACTCAGACATCTTATAGAGAATCTCTCAATCTTATCATAGAGCGTGGCAAGACATCGTATGACATGAAGTTCTCCTATTGGCTGTCGACCCATACATCACACAGTACCAAAGATTCCTGACACCACACACATCATCTAAAGGATTAAGGATTGACATCACACAGCCTAAAACTAGTTGAAACCATATAATGGCTATATCACGTTTTCATCAGTACAAAACAGACACTTGACCTCACGGTCGCAAAGCCAACTTAACAGGACATGAACGCAAACATCACTTCAGTTGAAACTTGATGATGGCCACATAAAACAAAAACATCTCATGAGACAAAACATCACTCAAATATGACACCATCATGACAAGGAGCTTGTGACAGTTTGATGTCCAAAACTTTCCATCATTAATTTTCCATAGCATATACTCGCTTAGGGTTATGGTTGAGCTGAGGCATAAGTCGGAGAACACACGTTACAACAACCACGCACACTCACATTCACACCTTACAAACAATTTCGATACATCCAATAAGTTAAGTTGATATTTGGCGAGAGAAGTGGGTTTCACCCTGGACTGGTCGCCAGTCAATCGCAGGGCAATGCAGACGACCGCTCACATTCACACTATTGAGAGTTTTCAGTGAACCGTTTTTGGAGCTTTATGCTTGAAATTAAAACTATGAGTGTGGACACGTGCTTCCAATCTGGGCTAACATCAAAAAGACGAGCGTGTTCATTTATCTGACTGTAAACACACCACTTCAACACTCACCAGGCGCAGCGTTTGCCAACATAACTCCATCCGCTCGGATAATTAGTTTCAGTAAACACTGTTATGTGCACTATGATGGATCTTAATAATTCACAAGTAGCTCAGGTTTGCCATATTGAGTTGTACTCTACTACATTAGGCACACATGCACCATGTTCAGTATTGTAATAAAAGAACGCATGGCTGAAAGCGACCGCAAAGTATCCTGCAGCTGTTTGAGACTACACATACAGTACTATATAAAAGTTGAGGCACATTTCGAACATATAACTGTCACCTACCGCTCACGTGAATTTGATTGACATTGACTTTATGAGGGAAAAGGATGTCATCAAAATGGAAGTGAGAGGCCAATTTGAGCACTCAAATTCACTAACCGTTTTGATTGACAACATGAGAGTAGTTCGTTTTAACGGAGTGTTTACGGCTGTGGTTGTAGTTTGCCATTTCTAATGTTTTGGTTACCTTATTTTAGTACATGAGAATCTTTTTATAGTAGTAGAAATGTGATTTATGTTGACTATAATAGACCAAAATTTATTAAAGTGTCAATCAAAATAAGCATGTTTTTATTTTTTCAAGGCAAAGCTTGCCATAATATTTTCAACACTGCTAAAATTAAACTTCTGAGGCATTGTTTTGAAGTCAAAAGCATTTTGTTTCATGTTGCTTAGTAACTGAACGTTACCTTTATAAAAGTTTTTTTTTTTTTTTTTTTAATTCTCCGTCCTTGATAACTGTGGAGCAAATCAACGCTTGTTCACAATAACAAAGACAATTAAGGCAGCAATGAATGGGCATTGCACTCCATTTTGACACCATGCCCTGACCACATTTGATGGTTTAGACCAGGGATGGGCAATTATGCTTGCTAATTTTTTTAAATAAAAACATTTACTCTAGCGGAGCAGTTTTATGTTGTAATCACAATGTTCACCACTAGATGGCAGACATTGCTTTAAAAAAAAAAAAAAAAAAAAAAAAACACACCTCCAATCCAACGACTACTTCTCTACTAGTCAAGAGGAAAGTTCTAGCATGTCCAAAAAAACAAACAAAAAAAAACTCAGAAAAAACTTCACCCTTACCTGGAATCCCGTTCATAGAAATTGTAGGTTTCCCCTTTCAATTATATACCTTAACACTAATGTTTTCAGGAATACCTTAGAAGAATGATCAAAGTTTGATGCAATGCTTCATTACTTTACACGGCGTAGTCAAAAAAAAGCTTTGAAATGTAGCGTCGTCTATCTTCTTAGCATACCTGTTTCTGATCGGCGCTTATCTGAGTGAATTCCGTAGTCTGATTTTGACAAAGCACGAAACCTGGAATTTGCCCAGAATGTCTGCTACAAATCAAAATGAGCTGCTTCCTGTTCAATTTCTGGCATGGCTCCTTCAGACTTTTTTTTTTTTTTGCGCATTCTGTACATGTCCACTGAATTCCATGTCAATAACTAAAACTGGTCACTGGGGCTCTTTTTCTTTCTTTTTTAAAATTTCCAGAGGACGCTAATACTACACACTGTCTGGTGCTAGAGCAATACAAAGTAGAAAAGGACACATTCTCCAGTGAGTAAGCAGAAAGAAAGAAAGAAAGAAAGGCTTTTTACAGTATCAACACAAGGTGGACCTTTTGGCCCCAGAGGGTGAAAGGTTAGCGGTCTGGCAGCAGAGACCCGCCTCCGACAGTCTGCCGGCTGCAGACGAGATGTATGTCCCTCTCGACCGCTGCTGGCATTCCATCCCATCTAGAGCACTAAACTGCTCCCGTGGCTCCACCCTACAGACGCTATATTTTCACATCGTAAAAGAAGACAAAATAGGGTATTTATTTACCTGACTGCAGAGAGTACCAGGCATCTGTTCGCGGTTTTAGCCGTATATTAGAGGCGAGGCCTTCATTTGTAGAACCGCAGTCTTTAATTAATAATACAGGTAGTCCTCTAGTTACGAACATCCGATTTACGAACATTCGCAGATACGAACAAAGGCTGACAAAAGCTGTATTTTGCGTACAAGTTAATATTTAAGTGCGCGCCACATCGTACATTATGGTACAGTATTGTACTGTAGTACCCCTCTCTGCCACAACCCTCCACCATCTATGTACAGTAGGCATGTTTATTTTGTTTGTATTGCACTGTGTAAAAATTTTAATTAATATACTGTGAGGGAAAAGTGGTTCAGATGATTGATGGATGATGTAATTTAATGTATGTTTTTTTTAACTCATTTGCTCCCAAAGACGTATTTATGCGTTTTTATTTTATTTATTTATTTTTTTTATGCTAGAGCATACAGAAGGCTTTGATGCAGCCTCTAAACCGAAGAGAATGCTTGAAGCAATGGTAGTTATTACAAAAACGGCCAGCATGTGGCAGCAGAGTATAAGAGATCCACCAGGGCCATGTTGCAAAAAGCTCCTTTCCCCACCGTTTTAAACAGATTTGTGAATAATGATGAAACTTAGCTATATTCTAATGCTAATTGCTGCAAAACGGAAAAGATAGAAATATACTTTTTTTTTTTTCCTGACTATAATATTTCTTTGGCAGGTTTCATGATTTTATATCAATAGAACACAATAATCTATGGGCCTTGCAAAATCAGTCAAAATCCAGTAAAACAGCCGGGAGTGAAGGGGGTTGCTTGAGTGAATGAGTTAATGTATGTACTGTATAGAAAGTATATATAAGGTATATAATTTAATTAGATTCATTTTTTTACATATTTATATTTTTTTTAAATAACTTGATAAAATGTAATTTTGAAACAAAATTTAACGTGATTTGATTTACTAACAAATTTGACTTACAAACAACCGCATTGTGTTCGTAAGTTGAGGACTACCTTGTACATAATTTCAGTAAGTAAGTAGCGAGTGACCAGGGATTATTTATTCAACTATTGGAGAAGACCAAATCAAGGAAGAAACTCACTGCATCATACCAACCTGAACTGACTCATAACATAATGAATTGAATCTGAATCATACCGAATCGAACTGTAACAATTTTGTCTTTGAATCAAAGATATGCATCACATTTTTTTTATTGATTTATTGAAGAGATGCACACCCCTAAAGGCAGTTAGAAACACCAAAGCTGTTTTTTTTTTCCCTCCAGGCAGCCAAAAAGATAAAGTACATGCAGACTTTACATCTAATTGGTGGTGTGCTGATTATTAAAGCCGAGGCCACTATCTGTGGGAATGCATGTTTGTTGCCTTTGTGCAGGTGTCAAGTTTTGAAGCGAAGATGAGCGTGACGGGCCTTGAGCACCGATTCACTGTTTCTGTTCAAATAAGCTGGCGGGAACATGAAGGCTTGAGCGAGCGTGCTGAATAAAAAGTGACAAATATTCACTACCCGAGAGGCTCTCTTTTATATATATATATATATATATATATATATATTTTTTTTTTTTTTTTTGTTGTTGTTGGGGGGGCTACGCCAAGTGAACAGACTTGAGATTTCATATTCATGACTTCCTCGAAGAGTGGAGGAAGAGGAGGCACAAACAAATCAAGTGAAAAGGATGAAGACCAGCCATCTAGACACTTTGATATCGTCTCTCCAAAGTCAAAATCCTGCCTTTGCGGCCCCCCATGAGGGGAGGGCGTGAGGTCATCTTCTGCGGCAAAACACTGACTCACTTCACACCCACATATGCGCACGTTAAGTGAAAGAGTACACACAATGCTGCTACTACACACCCACACACACTCACAACACTACAAACGCCTGCGACCGCAGCAACCTCCTGCAAGCCTAAGTGCTAAACATGTCACTTTACTTAAGCGTGACAACGTGCACTCAAGCAGCCTGTGAGGGTCACACAGAAGAAGTCACTTCACCGCGGGACTCGATGCCCGGGTGGAGGCACAGCGCCCTCTAGGGTAATACAATAGAGATGACAGGTCAGTAGGGGAGGGACAACGGCAAAAAAAAAAAAAAAAAGGAAAATACATTTATCTGCTCACGGAGTTGAGCCTGTGACTCATCATGATTACATCAAACATACACTGAGACAGCGTGCCCAGTCACAATACAAGTCATGTCTTGTGATTAAATGTAGCCACAATTTGTATGCAATTCAGAATGAGCTGCAGACTGCCACAAACCCACACTAATGCATGTATGAAAACTTGACAAACCATCATTCCAAAACAATCCTTTGAAACTCATCAGACATTATCACAACTGCCATTATCAAACCAGGCTACACTTAGCTCCTCCCAGTCAGTCCAGACATTCCACTTCAACGTACGCCCTTGACATAAACTGCGGCACGGCTTTCCTATTTAGATAGCGCCATCTTGTAATAGTGAGGCCAAGGAAAGTTGATGCCACCACTTATTTACTCATTTCAAAGCACACACACACACACACACCAAAAAAAATGCGAATAGGTGAGTTATTCGGTTAATAGCTATGTTCCACAGGGAAAAAAAGCACAAATAGCTAAATTTATGAAAGGCAATGCACAAATGTTTGGGGGGGATTACAGTACAGTACATTTGTGTAGCAAAACAATTGTAGGCCAAAACATAAATGAAAAATGGGAGGTAAGGGGGGAGCATGCTTTTTGCTACCTGACCTACAACTGTAATTCCTTAAGTACTGTTTTTTACTGTAATAATGCGTTAGTAAATCATCGCTGCCCTGTGAAAAAAACTTATTTCCATTTATACATTTACGTTTATGGGATGAAAACTAGTGTTGTTCCGATACCGATACTGCATTCAAACAGTGGTATCGGTATCGATGACTACTCACAAGTAAAATGCCGATACCATTAATTCCAAAGCTAATATGGGATTTTGGATGCAACATCTTGTGTCTTGTTTGTGCATGACATTCACTGATATGTGACATGCTTACCGATCTAAGATATCCTATTGGCCCTTGAATGCTCTGAACCAATGGCAGGACAGCTTTTTCATGTTGAGGAAAAAAAACCTTAGGTATCGGTATCGGCCGATACTGCAAAGATGGGTATCTGAATCGGTATTGGGGGCCAAAAAACAGTATCGGAACAACACTAATGAAAACTGAATGCAGACATCCCAAAAATGAAGAGAAAAAAAGTTGTGTTTTTCACAGGACGGTGACGATATGTTAGTATGTTATTGATATACTCCGGCACATTCTGACATGTACAAATTTGTTAAGTTGACACTGTAGGACAGTAACTGTCATAGACCAAGGTCCCCTGTATGAAGGCGTGACCTACTGTTATGGCTGCCATGTGGCAAGGGATCTGTCTGACATAATTTTGGGTCTGTTTTCAAAACCCATGATCCATCATGATGTTACCGGGCTTATATTAGACGCCATGCAGAATCAACGAAAACACCAATGTGGATTGAACTGGTGTCAACTTATTGTGGTGTTGCTACATGAAGAGAAATTCCCCATAAAAGCAAACAAGATTAATTTTGCACGATTCCACCTTTTGAAATAAAAAGTCTTTTAACTCATTCACTGCCAGTCATTATAGAAAATTTTTACATTTCCAGTACTCACGTGATATTACATTCAATAATTATATATAAACCGAATCTACCAAATAACAGAATAGACTCCCTACTTTTTGTCCCGTCCCGTTCTTTTATAATTGACAGCAGAAAAATGTAGGTTTGCCAAAATACAGCCATTTCTCCCATGGACTCTGAAACTGTGTTTATTTCCTATAAAATGGGGCAATGATGTCATCTACCGGTGGTTGGGCATCAGTAAAGTTGTTTCCAAGTTTGATATTTACAGTGGAGCATGCTCAGATTCGCCCCCATTTAGCACCGCTCTAAAAAATACAATTGACAAGTATACTTGTCAAAGGCAGTGAATGAGTTAAAAGCGCTTCATTAAGCGGGTGACGCATCATTTGAAACGGATCAAAGCGACCACACTATGATGAGCCGCACAAAGCCACTTTAGATAATTAGATGAAGAAACCAAACATCTGGGAAGTTTAAAAGGCTGAATATTTACTTGTACAATGAGAATTAATGTAGTGATTAAGTGCCAAAAACTAACTAGGCCAATTCAAGGCGATACTGGGAATAGAAATAACATGGCATCCGTAAATCATGTGATGTATTTAACCAGTATGGTGAATTTAGCTATGTTTTTTCTGGCTGGTCCAGGGTGTGGCTCACCATCAAGAAAATGGATGGCTCTCTGTTTAACTGTGCTGCATGTTTAGCAGCTTTCTAGAATGCTCATCTCAGCATCTTCATTTCAACTCCGGTTAGTAATCACTGCCATTTATTACATACTCCACTCAAATTCTTTTTTTCTTTTTTTTTGAAGAAGAAGAAGAATAAACTACCCTTGTCATGATTGATTGTGCACCCCAAGTCTTGCTTTAAGTGATTTTTTTAAAGGCAATTTTAGGTGATTTAGGGTTGGGGCAAGTGAAACTCTCTTACACAAAAACTGCATCACAGTAAGAAATATATTGGCAGAAAAGTAAACATTTTTAATCCTAGTTAGATTTGACTTTTCGTAATGTGCTCAAATTCAAATAATGAAAGGGGACGGAAAGAAGTGAATTGAAACTTGACATGGACCCTCTCCAATTTCATTCACAACTATTCACAATTTAGATTACATATAGTTTCTCAAACGCTGTTAAGCCAGCAATATTTAGGCAGTTATTGGGCACTTCCTGTTAGCGCTCTTATTTTTGAAACCTACTTGCAGACTGACGCCAACTTTTAAGATCACAAGCAGGTTTTCCCAGCATGCTTTGCTGCCATGACAAGTAACACTTGGGACTTTGTTATGCCTCCTAATAGGTTATTTTGTATGGACAGGGTGCATATAGTTACAGTGGTGTCTTGTATCAAATAATGTTATTGTGACTTGGTGGTAACCGCAATAAAAAAAATTTTTTTTTTTAAAGTTAGTGCAGTCAGTGGCCTACCTTTGAGTGTAATAAGCTCTGGCTGCAATATTAGGAGCCCTGAGTAGGACATTTGGAAAACGGGCCCACCCGGAAATTGCCAAAATGTCTTAATTTCTCCACCATGCCCGATTTAGAGTCTTCAATGAACGTTACTGTGAAAGGAAGAGGTAGTAACCCCACACAAACATGGTGGACCCCAGACCAACAACAAAACAGAACAAGTTAAAAAGCATTTGGGACTTTGTTTGTTTTTTGCAGTGGTTTTTAATTTCAGCAAAATCACAAGCTCAGTCACCTGCCATTTTCACTAGAAGTTAAATGCAAGTTTTGTTTGTTTGTTTTTTTCCGGAACAGAACAGGCTTCAACGTCTGTTACATGTCAGAGAGAAAGACCTCGAGAACAGAAGCATTGGTATTGTGTCAAATACATAGTATATATTTATATATTTATTTAAAACAAAAAAAAACAAAAAAATCTTCCTCACCTCGTGACACTACTTGGAGACTATAGTCACAGTTCTGTATGGCGCCATCTGCATGTTGAATGTGAAAAACAACGGAAAATAAAAAGGGTCTTCTGGTGGGGCCCTGGTGTACACACAACTTCATCAGTGATCAGTTGGGAAAGCAGAAATCAGCACTCTTGCTGGTACAGCTTGAACAAAATAGTCACTTCATTAACTGCTCGCTCTTCTTGGCATCTTTTAAACTCAACTGCAGGGACTTTTTTTTTTCTTTTTTTAAAGAGCCAGGCCATAATATGAGAGTCCAATCCTGCTCTTGCATGGACAATACTGTTGATGTGCAATGTTTCTTTTGTTTTCTTGTCGTTGTCTGAATGATATTTCTACGTAGGCTTTTTAAGACAGAGGGTCAAAACAATCCACGGTGATTAAGTGCTGTAGTTTTGTCCTTCTGGTGGCTGCGGAAGCTTCATATTTTCTTTGGACATCATAAGACGCCTTAACTCGTGAAGGATAGTTTTAATGTTATAAGAATTCTGCCATTTGGCTAATACTGGTATGCTACGCGAGTCCACCTGCGAGACAAACACAAACAGTTGACAGGTGACGCAGGTGAACAAACGCAGCATCGGAAATAACGAAGGGAGTGGGCTTACCGTCCCGTTGGAATTATTTATCCCGTTCATGGTGATTTTTGTAACAAATCTAACAGTCGGGGCTGTTTCTGGGTACCTGGGTCCGCATTCCACTTTCAGGCTGTATATCCTGTTCTCGTAATTGGTCTGAAAAGACAGGAGAGTAAAAGTGAATTTACGGTGCAACCCTTTTTTATCGCGGGGGGATACGTTCCAGACCCGAAGGTGAAAATTTGCGATATGGAGACCGCATAAAGAACTTTTATTAAGTTTTAAACCCTCATCCAAACACACACTTTAAAAACATTGCAAACGTATTTGAACACACCAAAACCAGCATCAAATGTAGTGTTGTCACTATCGAGTATTTTTTGAATTGATTAATCAATCGATTAATCTGATTCATTTTAATTTTGCATTGAAGTGTATAACAAAAGCATTTCCCCTCCTGGTTATTGTTTATTAAGCAGTGATTACTTCATATTTATACAGCGATTAAAAAAAAGGTAGATTGATGGTAGTGTGTTACTGGTTCGGTCATTGTATTGCAACGTAAAAAAGATGTTTGCAAATGTCTTATTTTGATTAAACACAGAAGATAATCAGTCTTCTTTCATCAAAGACTACAGAAATCAATAAACAATTACTGTTGATATGCTGAGATCAGAGTATTTGGACAATTTGTAAATAAAAAAAATGGCTCCAAACGGTTACTCGATTATTAAAATAGTTGCAGATTTATTTGATAATCAACAATTAATCGATTCATTATGGCAGCTCTAATCAAATGTATCGAAAATATTGGAAGTATTGAACAGCCTGTGTGGTTAACATGTACCTAGTGGAATTTTCAGAGCCAGTTAGTTTTTAGTTTTTGTTTTTTATACAAGATATTTGTTAAGTGCAAAATTCAAAAGTACTGCAATGTGTAATACACAACAACAGATGTCATTTAAAAATGCAGTTTAAAGACTGTGGCTCTCCTTTCCAACATGCAAGGGTCAGGAGTCAGTATAAAGTAAGACACTATAAAAACGATACCTTAAAAAATATACATAAAAATCTGTGATATAGAAAGGGTGTTATTTACAAAGGGTTTTTTAGGGGTTCAAAGGGTTATTTATAAAGGGTATTATTTACAATATAAATAATATTGAGGCACTTACTTGGTAATGCAATCACACATGGATTGCTTCACAAGAAAATTAGGTTTCCTTACATCTGACAATTAGCATAGATTTTAAACATAAAAGGCCAAAACATCCCTAATGAAAATTAAATTGCACTAATAAACTAGCCACTAGAGGGTGCTAGAACTGCACAAATGGAAATCAACCTGACTTTTTTTTAACAGATGTGTTCCTTTTAAATATTGTGAACATGACGACGAGGATATTGTGGCAGTTTTAATATCACGATATTGCCCTTATCGTGACATCCCTCATAGAAAGGGTGCCAAACAATATATGGCGATACTGGGGTGGCCCGCATCAAGGCACAAGTTCTTACTCTGGCTGGCCCGATGATCATGGCGGTCCATTGCGTGAGGGTCATGTCATCGTCGTTCTCCAAGCCCCAGCTCACTGTACCATCGCCTTCACCTTTCTGGCCCTCTTCCAGTTCCTCCAACAAGCGGAAATTGCGCGGGACCTTAATAACTCCTGCAACAAACAATACTTTTGATAAGAAATTAAAGTTTTAACCAAAAATTACCATGAGATTTCTCGACCTTTTTCTTCAGTTTTTAATAAGAGGAGCGGAACAAATACCGTCACCCAGTCACCATTAATCTGCACCAACATTGCAGCTATGCTTATCTTTTGGACTTCAACGTAATCGTGTTTCTGTGTAGTCCTGGTATCTCTGGGAAATGGCAGATCTTAGTGACAGACAATACTAAAGTGAAGCCTTTTCTCCCGCTCCATTTGGGGACCACAGGACTCAAGGGTGCACAAAATATACATATGCATTAAAAAAAAAAAAAAAAAAAAAAAAAAAAAAAAAAAAAAAAAACAACCATTATCCACCATCTGACATATTTTGGGAATGACGCTGTTGTGAACTCCCGACACTGACAAAGCCTCTGTCACTGCAAACTGTAGCATCAAACAGTTGCACAAATCCAAATCCATCTACTATGTCCTGCGCTGTGCAATCACCCACACATTAATTAATCAAAGGAAACTTGATATGTATCTCCATCCTTGAGTATGGAACAGTAGTAGAGAACAGTCACACGAAATTAAAAATAAACATCTTTTTTGTAAAAAACAAAAACAAAAACAAAAACATTATTTTTACACCACTATTGGATAGTAAATTAATGGAGGCCGGGTGAGGGAGATTAAATAGCCCTTCAATCAAATTAAAAGCCTGGTTTAAATTCTGATGGGCAGCGTGTACAGAAGGCAGCAAAGCTCTGAGTCAACGCTCTTCACATTCAAGTGAGACAAAACAAAGCGCACCTGATTCTTGTTGACCATTATGAATGGCTAAAAAAGCTACATGACAAAACACTTTCTTCAAGCATACTCAACGCTACTAAAGTCCTACATCAAACTGTGATTGGTATTAAAGCTTAATTACCATTTTGTCTATTCTCTAACGTCTACCTAAGTCATTCAACAGCATCATAAAGATCCTGACATTGATATTATGCGTCCCAAAATGGCCGTTAGCGCAGCCATTTTGGCATGATAGAAAACACATCTGCCACTTTGAGCAAACAGCAAACGCCACACTTATTAGACAATGATTGACAGCTGCTGCGGACCAGCTGTCACGAGAAGAGACAAAAATAAATCAATCAATCAATAAAAAATAAAAATCAGCATGCTCCAGGTTACCAAAAAAGAAGAATCAATACATAGCCAATGTTGCACTTTGTACATGGTGGATGAATCAGCAGATGCTAACTGTTAGCACACGCAAATTGTGGGGGGAATGATCTGTTCCATTCATGTGTGCTGCTACAGTTCAAGAGATATTAATTACACAGTTGAATTTAATAACTGAGCAACACCATAAAAAAAAAAAGAAGACTTTTCACGGCATAAATGTCGGCGGCCGTGGCCAATCTAGAAGCTAGGTTGCTAACGTACCTAAATAACACTTGCACCAAACTGCTAACTCTGATGGCATTTTGAGCACACAAAAACGGGAACTAAATTCGGATTGTACCAACTTGTAAAGCCTTTGTATTAGGGGTGTGAATTGCCGAGTACCTGACGATTCGATTCGTATCACGATTCACAGGTCACGATTCGATTCGATACTGATTAATCCCGATACGAATTTATAAGTCGATTGTTGCGATTTTTTTTCATTCAAATTTAGAAAATACTAATCAGTAAGCTTGTAGAGTGTAAGATTTATATGAAAATGTATTATGTATTTATTTGAAATTTCAGTCTTATAGAGGTTGTAATCTGTTTCATGTTTGAACAGCATTAAAATAGAATATTAAGGCTTAATGTTCCGTTCATATAACATTCTTCCATGCTCAAGGTGCGAATCCTAACCCGAAGTCAGACGTTTTGTTGAATATTTTTCCATTAAAAATGGAAGTTTAAAAATCGATTCACACACACACACAAAAAAAAAAAGGCAATGATGATAAGACGTTGAATCGGTAAGACTACCGAATGAACAATTCTGAGCTCTTAAAAAAAAATAAAAAATAAAAAAAATAAAAAAAAATAAAAAAAAAATAAATAAAAAATTATTGAATCGATTCGAGAATCGCGCGATGTAGTATCGCGATATATCGCCGAATCGATTTTTTTTTAACGCCCCTACTTTGTATGATCAGATTTGAAAGAACTCACTAATTCTACAAGCAGTGTCGCCAAGTTGGAAAAAAAAAAAAAAAACACTCCTGACACTTCTTCGGCAATCTAAATATGTCCACCTCGCGCATGTGTATCATGTCCTTTTCATCAGAGTAACTGTCAATGCTCTTGGGCGGAAAGATGACGGATAAACGCTAGTATTTAGCCCTCCTCGGCAGCCCTTATTGGTCCAATTAGTAGTGGCTAACAGACCTCAATAACACTGCAAGACTTGCATGAAACTGCCAACTCCGATGGCATTTTGAGTAGGGATGGGTAACAAAGACGGTAATTTTTGTTGTATGGACCGATTTGGGTCGGTACTTCCGAGCACCGATTCACGTAAAATCAAACGGTGCCTTGTTTGGGTTCTGAAGTACGTCATTCACGTGAGAGAAAGTCACGTGACGACAGGATCTCTATTTATACAGCAAACTAGTAAGGCCTGAATGACTATAATTATTAGGGGTGTGAATTGCCTAGTACCTGACGATTCGATTCGTATCACGATTCACAGGTCACGATTCGATTCGATACCGATTAATCCCGATACGAATGGTCACGATTCGATACCGATTAATCCCGATACGAATTTATAAGTCGATTGTTGCGATTTTTTTCCATTCAAATTTAGAAAATACTATCAGTAAATTTGTACATGTACACTGTAAGATTTGTATGAATATATTTATCTAAAACTTGAGGCTTATAACCGTGAGCCACTGTACACAAACAGTTTGCAATCTGTTTCACATTTGAACAGCATTAAAATAAAAATATTAAGGCTTAATGTGCCGTTCATATAACATTCTTCCATGCTCAAGGTGTGAATCCTAAAAAAAAAAAAAAAAAAAAAAAAAAAATTCGATACTGACGATTATTGAATCGATTCGAGAATCGCGCGATGTAGTATCGCGATATATCGCCGAATCGATTATTTTTAACACCCCTAATAATTATGCCCCAAAGTTAATCTTTTACTGGGTTAAGAATAAAATGCTGAGAGGATGTAGCTCATGTCATGCTGCTTCAAAAAACAATGAATTGACTGTCGTATCAACTCTAACCACAAATCGATCAATTGATTAGTGTGCACACCCCTTTTGGTACTATAAACAGTCAGAGCATCTTAATGCATATTGACAAAGAGCTTCAGCATGGACATGCTCATGAATCAGCCATTTGCAAAGACTTGCTCCACGGGGAGCACACGGAGGCTTGACTACTGATTTTCTCTGAACAAATGATTGAGGGTAATGGCCGCTCTTTTTTTCTGGCCGACGTGGTAACAGCAGCCCAGTTAATAACAGGGCTGCAAAACACTCAATCAAAATGTCACAAGAAGGAGCGTTCAACACATGGGAAATGCTCTGAGGAACTTTGGCACTGAACACAGCAGACTGACAGTCGTTCGCCGGGTTGTAAACGATGATATGAAAAGTGGCCAGCACTTAAAAACAATCTAGTCGTCTTTACCACCATTTTACAAAAGGGGTGAAAACATTTGAATCATCCCTGCACTCCATTTTACTTCTTCCACTTTCAAAGTCACAATCTTCTTTGATGGTTACTTTTTTTTTTTTTTTTTTTTTTTAATCAATAAAGGACGAATTTGAGGCAAAAATGGAGTGTACTACTTGACTGTTGGCACTGTTGGTCCCCTCTCCATCATTATGCCGTCTTCTTGTAGAAGATAACATGATGCCATGATGCCTCCTGCCCTGCGTCAACCTGGAATTGGGGCTCACCTTATGCAACCCTGCTATATCGCTCATGTAACTAACTACAAATATATTTTTACATTACATGAATATAAATACTGTCCAGAATTGAAAACACAAATTAAAAGCAGTAAAAGTTGGCATGTTAAATAAAAAAAATGCAACCCCTTCAAAGGCTTGGAAGATCCTTCCTGACCATTCAGTTAAATATAAATCTCCTCTATATGCTTTGGAAGAAGAGTTATGCAGCTGATGTATTAAAAATGCTTTATTTCTAGTTCCGGCCCAACAACCAGCTAAAGAATTCCATACCTTAGGTATTACTGCCATCTAGGGGTATTCACAACAGACGGCACTTCCATTACTAAGATTATGTTCTGTACATTTTATGCTTGCACATTTTTTTGCATCTGAAAAGTATGTTTTGACAGTTTTAAATGTATTAAAGGGTATGTGGGAGTGGTTAAACTGTTTTAAAAATGGTTTTATGTGGCCTCCCTGTATTTCAGAGAGCAAAAATTAGCGAGGAGGACTGCTGACTTAAATCTACAGCAATCTCAGCAGGCGTCCGGAGAGTAACATTGGCTCAATCCACCCCTAAATTTTGCCCAGCATATTATTATTAACCCCAAAAATTGGTGATTGTGCTGCTGAAAATAGGTTGTTGGGTTCTATTTGCAAAAAAATGTATTTGTATGTTACAAGTCAGTTACAGATACCCTTTTCCAAGCTGGCTTCAATTTGAAACTTGTGTGTCAGCTTAATTTTACTGTATGACAGTGAGGTATATTACTTATTTTTCCATATTATAGCCTGAGGCATAAATTTCCTTGGCAATAAGAACGCCTGTATTTCTGAGCCAATCTTTTTTTATTACAGTATTAGCAGACGCACCAGTACAGTTTCCAAACTACAGTGAACCAATATGGTTTGAGCACTGCCGCCAATAGCAAAAATCTGCAGGTAATTGCCACCTACACACGCCATACTAAAAGGATTTACAATTATTGCCACTGGATACTAAAAAGGACTACTTTTGTCTAAATAGAGCTCTTCAACTCACTTGAAACGGTTTCATTGTCTCCAAGATGCCACCGGATGGCGCCAAAGCACTACTGCTATCACTTTGGTCTGACCACAAAAACAATGAATGAGTTTATCAGCGATTAACGGGGGATAGGTTACCATGAAAATTGTAAATATCCCTGATCATTTTCAAGATGTTCCTTTATAAATCATTGGTTGTTTGGATCAGCAATTTCAGTTAAATATATCATATAACAGACAAACACAGTGATATTTGAGAAGTTAAATTACGTTTATAGGATTTACAGAAAGTGTGCAATAATTACTTAAACTAAAGTAGGCAGCGGCATAAATTTGGGCACCCCAACAGAGACATGACATCAATATTTAGTAGATCCTCCTTTTGCAGAAATAACAGCCCCTAAACGCTTCCTATAGCTTCCAATGAGGGTCTGGATTCTGGTTGAAGGTATTTTTGACCATTCTTCTTTACAAAACATCTCCAGTTCAGTCAGGTTTGATGGTTTCCGAGCATGGACAGCCCGCTTTAAATCACACCAAAGATTTTCAATAATATTCAGGTCTGGGGACTGAGATGGCCATTCCAGAACGTTGTACTTGTTCCTCTGCATGAATGCCTTAGCAGAATTTGAGCAGTGTATAGGGTCGTCTTGTTGAAGTATCCAGCCCCGGCGCAACTTCAACTTTGTCACTGATTCTTGAACATTGTTCGTAAGTATCTGCTGATACTTGACTGGAGTCCATGCGACCTTCAACTTGAACAAGATTGCCAGTAGCTGCACTGGCCACACAGCCCACAGCATGATGGAACCACCACCAAATTTTACTGTGGGTAGCAAGTGTTTTTCTTGGAATGCTGTGTTCTTCTTCCGCCCTGCATACCACCCCTTGTTATTAGTGATAGACCGATATGGTTTTTTCAAGGCCGATACCGATACAGATTATTTGTAGTCAAGTCGGCCGATAACCGATATTTCAAGCCGATATTCATTTGCAGTAAAATGGGGAGGGGGGGGGGGGGGATTCTTTCAAACTATATATAATTTCTCACTGAGTAACAAATTCATGTGAATGTAGCTCATTTGGGGTTTTTGTTAGGGTTCGTAAAAACGTTTCAAAAAGATTTTTGCGGTGAAAAATTGTGTGAATATGTTCCAAATGTGTTTACGACAAATAAAAACTGACTGCGAACATCTTACAAATCCTGATGAAAACCCCAAATTCGCTACGTTCGCAAGTATCCCCTGCTCAGTGAGCTTTATCGGCCTTCAGATTCAAAACATGGCCGATGCCGATATTTGTCAAAATGCCAAATATCGGCCGGGGCCGATTATCGGTCTATCCCTACTTGTTATGTCCAAATAACTCCATTTTAGTTCCATCAGTCCACAGAACCTTATTCCAAAATGAAGCTGGCTTGTCCAAATGCGCTTTAGCATACCTCAAGCGACTCCGTTTGTGGCATGAGCGCAGAAAAGGCTTCTGCCGCATTACTCTCCCATACAGCATCTACTTGTGCAAAGTGTGCTGAATAGTTGAACGATGCACAGTGACACCATCTGCAGCAATATCATGTTGTAGGTCTTTGGAGTTGGTCTGTGGGTTAAGTTTGACTGTTCCATCCTTCACCTCTGTTTATCTGAGATTTTTCTTGGCCTGCCAGTCCGGGCCTTAACTAGAACTGTGCCTGTGGTCTTCCATTTCCACACTAGGTTTCTCACAGTGGAAACTGACAGCTGAAAGCTCTGAGCTAGCTTTTTGTATCCTTCCCCTAAACCATGATGTTGAACAATCTGTTTTCAGGTCATTTGACAGTTGTTTTGAGGCTCCCACATTGCCACTCGTCAGAGAAGATGCAAAGAGGAAAACAACTTGCAACTGGCCACCTTAATGCTGCATTCGAGGATGGTCGGAAGTCGGACTTTTCCCGAGTTCAAACCAGGAAGTGTGTGTGGGAACGCCCCCTTGAACTCGGAAATTCCACTCGAGAAGTCGGAAGAAAAAAAAAAAAAAAAAAAAAAGGACTCCGACTTCACCAGCGGACTACAATGTGACGTCACTCTGAATGGCAAAACACAATTTACTCGTCCTCAAATGTAGCATATATATCCTTTATCATGATTGGCTTCACCTGTGTATGTAGGTCAAGGGTCATTGAGCTTACCAAACACACGGTGTTCCAATAATTAGTGCTAAAGGTATTCAAATCAATAAAACAACAAGGGTGCCCAAATTTATGCACCTGCCTACTTTTGTTGAAGTAATTATTGCACACTTTCTGTAAATTCTATAAACTTAATGACACTTCTCAAATATCACTGTGTATGTCTGCTATCTGATATATTAAACTGAAAATGCTGATCCGAACAACCAATGATTTATAAAGGAAAATCTTGAACATTATCAGGGGTGCCCAAATTTTTTCATACGACTGTATATGACATAAGTTTTGACGTCAGAGGTGTCAAATCCAGTTCCAGAAAGCAAAAACCCTGTCGGTTTGGCTTTAGCCACAGGTGCTTCAACTCACCGTGTAGCTAGTTTACCTGCCGGTTGGGTAGAAGCACCTGTGGACTGAAGCCAAACTGTGGCAGGGTTTTTTTTTGTTTTTTTTAACATTCTGTACTGTACTTGGATTTGACACCTCTGTTTGACTTCTCTGTTAAATAGACCGCAGCACTTTCGAGCTCTGATATATTTTGGGCGTACCCCATTGCTATTTTAACCCCATGTTATTTACGCACGAGAAACACAACACCTGGCTATGCTAAACACGAAGCGGTGTCACGACGAAGCTTTAAATGTGGTTCGTTTCAAACAGTTGGAATGAAAGCGTTTTTAACATCAAGCGATATTTTTAAAAAGCGCTTTTACAATGATTACAGGGCAGCCAACTCGTTTTCGCAAAAGGACAGGCTACAGCTGTTTGCTGAACAAAGCATGACAATGATAGACGGTAACAGCTTTAGACACACACTGCTTCAAAACAACGAAGCATATGGAAAGTCCCCATGAGGTGTATACCAATGATAATTTAAAAAGAAAAAAAATGATAGGAATGCTAACGCGGGTAGACGCCACTAGCGTCACCTGACATGGAGATAATCTACCGCAGATAGCGGTGCATGCTATCAGGCTAGCCATATGAGTCCATTGTCAACACATTATTGCAGCTAATCATGAGCCACACGCTCGCTTTATTACTGCGGCTAGGCTAGCCCCAGTTAGCAACACCCAATCCACAGTCAATGGACGGACGCCGCTGGGTCACTCACAACGTTACCGTCGCCCGGCTAATCTTAGCGGGCATTCCTTACGTTTATGTGGTTTGTTTAAAAAGAGTAAAAAATGAATTTAAAACGCGTCACTGCCTTCACAATGTGTCCGTTTTCTCAGTGAGACGCATTCATGAGTTATTCCGCTCTACCCACAACGCCTCAGCTACTAGTTAGCAACACACTAGCTGCATGCATTACATAGCGCTTTTCCCCCATTGTGTCTTTTTTTTTAATTCAACCATAGTCTCGTGAGCGTCGCGGCGGAACCAAAGCGTGACTAGGGGTGGCTGCGAGCTCCGGTTCGGCGGTAATATTTATATTTATAAGCTGGCTAAATGCTAGTTTGTTTGGCACACAGACCTGAGGAGGCCGCCATCTTCTTCAGCCGAGTCCAGAAGCGCAGAGAAGTGTGACGTCACCGCACGGCGGGGAAGCAAGCGGCACGGGCGACACGCCCTCTTCCTCATTCGCTGCCTTGATGGGGTACCGTCGGTTCCGTTACGGTCCGCGAGCTTATTTATACAGTATAAGTTGTTTACTAACCCTTATTGAGGCAAAGCACATATTTTTGACATTAGCAAAATCTCACGGCACACCGACAAACAAAAACAGAGTAGAAGCGCCAGTAAAACAAGGCCAAAATTAAGGCAGGGCAAAAGACTAGTCATGGATAGTCTCTCACGGCACACAGCTGGTTGGGAGGAAACACTATGTATACGTATATAAGTCTACGTATATAAGTCCGTGCTCCAGGTGCAACACTAACCAAGTTAAATCGGTTTTAAACACTTAAATTGGATCTAGTGTTTTTATTTTTTATCTATTTTCTATATAAAAGTAAACTGCATGTGTCATTTAGGTGTTATAGCACACAGAAAAAAACAAAAATGCGATGTAATTATTTTTTGTAGGATACATGATTTTTTTTTTTCAGGTCCAAAACACTACCAAAAACAATACATTTTTTTAGACCAGTGAAACCAAAATTTTATTAAGTCACATTGCAACTGGTCCTGTTTTGAATCGATTAATCGACTAACCATTCCTTTTAAATTTACATAAAAACAAAAGCCTTTTCTCCCTGATTACTGTCTATTAACCAGTAATTGTTTATTTCATATTCATATAGTGATAAAAAAAAAAAAAAAAAAAAAGTAAAAACAGTTGTTTGCAAATGTCTTATTTTGATCAGTCTTTCACAAAGGACTACAGAAATTAGTTAACTTATGCTGAAATGAGAGAATTTGGACAAATCACTCCAAATAATGACTCAATTATTGAAATAGTCGGTTAAGTTGATAAATCGATTACTTGTTGATTAATCGATTAATTTTGACAGCTGCAATTGCAACACTTTTAAAAATATTTAGATTTTTGTGGAGGGTTGGTTGGTGTCAGTATTTTTTAATGGCCAAAACATTAAAAAAATTGTCTCCTTTAGCCAATTCATATTTCCACAAAAGACCCCATTGAGCCACTTTTAATTGCTTGTGCTTTATTACAAACAAAATGAGAGAAGAAATAGGTGGTACAGTAAATAATCTCCAAATATTAGCTCTAACAACTTCTTTTAAACCCATGTGTCAAAAACAAAACAAAAACAAAAACACACACAAAAATAATCGAATTCCACCAAGAAAAATTGCTTCAATAATGCAGACATTTTTTATTTTTTTTTAACAGTACAAAGAAAATACATTTGAAATTAAACTGTACATGGAGTCAGGGGGTGTCTCAGGCAAGGAGCCGCACCGTCTTTCCGGTGACCGTCAGGTAATCCTCGTCGGCGAGGGCTCGCAGTGCCTCGTCGAATAACTCCTTGGTCACCGCCTGGGAGGAAGTCAAATAAGATGGGTCATTTCCTGGAGATTATGTAAAAAAAGAAAAAAAGAAAGAAACAATATTTACAGTTTCCGACTGCCCTCGAAGGTCATCGAGCAGCTGCTGGTACTTGATGGCGTGCATCTTCCCCTTGGCCTGGATCAGCTTCTTGAGGGCCTCGGCCACCTCCTCTTTGCGTTTACGGGCTGTGGCGCTCATACCTGACAGCAGGAAATCAATATTAGGGACACAATGAACAACATGCAGCGCACCCATTCCACTTGCTAGGAAGCTCAGCCGGAGCTGGTAACCGACTTTTTGATTCACAAAAAGACCTCATTCTGTGAGGTTTGGACATAATTCTTTTTGTTCCCATTCAACAAAAAGTTCCTATGAACAAAAAGACTGGTATCGTCTGATTTATTTTATTTTGATAGCTTTCTCCCTACTGCTTTTGTTCTTATTACTGTATATCTTTTTGTACAGTTTTATTTTGGTTAGTTTCTACTTCCTGTTTTTGCTCACATTCTGTTGATGGCAACCAGTTACGGCCAGTCACAGCCAGTATTGACCAACTTACCCTCTGTTTGTGCCGTTTTAGTAAGGAGGAGTGAAGATTAGCAGCAATAGCATTGTTAGCTTGCGCTAGCTACCGACTGGTTAGCTTCTATTTGCTTTTCGCTTGAGGAAAATTTGTTATTCTTTTGACAGACCTTTCACATTTGTAGTTAATGTAAAAAAAAAAAAAAACAGTTTTATTTAGATTAGTTTATAATTTCAGTTTTTGCTCACATTCTGTTGATAGCAACCAGTTACGGCCAGTATCAACCAGTCACAGCCAGTATTGACCAACTTACCATCTGTCTGTACCGTTTTAGTAAGAAGCAGTGAAGTTTAGCAGCAATAGCATTGTTAGCTTGCGCTAGCTACCGGCTGGTTAGCTTCCATTTGCTTTTCGCTTGAGGAAAATTTGTTATTCTTTTGACGGACCTTTCACAGCTGTAGTTAATGGTTAAAAAAAAAAAAAAATAAATAAAAAAATAGGAGACACCAGCATTGTTCACTACCCCTCAATCACGATTAATTAAAGCTAATAACATAATGGCTAACTTCTGCGCGTGTTTTTTTGACATCGTCACCTACCAGTCGTGAGGATGGAGATGTCCACGAATCCCGTCCTGGGGTCGGTGGCCGACTGCTTGAGGGCCTCCCTGTGCAGCCTCTTGGCCTCCTCCACGTCGATGGTCTCCACCTTGTCGGAGAAGCGCACCTTGGCGTGGGCCTCGGCCAAGCGGATCAGAGACTCCAGCTGTCGGGGGTAGGCCGACACCATTCCCCTGCCACTGCCAATCTTCCTCATGTCCACGTAGGCCTGAGGAAGAGCATACCAACATTTATTCTACATTTTATGTATTCTAGTGGTGCAACGGATCATGATCGATCTGTGGTCTGTTCGGATCGCGCACAATCTGTGGATTGGTTGGTGGGAACCCCAAAACAGAACAAAAAAAACAACAACACACATTTTACTAAATAAATGAAGACAACTTTTTTTTTTTTTTTGCCCTGACCCAAAAAAACGATTGATCTGTGACTTTTGTGACCCCGTTGCCCCACTAATACTAATACAATCTACATGTAATTTTCATATTTTGACTACGTGACTCTCGTACCTCAATGAGCGCCTGGCTGGCCTCCTCGTTGAGTCGCGGGGCGACGTAGGTGCGCGCGTACGCGATGTAGTCTTTCAGCACGGCCATGTCCAGGTACTCCTCCTCCATCTGCTCCTCGCTCTGGTAGTACAGCGCCACCAAGTGGTGGGCCAGCCGACGGTCGTACGCCTCGTCCTGGGGGTCCAGCATCAGGAAAATCAGGTCGAACCTGGAAAAATGCCACATTTGATGAGTCCATCCGTTCGCTCTATTTGGACAAAATGGCGTCCGACGTGGCGATTAAATCGATACCGACCTGGATAGCAGCGTGTGAGGCAGCTTAATATTTTCAATGGTGGTCTTCTTGGGGTTCCACTGCGACTCCACAGGATTGGCGGCGGCCAACACGGCGGTGCGGGCGTTCAGCTGGCAAATGATTCCCGCCTGCGCGCAAAACAAGCCGAAAGGCGTGATCTCGGAGAGCAGGTTTTCAACCCCGCCCCCACGCGACTCGTCGGCGTACCTTGGCGATGGAAAGCGTCTGCTGCTCCATGACCTCGTGGAGCACCGAGCGCGTGCTGTCGCTCATCTTGTCGAACTCGTCGATGCAGCAGATGCCGTTGTCGCTCAGCACCAGCGCGCCCGTCTGCAGCACCAGCTGGCGCGTCTCGGGGTCCTTGGTCACGTAAGCGGTGAGGCCCACGGCGCTGGAGCCCTTGCCGGACGTGTACTGCCCGCGGGGCACCAAGTTGTACACGTACTGCAGCAGCTGAGACTTGCTGGTGCCCGGGTCGCCGCAAAGCAGGATGTTGATCTCGGCGCGGAAGTTGCCGCGGCCCGTCTGGCTGAAGTCCTTGCGAGTGCCGCCGAACAGCTGCAGGAGAATGCCCTGGAACCAGCGGGACAATGTGGTCAAGGACAGAAACTTTACAACAATCTAATCGTTACAGGGGAAGTCAAGCCAAACATTTTCTTTACAATATATATGTAGGGATGTAACTATAACAGAAATATCATGACATTGCAATATTAAAAGCAGTGCATCTTTAAAAAAAAATAATAAAAAAATCAGGTTGATTTCCATTTGTGGAGTTCTAGCACCCTCTGGTGGCTAGTTTTTTAGTACCGTTTAATTTTCACAAGGCATGTTTTGGCCCTTTTATGTTTGAAATCCACACTATTGGTCAGATGAAGTGGCACGCGAGTCAATATGTGGAGGAACTCTATGTATGCATGTATTAGAAAGTAAGTGCCTCAATATTAAGTCGTCTTAGAGATTTTAGGTTGTTTACATGCATTAATGTAATGTACAAAAGCACAATATTGCGTGTTTTTTAGGATGAGCTTGTTTTTTTTATTTTTTTTTTATTGTATTTATTTATTTATTTATTTAAACACAATATTATGACCATTTTTTACTATCTCCAACCTCCCCACAATATTGTGATAATTATCATATTGGGACCTTCATATTGTGATTTTTTTTTGGGGGGGGGGGTCGTTGTACCTAGTTCTATGTAAGCCCCACTAGTCGGGCTGAGAAAAAAAAAAGTTAATAAATTGAACAAGCTGACTTTAAAAATAGTTGAACTTAAATTTTCTGCCTCAATGCTACGCGGGAACCATGTTTGGTCTGGCCATGTTTTTATATATTGTCTTTTTTTTTTTCTTTTTTTTTACAGATGCGTGTATTGGAATGACAACTGTGATTGTATCTTTATTTCTTCTGTTAGTGCACCATCTAGTGGCTGAATTGACGGATGTTAGTTGTCTGCTTAAAAAAAAACTCACTGTTGGTTTTGATTAAAGACAATACATCAGATTGACCTTCCCCAAAACAGGAACGTCCTAAAAAGCACTTGGGCTGTAATTATTATTCCAAATATAACCTGCCAGTTGTTTTTAGGTGTTCATCACTGAACCAGTAAGGCAGTTTGCACTAAACGTGCCCCAGAAGAAGACAGGAAGAAGGAGTTATTGAGCTCATGTAGCTAACTGCTAGCTAACTGCTCTTGTTGACTCATGGAATAATGTTGAAACATCATCTGGAAGTGACTTTTAAGACACTATCACATGTGTAATATATAATGTGACATCACTCTACAATGGCGACCCCTTTGGAAACACAATTTACTTGAGTATTAAAACTAGATTGCTTTCTTCATTCATAAATATTAAAAATAACATCACACAACATACGTGACGAAATAAGATAAATACATAAATGAAGCAAAACTGCGAGAAGAGAAGTTTGCTGGAGGTCAAAATGTTTTCAGGAACAAAAATAAATAAATAAAAATCAAATTATCACTATCCGCCATTTTGTTTACTTCCGCCTGGAATGCTTTCAGGTCAGAACTGGCAAAAGCCAACTGACTTCCGACCATCCTCGAACGCAGCATTAGTGTTAGCTTACCTGAAGTGTTAATTGCTAGCTAATCGCGATTGCTAGCTGTTCAGCATAGGCTAATTTTGTTGATGTTTAATAATGCATATCGTAGCTGTCCTATACATAACACGTTCATTTTTTTTTTCTTTTAAACGTTTTTGGGATGTCATTCATGCATTCAGTTTCATCACATAAAAACGGAAAAATCTAAGAAATTGCAAAAATGGACATAAGTTTTTCACAGGACAGCGACGCTATGCATAGAAGATAAACTATGAGTACTTTTATCCATTCAATTCTACTTGCGTCCAACTATAGTGGATTAACAAAAATACTTGGAATAATCGATTTTTAAAAAGATTTGATAGTGACAACATTACCCCCCACTAGTCTAAAACCGTTATGATTAATATTGTGTTTATAGACCATGAATTAAGCAGCAAAATCCACCCATTTTTATCTATCTCAGGGGCGGCCATTTTGTCACTTACTAAAATGACATCACAGTTGCTAAGGGCTCAGCTAACGACCAATCACATTTTTATTCATATGACTTGCGCAAGCTGAGCCCTGAGCAACTCTGTCAATTTAAGCTGAGAAAATGTTAAAAAAAGAAAAAGAAATAAAAAGCTTGACAGTTCATTTGAAAACAACTTTGAAAACAACTGCGACTTTCACTGCAATATTTTCACACCATGATTAGGATATTTATATCCACGTGCACAGAAATTTTGGTGACAGTCGGTCACTTTTTTTTTTTTTTTTTTTTGTACTTTAGGTGTCGTAATGTGTTTTATCAGGAAAGTAGGAGGGCCAACTTGATAAACACAGTTATACTACAAAATGACACAAGCGCACACATACCTTTTTGATGTCCTCATGCTCGTAAATGCTGGGCGCCAGGGCGGAGGCGAGGCGCTCGTAGACGTCGGGCTTGGCCGCCAGCTCCTTGAGGGTCTGCACGCGGTCCTCGGTGAACAGCTTCTGCTCGGCCTCGTCGTCAAGGCCGTGCAGGCGCTTCTCGTCCGTCTTGCGGAAGTGGATGGCGTCGATGTGCGTCTTGTACACCGCCTTCACGTTGCTCTGCAGCGGGTTGGCGCGCATGGGCACCGCCCGGTAGATTCCTGCCAACGCACGGCGGCGTTAGCTACAGTACAAAGTTTCATGACCACGTGTGTAGCGCCGGCACATTAGCCATTTTGTCTTCAAGATCGATTTAATGTGTGAATATTTATGAGCTTAAGATCATTTTGTTTGTAAGTTTACTTCCTGTTACCACATCTGTAGTGGTGAGCGTCACATTTTCATGCTAGCTATTAGCCTCAATTCTTTCAGCTAAATGTTAGCATTTAGTTAGCATGTAGTTTGATGTTAGCATCTGCTTAGTAAAAGGAATTGGTCAAATCTCATTTGTATGTCATTTTGTTTGTAAGTTTCACTTCCTGTTATCACATCTGTTGTGGTGAGCGTCACGTTTTCATTATTAGCCTCAATTCTTTCAGCTGAATGTTAGCATTTAGTTAGCAGTTAGTTTGATGTTAGCATCTGCTTAGTAAAAGGAATTGGCCAAATCTCATTTGTATGTCATTTTGGTTGTAAGTTTCACTTCCTGTTATCACATCTGTTGTGGTGAGCGTCACGTTTTCATTATTAGCCTCAATTCTTTCAGCTGAATGTTAGCATTTAGTTAGCAGTTAGTTTGATGTTAGCATCTGCTTAGTAAAAGGAATTGGCCAAATCTCATTTGTATGTCATTTTGGTTGTAAGTTTCACTTCCTGTTATCACATCTGTGGTGGTGAGCGTCACGTTTTCATGCTAGCTATTTGTCTCAATTCTTTCAGCGAAATGTTATCGATGTTAGCATCTGCTTCGTAAAAGGAATTTCGCCAAATCTCATTTGTATATCATTTTGTTTTTAAGTTCCACATCCTGTTATCACATCTGTGGTGGTGAGTGTCACGTTTTCATGCGAGCTACTAGCCTCAATTCTTTCAGCTAAATGTTATCGATGTTAGCATCTACTGAGTAAAAGGAATTGACCAGATCTCGTTTGTATGCAAGTTCCACTTCCTGTTATCGCATCTGTTCTGGTGGTGTCACATCGCTAAAAATGAACAATAACACATAATAGCAATTAGTTGGCTTGCGCTGATTCCTCCCTTCATGGATTTAAATGAGGGTAACCGCCACATGACTCCGCTGGCTGCAGTCAGTATTTAGATTAGAGGTGCAATATTAATTAACTACTAATTGATTATCAAATTAATTGTTAAATTATGTAGGGATGAGTGAGTATCGATACGATACCTATTTTATTTATTTCAAGGTACTCGCATATTGGTGGCCGATACTCTTGCGGCAGTTTTACGATCAGGAACGAGAAATGATAAAAATAGAGGATTGCCATTCATTTCAACAAATTTTAAGAAAAATGCTACTTTGGGATATATAGGTGTTTTTTTTATCTGTTATTATTTTTTTAATATAAAATTTTATGTATCAACTACTTTTATAATCAACATTAGTATCAGTGAAAAAAAGTGGCATCAAACAGCCATATGAACTCATTTCTCCCCAAAACGTATAAATACGTTCTATTTTAAATATTTTAAGTGTTCCAAAAGCGTATGTATATGTTTTTTTTTGTTTTTTTTTTATGCTAGAGCATACAGAAGTCTTTGATGAAGCCTCTCAACTGCAAATAGATTTCTGAATGAGGAAACTTAGCTCTCTTCTAATCACCATATGAATAAGAAGTATGTAATAAACACCAATCACTGGTCAGTAATTAGGAAAAAAATGCTTTTGTAATACACTTTGATGCAAAATTAACATAAATCCAATTAGTCGATTAATCGATTGAATAATCAATAGATTAATCAATTCTAAAAATATTTTGATAGTGACAGTACTAATTAAAGCTTACTCATCTGATTAATCAAATAATCAACAAAAGAATTGACAGATTAATTGATTATTAAAATAATGTTCAGTTATAGCCCTAATTTAGACCATACCAGAATCTGAATTCTGATTGGCACCCATACAAGCACTGGATTTTTAATCACGTTTGGTCGAGACTTGATTCCAATCTTAATTCCAACACATTCCCCACACCACATTTATTCTGCTTTGAACTAAAAACTAGGGCTGTCAAAGTTAAAGCGTTAATAGATTAATTCATCACAGATAATTGTCGCATTAATCACAAATTAACGCAGATTAATTGCACTATTTTTTTCTGACCACACTTGAGCCTTGAACGTAACCGCGGATGGTTACATTGAAGGCTGCGCAGGTCAGTGATTAGGTCAATGCACGGCATTTCCTACACCTGTTGTTCTAAAATGAGCGGGGTGACTCCAGTTGGTGTGATCGGTGGAAAATTTCGCTTTAAAAAAAAAAAAAAAAACACTCCGACGGGACTTTAGATAAAACAAAAGTAATTTGCATTTAATTAATTAATAATTTCTGAATTGCAGCAAATTTATATGATGTTATGTTTTGAGCAATACATGCAATGCATGCAATTGCGTACATTGCATTTAATCTATGTTTGCAAATGACATTCAGATAATAAAATGCGTTAATGTCAAAATATTACGGTATTTTGTATTTATTTCATATTACGCGAATATGCAAGTAATTTAGCTGATTAATTGTGATTAATCAAAATGAACAAATGTGATTAATCAGAATAAAAATTGTAATCGTTTGACAGCACGACTAAAAACCCACCTATTCAAAAACGCCTACACACTGCACCTTTATTTTTTTAGTCATTAGGGGTGTGAATTGCCTAGTACCTGACGATTCGATTCGTATCACGATTCACAGGTCACGATTCGATTCGATACCGATTAATCCCGATACGAATTTATAAGTCGATTGTTGCGATTTTTTTCATTCAAATTTAGAAAATACTAATAAGTAAGCTTGTAGAGTGTAAGATTTATATGAAAATGTATTATTTATTTATCTGAAATTTCAGTCTTATAGAGGTTGTAATCTGTTTCATGTTTGAACATTAAAATAAAATATTAAGGCTTAATGTTCCGTTCATATAACATTCTTCCATGCTCAAGGTGTGAATCCTAAAAAAATAAATAAATAAAAAAAAATAAATAAATAAATAAAATAAATAAAACATACAAAATCGATTCTGCCGATTATTGTATCGATTCGAGAATCGCGCGATGTAGTATCGCGATATATCGCCGAATCGATTTTTTTTAACACCCCCATTAGTCATAATTTTATTTAATCTGTAGAATTGTTTTGTACAGTGTACACTGTTGTACAGTGTCCTTGAGGGTCTTGAAAGGCGCTCCCAAATGTAATGGATTATTATTATTATTATTATTAGAGATACTTCAATTGTGTCCCTTGAATGAGGCCTCATCCTGCGGAGTTGCGTCTCACCGGTGACGTTGACTCTGTCTCCAGGCTGCACTTTGTCCACCAGGTC
The DNA here is from genome assembly GCF_051991245.1 of Festucalex cinctus. Taxonomy (NCBI): domain Eukaryota; kingdom Metazoa; phylum Chordata; class Actinopteri; order Syngnathiformes; family Syngnathidae; genus Festucalex; species Festucalex cinctus. Next base: position 15,850,126 of record NC_135411.1, on the reverse strand, counting down.
GTTGTGCGCATACACGATGGTGGTGTGCGGCGTCTGGCCCGCCGGCATGTCTTCGGGCGACTCCTGAATCTTGATCTGTTTCCGTGAGAAAGCCGCAGATGTCGTGACCCCGCCCACGCGGCCTCAACAAATCTGCTCGGTAACCCACCATCTGCTTGTCGGAGAAGACGGAGCGGTTGTGAACCAGTGCCAGGCTGTGGGTGGTGTTGCAGTAGCGGCACACGGCCGGCTCGGCGACGCGCCCGCGGTCCACCTCCACGCGCGTGCTGAAGGCGCACACCTGGCACTGGAAGAAGCCCTCCTGCATCTCGGGGATGAGCTGCGAGGTGCGGATCACCATGCCGCTGATGGTGATCAGCTGGTCGATGTCTGCGGCGTCAACCACACCCCACCCCGGCGCCAAAATGAGTGTTATGCGAGCGGGATGTCACGGCTGGGGCGTAACGCGGGTCCCACTCACCTTCTGGGTTCAGGCTCCTCATGTTGCGGGTCTTCACGGTGCTGTAAGGACGCACCTGGATCTGGTATTCCAGGTTGGAGTCTGGGAAACGCTCGAAAAAGAGCTCGTTGACCGCCATGTCGAAGGTGGGAATGACTTCCTGTCATACAACACACAGACAATTATTAGACTTTTTGGACTGAAAGCCACACTTTTTTTTCCCCCATATTTGGCCGATTCTTCGACCACTCAGGTGCAAGTTGTATTTAAATTGAAGGTTGTCGTTATCGAATAGTTTTAGAATCAATAAATCAACTAAACAGATTCATTTTAAATTTGCATTAAAGTGTATTAGGAAAACGTTTTTTCCCCTGATTTCTATTTATTAACCAGTGATTGGTGTTTATTTCTTATTCCTATAGTCATTTAAAAAAAAGGGCAGATATTGATGTTATACTAGGTTACCAGTTCAGTCATTGTTTTCCAAAGTAAAAACAGATGTTTGCAAATGTTTTATTTTGATTAAACACAGAAGATAATCTTCTTTCATGAAGGACGACGTCAATCCTTAAACAATTACTGTCGATATACTGATAAGACGATTTTGGACAATTTTGAATTAAAAAATTCCAAACAATTACTATATTATTAAAATAGTTAATTTGATAATCTGATACTTGTTGATTAATCGATTAATTTTGCTAGCTCTGTATAAATTAACTCTTACTGCCAGATGGTATCAAAGAAAAACTTTGATATGACAGAGGTGTTGATCATTCACGGAAAAAAGATACAATGCTTCCATCTGCTGGCCATAGTTTAGAGTGTTTTAGATTCCACAACCCATTGACCAGACAGCGCTGCACTTAGACGTTGCACTGAGGAAAAAAATGTTTAAAAAATTGTTGACGTTATTTTACGTTTATGGCAATATACGTCGTGATTTTAATGATCGTTATTCAACGTTTTTGGCGGTCAAAGAGTTCAAATGAGAGCTCAGACTGGAGTGAACAAATTACACTTAGATTCAAAACTTCCACTTCAAACTATGGAAAAGTTTTCTTTTTAGTTTAAAGACCACGTTAAAAGGGGAAGTCAAGCCCCCCCACCGCCCCCCCCTCTCAAAAAAAAATATTGACAATAATATGTTCTATGCAGTCCCACTAATTTAAATATGGTATTCTGGTTAATATTGCATTAGTGGAATATGACTTGAGCAGCAAAATCCAGCAGTTTTGTCACATATCATAAGGCGGCCATTTTGCCACTTGCTGTTGAGTAAAACGACATCACAATTGCTCAGGTCTCGGGTAACATCCAATCACAGCTCAGCTTCAGAAAACAGGTGAGCTGTGATTGGTTCATTACCCGAGCCCTGAAAAACTGTGATGTCATCTGGCAAAATTGATAAATTGGATAAACATGGGCATTTACAGAATTTAATTGAAAAATTTCTGCCTTTTTTTTTTATAAATACAGACAATTCCCAATTTTCTAGTCGAGTTAACTACCAAATGATCCACAAAATTGTACTTTTTTTTTTTTTGGCTTACATTTCCAAAATCCCTCAGCTCAACCCCACATGAAAACGTAGCACTGAAACGTAGCACAAAACGTTTAACCACTGATCTGAATATATGACTGGATAACCAATCGGCCAAGACTTTAGAAGTCGCAAGGCCGCCATATTGCTCCTCCCTAGAATTGTTTCTCGGCATACGATCCTGTACATTTACAACAGCAAAACATTGAGACAGTACTTAGTTATTTATGTTTTAAATTTATTAAACACGAACAAAAGGACTTCAGACATTTTACAACTTGCCTTAAATACATGTATAAATTATATGCTTCTTGATGTTTAGTCCAGGAGAAAACTTGTATATTTTTTTTTTATTAAAGAATTATAACTGTAATTCAACAAAAGATGCCTTTGCCAAATCTAATATTAGAGTTGAGGAACTGAGCGATAAAAGAAAAAGGTGGTCATCTAAGCAGCACATACCGTCCACTTTTTTTTTTTTTTTTTTAAAACACATGTTAAAAAATAGTTACCACCCCAGCACCACCCCGGGCTGATACTAACTGCCTACGAGCTGTATATGTCTCATCTGTACTTATACCGCATAGTTTATACAGTAGTCTGCCCGCGAGGTGGGAGGAGCAAGATGGCCGCCCTGTGACTTCAACAGCTTGCACGGGCATGTATGGGCTATCAGCTATCCAGTCATACATTCAGGTCAGTGAGTGTAACAGACAACGGAGGACCCAAACCTGCGGGTAGCTGATGAGCTGCCTGTACAGTTCTGCGTCGAAGGCTTGCACGTGGCCGCAGTTGACGTTGAGCACGGGATCGCCAACAACGCTGATCTGAGGTCAGAGCAGACCAAAAGATTTACGAGCGACATTCTCTAACTAGAAGAGAGCAGCAGTAGTCGTTACCTCCTCCAGTTTCTGCATGTAGATGGGCTCGTTGAGGTCCAGGCCGGCGTTCTCGTCCTCGTTGCAGTTGGGGTCCACGAACCTCTGCAGGAACCTCTGCCGACCAAACAGGTGATGAGGACGTTTTTGGTGTGTGAGCAGTTTGCGTTCAGTCTGTTTTGTCACCACATACCTGAAACTTCTCCTTACAGGTGGCCACGTTGACATCAGTCCCCCAGATGACCAACCTCTGACCCGCGTTGGACTCGCTGGCTACCGCGCCCTCGCCGCTCGGCTGGGAACAACAAATCCATCCAAATAAAACACAGTCGTATAGAGAACGTGAATTTGGACGAACCATTTGGGTCGCGCTCACCGGCTCCGATTGGAGATCAACTTGAGGGGCTTTCCTGGCGGATCCCAGATCGGGACGCTGGCGGGCGGGAGTGCCCCGGATGCTGCTGCGGGGCGTCCCGTACATGAGAGGGGAGCTCATGTCCACGTCGTTTGGGAGGACTGCACGAAAAGGACGTCCGGTAAGCGTTTTGATAAAAGAGGCGCACGTGTCGCGCGAGTCACCTGAAGCTCGGGGACTGGAGAAGAGCGAAACGTCCTGCGGCGCCGGCGGGCTGAGCAGGTCGGTGGCGGGCGAGGTGGGCATGGGCATCAGTTCGCCTGCCGACGAGTCGTGGGCTCTGCGCCGCTGAGACGCCGGCGAGGAGGCCAGGCCATCGCTGCTGGCTACAACACAAGACAATTACTCCTCCTACAAAAAATATATATATCACATTGAAATATTTACAAATAAGTACCACATACGTGTGGACGGGTTGGTGCTCCTCCCTCTTTTACGACCAGGGGTTGATGCCGGAGAAGACATTGTGGAGAGTGGAACTGGACATGAAAAAAAAAAAAAAAAAAAAAAAAAAGACATCATGAAGTCATTTTACAAGTAAAAACAAAGTTACAAGTTATCAAATTTAAAAAGCAGTTTGGAAGAAACCCAACCTAGTATAGTGGACACCCGATAATTGAGTGCAGATAGGGACCTGTCATGACTCAGTCATGCAAGGGTTACGTTTGGGTCATGACCATGAGGTCAAGTGTCTGTTTTGAACTGATGTAACCATCATCTGGTTTCAACTGGAAAAACGCTATGTGATGTCAAGAATCTTTAATCCCTTTACTTGGTCAACAGCCAATCAGATAATTCCATGTCAGTCCTGTTACCCACATGTCTAGCCACAGCCAATCCGATCAATTGACTGTCTATTTAAGCCAAACTGAGAACTGTGTGTTTGTCGGATTATTACCACTGTTCCTCTGTGCCTCTCCGCACCCCAAGGGGCTGGGCGTCTCGTGATGCTTGATGCATTCTCATTGTTTCTCGTCTAGTTAAGTTTGTTCTACGCCTCTCGATGTTATGCGAATAAAGAGTTAAAATCTTATTTGTGTTTGTGTTTTTGGGATCCAACCTCAAAATGTAACAGGACCGGGCTGAAACAGCGAGCAGCATAAATATGCTAACAGCTGACAGCCATTGCGGTGCATCGTGGGGGAAAAAATAAAAGAATACTCAAAACATTCTCATAAACGTTGATAAACCTACAATATGCATTTTTTATGAAAAACAACTCAACTCAACTTTATTTATATAGCGCTTTCAAACAGGGATCGCCCCCATCAAAAAAAAAAAAAAAAAAAGTGTAGTATTGAGTATAGATCTTAAATTAAAAGCAAGCAACTGAAATAATACAAAGTTATTCAATACAAATAAAATAACCTAGTAGACTAATGATGATACAAAATGATTAAAAATAAATAAATAACCTAAGCAATCATAAAATTAAACATTTACAAAGTCAACTACAGCCTTCACACAAAAATATAAATAAATGCTGAATATACACATCAATTAAATAAACAAAAGTTAAAAAAAAAAATATATATAGATTTCTAACTAAAAATACTAAAATGTTCATATAATATAAAAAAAATACCCTAACAAATAAAAAAATGCAAAATAGCAAAACAAATGACCTAATTAAAAAAAAATAGCCAAATGGATAAAAATCAAAACGCACTATTATCTTAACAAGGATTAAAAAATAAATAAAAAATAATTTTGTGGCGAGGGAAAAAAAGCAACGATGTGCTTCGATATTATGATACACAAAGAAATATGAAATATTTCATTAAATAAAAATTTTTTTAGGCTACACTATGAGCTGAAGTAATGAATAATGTAAATAGATACACAAAGTATAACTTGAAAAAAAAAAACAAGCAATAAGTAGTCATTATAAAGTGTCATTTAAACTAGGATTAAAAAGTTAAGATACCCACCCCACCCTCATAAAATAGCCCAATGACACTGCTGATTGACGTGATGCTCCCATAACCCATCTTCCATGACCCAAACAAATTATTCATTACGAATCACTATGATAGTATTGGATATACAAACTCAGTACCTGTCAGATACTAATAATGTGTTTCGATGGAATCTTTCAGTATTTCCACCATTACGCATGTGGCTGCACAGCAAACAATAACCTGCACTGACAACCAGTTTCGGTATTACGGAACTAACAATGGTACAGCGTTAATGGCAAGCATGGAAAACACGTTCATCGATGTTGACGGGGATGCATTTGACATCAACACAAAGTTTGACCACACAAAAACAAAGTAAAACATTTGTTTCTTACCTCTTTCTGCCTACGCGTCTGTCGAATCGCTGCAATGGCGCGAAACTGCTTGTGACGTAGCTTTCGCGGGGAACTTTGGGCCAATGGTGAGCCAGGATCAGTTTCTCGTTTCCGGCTGAATCTTCCACTATTGAAGGTGGGATTCGATTGTAGGTGTTGTCCATATAAGCGTTAAATGTGCGTGTAACAGTCCCGGTAATATGTAAAGAAGAGTTTTAGAAAACATGTATATTTTGAATGGTTGCATTGAAGTGAATATTACTTATATGTGCTGTGTGACGGTTATAGTAATATGAGAATACCTAGATCTCGTTTGGTTCAGTCCATGACGGGTTTGTTTGCCGTCTCATCGAAATGCGTTAAAAAAATAAATAAAAATAAATAAAAATTAAAAAAATAAATAAATAAAAATAAACAAAAGTAGCATATCAACATTTTTTGTAGCCCATAATTGCCAACTTTATGTCGTACCCTATGGAAATACTTTAACTGTCCCCTTCGCAATTACTAAACGCTCTCTACTGTATTGATAATTAGTTTCTGCCAGTTATCGTTTTCTGATCATTTTGCGCAACTTATTCAATAAAAAATAAGATAATTTAAAAAGAAGAATAAAAAAGATGTGACACCGCCACAGCTTGGAAGAGAAAAAAAAAATAGTACTCATTCACCTTGCAAGAGTGCACTTCGCCCACTGTGTGGCGCAATATCCATACACACAAAAGTTGCGCTTGAGTCGTTATGACACGACTTGAAACTTTTGTTTACTTGACGCCACTTCCCGACATGCGACACTTTGGGGATGCGAACGGCGCCTGTACATGATCACGCAGCAAAAGAAGCACGCTCAACGACACAGTTACTGTTTGCCATAATATGATTGGGTTATATGTATGGCCTACAAGGGAGTTTCATAGAAATATTTACCATAAGGAGGGAAATCACTTTAACACACCCCAAATTACAGAATAATCAGTCGGGAGAATCTTTTCAGGACATCAAATCCTCAGTGTTGAAATGGAAAAATATGCTCAAATTTGACCCAATTATTCATATGTGTGTCCCCGTTAACTATAAAATCCACAAACGTTCATGTTTAATAAACAATATCTTGTAACATTAGATTTTGTTAAACAGCAGTGTGGCCCTTATAGTTTATCAGCCGTCTCTAAAAGATTATCCTCAGCGATTATCCTGTGGTGGAAGTGTGTAAGACTGAGTTTTTCCTCCCTGTCAATCAAAATTAGCCAAAGATCAATTATCGGGAAAATATTATCTCGAGTTATTATCCTATGTTGTGTGTGGGGTGCGTTAGTGTCCCCCGCTCCCAAAAATGCTCAGAAACTGGTCACGGCAACAATAATACATGTTAAATCCGTTCAATATATTTTTTTATATAATAATTGACACTACACTAGAGTGTCTGGACACAAATTCCTTATATATTTTAGATTGGCCAATAAATGTGATTTTGTCTTGATAATCTGTGGAACCATGCTGCCTCTCACAGGTCAGTCTTGGTACTACAATTAAGTGACGTCGCGGTTGTGTGTGGCGCTGCATTGATTTGGAGTACAGTAGTAAACCACACACGATAAACAAGTCGATAATTTTAAAATTGCAACTGTCACTCTGCATCATCTCCACTAGGGCGGCACGATATTGGAAAAACATGCGATATAGTTGCTGAATACAGCGATATCGATATGATTGCGATATTTAACATGTATATGTAAGAAATTACATTATTATCTAATGAAAGAAATACATTTTTTTTCACGCGGCAAAATAAACAAACTCAATGTATTCTTAATTGTAATTACGTCTTGATAATGTTCACCTATTGGATGGCAGTGCACATTTTCGTTAAGTACACTATGTTTTGCATTTGCATTGAAACGCCCATGTAACTAAGGGCGTGGAAACCAAATAAAAAGTGAGGGTGAGGAGGGGATTTTTTTTTCAGAGAGTGCAGTAGTGAATTGTATCAGTCAGTTCCTCTCCTTCCAAGCTTTGAACGGAGTGTCTTCTCTCCTTTTTAGTCATGTTTAACAAATGTCAAACAGGAAAACCAGTCTGACTTTTCTAATTCAGATGAAACCATAAAATTCCATATCAAACTTATTGCACGTCTTTGCGATATGCATATTGCATAGGCCAATATCGCGATATCAATATATATATATATATATATATATATATATATATATATATATATATATATATATATTTTTTTTTTTTATATATTGTGCAAGGCTAATCTCCACAACTCAATATGTTCAGCATTAGGCTACTACACTATTGCATTTATTTTTTTTAAACTCAGTATATTGCATGTCTGTCAAGGGAGTTTCTGTGGGGGGTTGTTTTTTATTTCCCCCCCCCGACAGCCAAACAATCCCCCCGCCCACCCCCCCAGTATGCCCCTTGTTGGATATCAACTATCCGTGGGCCAGAATTTATCTTGATCCGAAACTTTGCAGCAGTATGTAAACAACTCTGAGAGCCATTCATGTAGTCGTAGTAGTTATTTGGGAAAAAAAAGAAAAGAAAAAAAAAAAACAGGAACATACACGCCCACTGTTCCCTTCGAATGGGAAGTTACCGGAGATCACGTGACCCCGCTCCCAACTTGACTGGCCCGCCGGAGGGAGGGTGCGCGTGACGTCACCGCCAAACGATACAAAACAGTGCGCCAAAGTTAGCGACGAGTCAGAAGCGTCAACTTGACAAGGCGTCAAAAAACGCGTCCTGACACTTCAGCGAGCAAGGATCAGGAAGTGACTCCGGACCAGCAAACGCAATCAAAGCGCCCCGCGTGGACGAGCCAGCAGAGTTCATGTGTGACATATACAGTCTTGACCCCCACGGCGTGTCTCCACCATGCAACATGAGTTGGGCGATGGAGCCCGCTAACTTCTACGAGAGCGTCAAGCTGGGGGGTCCGCCGCAGGGCCCGTGCAAGCCGTCCTTGCGGACGGAGGAGGGGGCCACCATGGCGGAGCTCACCGCCCCGGCCATGTACGACGACGAGAGCGCCATCGACTTCAGCCAGTACATCGAGTCCATGACGTCCGTGCCCAACCTGGAGCTGTGCAACGACGAGCTCTTCCTCGACCTCTTCAACACGGTCAAGCAGGAGAAGGCGGAGCTGTATGCCGCGCAGGGCGCAGCGCTGCCCGGCTGCGCGGTTCAATACGCCGCCGAGCGGAGGTCCGACTCGGCGGCGCTGGACAACAAGGGTCCGTACGGGGCGCCCATCAAGCAGGAGTCCGACTGGAGCGACAGCGACATGTCGTCGTCTCTGCCGTGTCAGATCGAAACCTGCGCCCAGACCTCGGTCAGCCTCCCCACGGGGCAGCCGACGCCGCCCACCACGCCGGAGCCCGTCTCGGCCAAGGGCTCGCCGCGCAAGTCCGGCCGGGAGAAGTCCAAGAAGGCGGTGGACAGGTTCAGCATGGAGTACCGACAGCGGCGGGAGAGGAATAACATCGCCGTGCGGAAAAGCAGGGACAAGGCCAAGATGCGCAACTTGGACATGCAGCAGAAGTTGATCGAGCTGAGCTCCGAGAACGACAGACTGCACAAAACCATCGAGCAGCTCACGCGGGAGCTCGGCGGCCTCCGAGAGTTCTTCAAGCAGATGCCCGGCGCCTCTTTTGCGGCGAGCGTCAGCGCGGAGGGTCGGTGACCGGGGTGACGCCCTCCTTTTGCTAACAAACTTTTTTTTTTTTTTGAAGACATACCTCAGAGACGATTTGTTCTTTACCATCTGTACCAGATGTATTTTAAGCTTACCATAATGGCACTGGAAAATATGATGATGATGTTGCTGCCATATTTTTTTGTGGGATTTATTTTTCTCTCTTTGTATTAAATTATTTTACCACTGCATTTACATGATGTCATACATACCTGCCATGGTACATGTTTTGTAATTCCAGACTTTGTATAAGAGCCAGAGCATGATTTTTTTTTTCTATAGTTTGTATGAAACATTTTGTTTATGGATGCTACAATAAAAGAAACAGCTGTAAATGTGCACACTGGTCTGTGGCGTAGTGAAATGCAGTAACACAACTTTATTCTAAAGTTTTTAAATAAACGCGGGACAAGTGCAATATGCTTCATGGAGCACGTGGGCGGCTTTGACAGGAGGCACGCTATTGGTCCAGGCCGGGCCTGTCAACCGCCACTCCACACCAACACCACCACCACCACCTCGATCGGCTTCCTGTTGCTCGCCTCATGCAGTCACCAAGAGGCCTTCAAAAAGGGGAGGGGGGGGTAGACCAAAAAAAAAGAAAAAAACCTCAGAGGCAGATTTCTTCCAGGCTGATCCATAGTGAAGGTCTCCTGGAGACCACTCGGACGTAAAGAGTGAGGGGCCCCACTTCTTTCCCCAGCACACTGGACACCTCATACTCTGAACACTGAAACCACAAACATACAAAACAAAATGTTTAGCATTACATGATAGCAGTTGAAATTGTTTCAGTTCATCAACATCATTTGCAGTGGGAAACTAAAGACCCCACCATAGACATGATGCCTCGCCCCCCACTAAAGTTGGTAAATAAATATCTGTTTAATTATGTGCAGTAAATTTATGATATCTAAAATATTTCCTCAAACAGTAGCCATTCCTGTAATAAATGCCATGCACCAATTAGTCCATGGGTGCAAACAAATAAATGCTACTCATTATTACTCATTTTTTTTAATTGCAGCACTTACAACAAAGTATTGTTCAAGGTGGATGCTTTTATAGATATAAAGGCCAAATAGTGACACCCCGCATACCTGCAGTTTGGCATTTGTGAATTCAAATGCCGGTATTTGCAGATTTTTGGGAACCTATCCTCCATTATTTGCGGTAAAACTCGCCTATTTGTAATTTTCTGTAACGTAAAAAAACAAACAAATCCAAAGAAAATAGATTTTTGTCTTTTGTGGCAAAATATTGACTACGGAATACATGCTATAGCGTCTATTCAGTTAATATTAACTGTCAGCTCTAACACACACCAAAAAAAAAAAAAAAAAATCAAAATATTTTTTCACTTAACCGTGTTTTCACCTGTTCCTTCAACCACAAATCCAACAGAAACTGTGTTCAATTTGTGAGTGTCACTAAAATGGCGTCCCATGTCTACTTTTGGCTCCACAAGCAGTCATGGGACGCCATTTTAGAACCAATAACAACAGCTTAGCATAACATCATTAAAAGCCTATCTGTGATCACTGGTTCATATTGTCACTATGTGGTGGTTCCAGCGGTTTTGCCAAAATGCTAACTGCCACGTTGAGCTAGTGGACTTTCCTGCTGGCCCGGCACCATCAATGGACAGTAATTCTTGTATTTTACTTTGCGGTCGTCGTCATCATCGTCATCATCGTCGTCATCGTCATCATCGTCGTCATCAACACTGACGTGTACAAACAGGTACTGTACATTGTGTATCATCAAAATTGTTGATGTGTACGTACAGGTGCTGTACATTATGTACCTGTGTGGTTAGCTGTAGGCTATGTATGTACGCTACTGTACCTTTAAGTGTACAGCAATATTAAAAGATGTTGAAATGCTTGATATTATCACTATTGGTTCAAACTGTTAATATAAACAATTATAATTACTTCTAGGAAACTTTATTTGCTAAAATTCGCTAATCAAGGTTGGCTATCTATATCATATGAGTATCCATCCATCAATCTTTCTATGCAGTGCACCAATTACTCATTGAATGTCCAGGTATCATGTGAAAGTAACTCATGCCTGCAAGCAGACAAGCGTTTGTTGGTCTGAGTTGATATAAATCAAAAATACTTATTTACAACTATCCCACAGAGATTCTATCAATTACATAACGATCACAAAAGTAGTGTAAACTTTTATATATCAACAACTCAGGGATTAGAGCAGTTTTATCGCCAGATGAGACTTTACAGAAGATCAATGCGGTGCAATCAGAGCGCCCGCCTCAGCCCAGTGTTATGTAACAAAGTGTGTATACTGTACTTGGAGAGGAGAGGGAAAAAAAAAAAAAAACGAAAAAGAAAACCTACCGCAGTTGTACGCTCCAGCCCGGCCGTGTCAAGAAGGGACATGATCGTGCTTTGCTGCAGCTGTGTGGTGGTGAGGGAGAAAAAAAAAATGAAGGTGTGTTGACATTAATGCTGCTAATAATCCTCTTAAGACTGTAAATTAAAACTAATGACTCACCACTAATGTGCACCAGATGCTGACTGACACATTGACCCCCAGTTTAAATAACATATACTGCGTATCAGCAGAGAGCGCGCTGATGGTTTTATCTCTTTGCAAGACTGATTACAAGTTACACAATAACACGATATTGTATGTACACGTATATAAACACTTAAACATGTTTGCATCTTTTTCTATGGAACCCAAATTGGCGCCTTCTTAAAATAATCGCCTGTCATTTATTTTTATTTTTTTCAGATTTCCCAGGAAACACAAAAAATTGAAACATTTGCATCATGAAGAGATGATTCAGGCAAATTAAAATTTTAATTTTTTTTTATTTTAAGTGGGTGACAAAATATTGAATTTATTTTAAATATGAATATAAATGGCTATTTTTCCCTCTGACTGTCCAAAATCGTCAACTTTTTAAAGAGAGCCCAAAAACAGCAAGTTTGTTCAACCATTATAATTTCACCGTGAATACGAGAAAGCCATTTTCAACCATTTTGATTGTTCAATATGTCAAAATAGCATATACTTACGGACTGACAAATAGTATAGATTTGTGGGGAAAAAAAACATGGAATTCACCAAAATGTGACTCATGCGCTTTTGGTCCGACGCCAAATAATCTTAAATCATTTGAAGATAATTGTCATGTTTAAGGATAATTTATGTCTTACTCTTGGAAAATATACTGATACATGAGAGTAACTTAAAGTAATGAATGAATGATTAAATGACTGACATTACGTGAAGTTTGTAATAACGTCTACTACAACAGATTAAAATTACTTACAACCACTAAAGGGCACCACCTGATGTATTATGCTTATGAAGGTTAAAAAATATTTTTTTTAATTTTTATTTTTTTTATTTATTTATTTTTATTAGTGAACAAATTGAATACGGAAGCATAGAGCTGCCAATTTGGAGTAAACATTTTTGGCTGGCGAATATGTTCGACCATACTCGCAAATATGTTTGAACGTACTTGTAGGCTACATGCTACAAAGATAGCATACCTTCCCATAATGCCACGGGGTATTTCCACATGCGTGAGTGAAAAAAATGATGAACCTAAATCATGCACGGCATACATAATAAATCGTAACAGTTATGAATAAACACTGTTTTTTTTGTCTACTTAATTTTCTAATGAATTGGTAATGTGGCCCAAATGCCTAAAAAATGGGGTTTTGTTTTCACTCGCGCATGCACAAATAATACCCCGTGGCATTATGGGAAGGTATGCTAACTTTGTAGCATGTAGCCTACAAGTACGTTTGAACATATTTGCGAGTATGTTTGAACATATTTGTAAGTATGTTCGAACATATTCGCAAGTATGTTCGAACGTATTTGCGAGTATGTTCGAACGTATTTGCGAATATGTTCGAACGTATTTGCGAGTATGTTCGAAAATATTTTAATACTTTCGAACATATTTGCAAGTATGTTTGAACATACACGCCAGCCAAAAATGTTTACTCCACATTGGCAGTCACCCAGTCATTAACAGTGGCATGACATCTATTTTCATCTCCAAATTCAAACAACTCGCGCGTTTGCAATGTGATTCTGTCAACTATTCCTCAAAGCAAAGGTTTTGAAGTCTGTGTGTCCAAAAAAGCTAAAGAAAAAGCAAAATTCACTTGGTGATTACCACCTGGTGCTAATCTTGAGATGCTCATTTACAGCATGCGGTATAATTCTATTATCTTAAACTGCACACTCACCTCAACCTTAATCGTGCAATTTTGAAGAGAAGCAGAGCTTAAGAAAACTTTCATTTGCACTTTGGTGATTGGCTTGTCCGTCGTCGACTTGCATGAGGCACAGTGGAATCTCCGACTGTGACATAAACAAACGAGTCAACGACAACAGCCACGGGGCTCTTCTCATCTTGGAAGCTTACCCTGGCAGAGGTGTCGGTTCTAATTTGTGGCTTCCACAGAGGCTGCACACGGGCCAGGAGTACGACGCGCTCTCATCCACACCAACGATCAAACCTGCGAAGATAAAAACGCACATTTGTATGCGATGATCATAAAATAGTCGGTGGTAGTTGATGTGTCAACATCTTGAAATCGGTTTTCATTCTTCCGACAAATAAATCTCATTTAAGGACCTTGGAATTGGAATACTAAAAATACATTATTTATATTTATATATATATATATATATACGATTTAATCTTCAGGAGCACCCAATGAATTTTTAATTTTTTTTTTTTTGTGTGGACATTTTTGTTATAATAGGATGTCCAAAAAAATCTTAAGGACCCATACCCGAAATTAAACAACAAGCCGACCATTTCTGTTTGGCGTTTTAGGTTTTATATTAAACTCTTGCTAAGGAATTTGTCCAAACAAGCCCCATCAATTTTAAACTGCAAAGCTTTTACAGTTAATCTAATGTGTGCTGAGGATGGCGTCAAAATCTGAGGTTCAAGGCTTCTCATAAAGATGGAAAAAAACTAGACACCAGTTTAGATGATCCACCCAAAATTGGATGGTCTATTACAACTTGAATGCACAAAGAGGTCTCAGAGATCTATATCGAAAATTGACCAACTTTTTTTTTTATTCAAATCAAGGGATTTGCCCAACCTCAAATCAATGTAGGAATCCTTGACAAATGGATGACACTAATCAGCAAAGTTTTAATATCAACAGCTATGCCATCCAATGTGGGCGGAGCATGACTTCAAATTATGACGATCATTTATGAAAATTCGCCATGAAAACAATGCAAGGTCTTGTTCATCGCTGCTTGCAACTTTTCAAAAATCCAAGATGGCAACGAGACATAAAGCAGAACCACATCTATCTTACTCCTCTCACACGCTTTTAAAAACAACACAAATATGCTGCCTTAAATAAGAAATTGATAACAAGTTCTAGCACATTCTGGGCCCGGGCCCTGACTCCACTCATCATTTCCAGCAGATACGATTCACACTTGAGCGCAAAAGATAATGTTGTATTTATTTTCTCCGCCACCTGAGCAAACATGTGCGGACAGAAGAAGCGAGAGGGGTCGCGGGGGTGTGCACTTTGCCCCTCCACTGTGACACGCACAAGTCGACAGATGCAGATTATTATCTGATTTAACATGTTTTGGGACTTTTTTTTTTCTTCTATAAGACACATTTGCACAGTTGGAAGGAATCAAAGAAAGCAAACACTTTTCTCCGAAGGTTTGGCCCGTCACGCTGCCGAGGCAAATTAAACGCGTTAGTGTTGGTTTTCTAGCAAACATTTCAAACCGAAAAATGTACATTTGGAGTGTTTTCATTGACTCAAACTCAAAGAGGTACCTTGATGGTATATGGTGGGTGGGGCTGACCTGTGAAAGTGCACAGCGAGTTTGGCGTAACCTCTACATCAAGTGGATCCAGTCTCACCGGTTGGGCCGGGGGCGCCTGTGTCGAGCGAGAGGTTACGGAGTCCGCGACTTCAATGATGGAATGTTCCACGCACAACAGGACACCTACATGCATTAAAAAATAAATAAATAAGAAAACGTATGTTACGATGGAAATGTCTTGAAAATGTGGAATATATCTCACCAAAGAGAAAATTTATCAAACATTTTAGTTTAGGATTCCTTCCACATTCCAAAAACATGAATGTTAGGTTCCTTGAGGACTATAAATCAATGGTCTCAAACTTGTGGCCCGGGGGCCATTTGCGGCCCTCAAGATGATATTTTGAGGCCCCTTAAGCCCAATTCACACTGGCTGCGGAACGGACGCGGTGCGTTTTCTGTACGGCGGGCGTACGGACGCCGCAAAGATAGAATGCATTCAAGTCTACGTGTCACATCAGCAGAGGTGCGGTAAGTCTGCGGTGTGGAACGACTGCGGCGATGCGGAAGATTTCCGCAAACGTTCTATTTTTTTTCAAAATTCCGCATCCGGATTTTCATGAAGCTGAAGAAATTACACGAGCCGGACAGGAAGTCGAACGTCTCGCATCAAGGTAAAGCGGGTATATTTCAAAATGAAACCGTTTGCGAACTCTTTTTTTTTTTTTTTTTTTTTTTGGGAGGGAAGCTAGCTAACTACATAGCGTGACATGAGTCGGACATTTTAGACAATAAAATCAGCTCAGAATAAATTAAACAATACAAAATAACACTATTTAAACACAAAACGTACTTACCCATGGTAAGAAATAAAGTCCAAAAAACATATCGATGTGGCAACAGGCAAGTGGCTATTGTTTACAAATAGGACTTTATATACACGGTTGTTATCGCGTTGTTATCGCGTGAACTCAACTCTCCAGCGTGAACCCCACGTGATCTTGTGGTCTGGTGGGTGCAGATTTCCTGACACGCAACACACGTGACTTGCAGTCCGTGCGGAAAATGCGCCGCGTCCTTTCAGCAGTCAGTGTGAATTGGGCGCGACATCAGAGGTTAATGTTAGTACAACACTAATGTTTTGTTTTTTTGCCGTGTCAACTTGGGCATTTTGTGTGCGGGTTTTTTGTTTCCTTTTTTTTTGTTTTTAAATCACTTATTGACTGCCATAGCTCCGGCTCTTTTGGCAAAATGTAATTCTGAAGTGACACTAAGTGAAGGAAAAGATGTCCTGTCACCCAGTTCCAGTCATCATGACTCAAAACTAGACAAGCTGAGGACTAAGCAAAAGTACTAGTGACTCAGTAGCGAGATGAGAGAGAGGACTGGGTTGCCAATCTTGTTGACGTTCTGAAGAATCGTTAATGTCCTGAACTGTTATTAATGAAGACTGAGAAGATTGGATTAGTTGTATTTTATTTTATTTATTTTTTATTTTTTAATGCTTGAGCCCCTTTTTGTGGAATATTTGATGCGGCCCAGGCACACTCAGAATCCATCTCCAGGGGCCCCTACATAAGTTGTGTTTGAGATTCAATTTGAACTCCTTCGCTAACCAAAACAGCAGCACTTACTGAAGCAAGTACTGTATTAAAGCAGGGCTTACAGGGGAGTCCATGTTTACAGTATGTTTTCAGCAACTTACTGTTTTTTTTTCCCCTCTCATTTTGTTTTAAATGCCAGTTTCACTTCACATACTTTTTATTGTTTGAATGAAAGATAATTTGCATTGGTGAAAAAACACCACCGATAGACCCTCCACGGTAATCATATGGCGACGATGCAATAATGAAAAAGGGAAGATAAAAGTTTTTGCTGCATATTTCACAGTCACATGGTTCAATTTTTAGCAATACATTCTCTTCTTCCAACTTGTAGTAAAAGTGTAACATGTAAATGGAAACATAAACACATAAAGCTCATTGGTAGCCTCTCTACGACTGCGCTTGTTATAATGATTAAAAAAAAAAAAAAGTCAACCAGGTTAGTCAGCTAGCCAAAGATTATGTAACTAAAACCAGCCCTGTAATCACCATCTTGTGAGTTAGTCCAAGCCATTATATAATATTTAATATTTGTGTCAATTAGGACATGTTGTCATTTCCCGGTGTTAATGCTTCTGGCATGCAATTTGAGCGTATGTGAATGTGAGTTGTTTCATGTGTTTCGTCATTGTTAATACATCCATGTCACTTGAAATTCATATGGTGGAAAAAAAAAAGGAAAGATATACGCATGAAATTGGAATTGGGTACTTGAACCTGCAGTGTAAATTCAGTCCTAGAGGAATGGTCACTATTTGTAAATAAGAATTAATTCTCAACCATTTTTACCTGGTTCAATAAAATAAATAAAATACTGCGATTGGCTGGCAACCAGTTCAGGGTGTACCCCGCCTACTGCCCGAAGCAAGCTGGGATAGGCTCCAGCACCCCCGTGACCCTTGTGAGGAGCAAGCGGTTAAGAAAATGGATGGATGGATAAATAAAATAAATACAAATGAAAAAAAAAAGGAAATATTGTAATTCTAACAATAACAGCCTAATAACGGACTAATAATATTTAACATTGAAAAGAACAGTAAAAGAAAGACTACCATGTTCCTTGATGGCGTCTGTGAATGACAAGCGGCACGCGGCGGGGTCATTCAGTGCTTGGAGGACACAGGAAGTGAGCGCACAGGAAGCATTCACATGCAGTGCCACTGTTCGCCTGCAGGGCCTGTCGGGCGAGCTGTCCTGCAGGCTCTGGTCTGTCAGCAGCAGCCAAACCTCACCTTGACCTACTTCGCAGCTCTGAGGGCAGAAAGAGACGCAAATGTTCACAATGCAACCTTGAAAGCAAAGCGCTAGAAGGGAAATATTAAGTCATCTTAGCGCTTACGTTTATGTGTAATTGCTTTAACCATACGGGGTGATTCACTCATCTCGTTAAACACACAGCGGTACTTTGCCAGCGGAGCCGCACACGCACGTCTAATCGGTACTGCAGTGCACAAAGTCCACCTGTAGCCGCTATCTCATCCTGGTCAAAGTTTAAAGGTTTGACCAATCAATAGCAGAGAACAGCCGAGCCTCGCGCACATTATCACGCGTAGTGATACGAGTGCTTTTTGCCAATCTTATCAGTTTGGAGGTCAAATAAGATTAAAAAAAAAAAAAAAAAAAAAGGTGGTTTGAGCGGCTTCTGGCAACCTATTTATTTTTTATTTTTTTGGGGGGGTGAATTCATTCAATTTTAGTGCTAAATTAAAAAAAAAATTAAAGCTGTTAGCAGCAACAAAAAGAATCACCAAACTTTGACAGCATGTTCTGCAAAATAGCTTAGCAATTTAAGGATGAAGTCAAACCCAATTTATTTATTTATTTATTTATTTATTTGACAATATGTCCTATGCAGCCTCACTAAACTAAATATGGTGTTCTGGTTAATATTGCGTGAGTGTAATATGAGTTAAGCAGCAAACTCTCAGCTAACAACCAATCACAGCGCGGCTTCAGAAAACAGGTGAGCTCTGATTGGTTGATGCCTGAGCAACATTGATGTCATCTTCAGTCAACAGCAAGTGGCAAAATGGCCGCCCCCTGAGATGGCTAAAAAATGGCTGGATTTTGCTTTATAACTCATATTCTAAAAATGTTATATTAATCAGAATGTCATGTTTAGACTAGTGAGGTCACATATAACATATTATTGTCAAGAAATGTTTAAGGTTTGACTTCCACTTTAAGCATTGCCCATCTGTCTATTTCTGATTAGGGCTCATTTGGGTGAATTCGCCGGAGTAGAACTTGCCCAAAATGGCTGCTTCAAACCAAAATGGTGGACTTCCTGTTCAATTTCGGGCACAGTTTCCTGAGACTTCTTAGTTCATTTTATTGTGACAATTTCATGTCAGTGTGTGAAAAGCGTGAATCTTTTAGAACCTCTTTCTAGTTGCACGTGTGCATCTTGAGGTCCACCCGAAAATGAAATTGATAATTCTGAACAATAACATGAAAAGTGAAAAAAAAAAAGCACAGGCCTACCTGTATTCTCTTGTAAACAACAGTGGCAATAAAACTGCAACAAAATGTTTTGTGGTCACTCTGCAAGTGAAAAAAATAAGAAGTTTGTGGTTTTTGGCAATTGCGCAACTTCATTTTTCATATTACTGCCTGCACGAAAAGTGTCTCACTTGTAGTATATCTCGTAACGTTCGACCTGTGGACGGAAGGTGCAGCGGCGACACGCTCGGACCTTCTCCCACGGGTTCGACGGAGCTCTCCTGACCTGACAGGAGGTAGCAGAAGCTCAGGGGACGGCTCTGAGATGAAAATGTGACAATTATGATGAACTTATTTCAAAAAATGCTTCAACATGTTGGAAATTTAGCCTCATTTCTTGTGATTTTCTCAAGTTGATGTTGGTTGCTTTAACTTGCCTAGCAACCAAACAACAAAGCCCACCCTCGAGGAAGTCATTGCATATAATCAAGTCAAGTTTAAACAACATGGACGTGTCAACAACATCATTTATGTACGAATTATGTGCGAATATGTACAAAACGGTCAAAATGTCACATTTATTTTTTGCCTCTCTGTAATTGGCCAATTTTGAGGGGACGTTCCGGTGGTCTGTGCATACAGGTTGTTCTATTGGTTTGTGCAGGCATACATAACGTTTCCAGCAAGTGTTGGAATAGGGCTGTGCAATTAATCAAAATTTAATTACAAATATTACACTTCACAATTGCAAAATCAGCATAATTGTAAAAAAAAAAAAAAAGATTAATACTAATTTTTGAGTTGTTTAAATTTACACATTTGCAACTTTTTTTTTAAACATTTTGCTAATTTAAATAACTTAACTAATTTAATACATTTTGTTTAATTGAAAACTTGCATAATTATTGTGTTTCATATCATTTTATTTGTCTTCATATTTTTGTTTTTTTACATTTATGCATTTTCTTGTTCTGTACAAAAAAATAAATGATCGTCCTACTGCACAGTGCACAAGCTGCAATCCAACTTCAAGTTTTTGCCAACATAAATAAATAAATAAATAAATAGATATTATTATAAATTCTGTTTGGTCCAAAAGGAATTCACATAATAATTTTTTTTATTGGTCTTAATATTTTTAAAGGCTTAAAACATTTTCTTGTTTTGTACCAAAAAATAAATAATTGTTTGAATAATCGTGATTATTATTTTTTCGAGCTGTCTTACGTTGGAACTTACACTGTGCATGCTTGGTGCGTTCCCATGGCAGTCGAGGGGGAGCTTCAGTGGAGGCCACAGACTGTCTATCAAGCTGAAAAGACTGGAGCGCCTGAGAGTGAGACAGGATGTAGAGTAAGGAGAATAGGGTGGGGCAGATGGGGGGGATTTGTTGCTGAATAAAGGACTTTAGTGGAACTTTGGCAAGCAGTTTCACTTCCACTGTAGCGCGAGGGAGGCAGGGCATTCTCAACTGCTCATATATGCTTTTTGCTGACTCTTCTCAATTCCCGCTGTCATGCTGTTGCTGTCATTGTTGTGAGAAATTATTAACATGATCATTGTCTATTCCAAAAGCTCAGGGACTTTTGCAGAGGATATTGGCTGGCCGTTTCAATTTACTTAAATCTAACATTTAATTGGTAATCAATTATTTCATATTTGTAAAATTAACACGAGTAAATCAAGTGGAATTTGCATGAAATCTGGTCGACTTCACGTTTAAATAGATGCATTCAAGTTGAAATAACACGAGACAATCACAGTTCTATGCTGAGAAGTCATCACAAGTTTGGATGAGTAACTAAATGCTAGTGGAAAATTTGTGCTCTTTGCTGTGGTAATGTTGCTTGTGGCACAGTGGGCGACTGGTTAGACTTAAGCGCCTCACAGTTCTGAGGTTGCGAGCTGAAATCCGGGCTTCGGCCTTTCTACTTTGGAGCTCGCATGTTCTCCTCGTGCCTGTGTGAGCTTTCCCTGGTGTCCTCCCACATTCCAAAAAACATGCACGATAGGTTCATTAAATACTTTAAATTACTTAAAAAAACTGATTGGTGATTGATACAAATACAATGCAAACAACAGAGGCCCCAGAATTGAACCCTGTGGAACACCACACGTTCCGTTGTACATGTCAATTCATATTGCACATATTCATCAGACCACTTTCTTGTTTTGCTCGACACAGTTAAGGGATTACAATAAGATATCACACGACGTACCATCACAACAGCCACAAGTTGACTAATGAGTGCACAGATAGGCTAATCAATGTAGCGTAATCACCCGCTGCCAATGATGGTCAAGCGGGGCGTATCATCACAAATAATTTTAGTGGGGTGTGTGTCATCACCTGAGACTGAGGCACCGAACCCCCTGGGGTTCGATCGAACCAAGGTTAAGAACCACTGAATTAAGATGGACCCAATCCTAGTAAATTAGTTAGTTAACCACAATACAATAACAAATACATACAAGTACATTCTGATAAACCAATAAAATTGCTTAACGCTTAAAAAACCCCCATTTTGATTGTGTGGAAATTCTTTCCATGATATTTTTCACTGAGAGCATTATTTTTTCAGCGTGCTGCATTCTAGTCTTGAATAAATATTTGGTTTAATATGTACACACACTGAACGACATTACAACCAATCAGTTGTGCAGTTACAATGATTAACGTAAATTATTATTATTATTTTTTCTGCTTTTTGTTTTTTAATTGTTGTCTAAGGTGTCAAAAATTAGGGATAGATCGATTATCGGCCGGGCCGATATTTGGCATTCTGACAAATATCGGCCTTTTTTTTTTATTTTTTATTTTTTTTATTTATTTATTTTATCTGGAGGCCAATATAGCTGGTATCTCACTGAGCGGTGAACGTGAAAGTAGCAAATTTGGGGTTTTCATCAGGATTTCTAAAATGTTCACAGAGAGTTTTTACTTGTCAAAAATGTTGAGTGTCAAGCACGGAGGCAAAATGGATCCCATTTTCATAGTCTTTGGTATGACAGCCGTGGACTGAGCCCACAACCTCCCAGTCTCGGCAAAAACTAGGCTACTGAGCTTGTGAGCTATTTACTTGCTTTATTTAATTCCGCTGAATACATGCTAATGACCCTTGAAGCAATTTTGACCCTGCAATTTTTTTGTTATAATTTTTAAAACAAAGCTGTCTAATCCTTATATGTTTCAAATTAAAAGTAAAGCCTTCAAAGTGTTGAACATTTGAAAAGCTGTTTTTACAAACATGCTTAATGGCGTTCAAACAAAGTTACTTTTTAAAATTTTGACATATTTTATCTTTTACTGCAAATGAATATCGGCTTGAAATATTGATTATTGGCCTCCTTGACAACTAATATTTTGAAAAAAAAAATATATATCAGTTTATCACTACCAAAACTGTCAGGGGGAAACACAAGTCTGGCCAAAACCAAGTTTAAATGCATTGTAATAATGACTAATATCACAGAAATGTGATGACTAGTGAGTAAATATACAGTGTTACAGCAAAAAACATGAATTGTAGCCCCCTCCTCCCCCATCACCCCACAAAAAACAATTTAGAAATTGACGTGACACATTTGTACTGCTTGATTAGCCTTAATCTCCCCCAATGACAGACGACTCATGTTTGGACATGGTCCATGCTGTCAAACCGAAACTTCGTCGGAAGGGAGGAAAGAAAAGGGGAAAAAAATGCCATCATGCGTTTACGGTAGTCAGTGAATGCTGCTCATTCATCTGTGCTGTGCCGTCTTATCAGCGACTTAGTCAGCTTTGCAATCACAGGCGTCCTTTGTAAGGAACCGGTTCTGCAGCCCATTCGAGTCTCGTAAGACTGCTTGAGGATGAGTAACATTGCATGCAGCCACACTTGTCAGGTTCATCGTCAGGTAATTTTTAGTTTGGCATTTTAAGACGTGTCTTTCTTCGCATTTATTTCATGGAACTTTTTTCTGTTTTATTTAATTTTTTTATTTACGTGACACACGTCAAACAGCACTTGACGGATGTTGGTACGGAAAAAAAATGTTGCTCCCCCCATGATGGCAACATGAGTAAGCCGCATTGCTAGTGTCGGTGCCAAAGAGGCCTCGTGCCTGACATTTACGAGGCCTTCATGCTTGACATTTGAACAAAATGCGCCTCTTCAATTTTTTATTTTTTTTTATTTGCCAGGAGATTGATATGAAAAACTGACACCACTGCATAGATACACAGGTACAACTTAATAAATCAGAATATGGTAGAACAGTTAATTTATTCAGTATTTAACAGTGAAACTCGCGTTATACTGACAAATTCATTCAACAATGGGGGGAAAAAAATCAGAAGGCCAATTACAACTAACTTTTGTAATAATATATATATTTTTTTATTTCAGATATTAAAATTTATTGAGAGGTGAATTGTGTGTTTCAATCATAAAAGTAAAAAATACATAGAAAATATATTTCCCTCTGTGTGTTGTAAAACTAACAATGAATTTCGGTGGGTTTGGTGTCATTTTATTGTTGTGTTAGGTCACAACGGTCCGCTGACTGCCTTTCACTTCATGTCCCTCACATGAGATGTAACATTAGTTTGCTGTCGCCAAATTGTGGAATGCACCTTGGTGGACCTTTAAAAAATGCATTTGTTCATATTTACATCCAAATAAGATGGTTTGTTTTGAGTCAAATTAATTGATTTCTTCTTTTATCTTAAAAGTAAAATATGATTTTGTATTTTACATATGTATGAGTGTATTTAACTATTTGAGTCCTCGCTGTCCTGCAGAAAAAAAAAATGACAGACTTAATTTAAAAACAAGCATTACCACTTATTCCCACCTTTAGACAATTTCACTGGAGTCAGCCTGAAACCACCAATGCCATCATTTGGAAAATTTTAAATTTTTTCCCCCCCACAAATAGTTACTATATCAGTCAGTCTACATGTGTGTTATTCTAATAAATTACTTATTGATCTAAAGTGTCTAAAATGTCTTGCTTTCTTTGATGATGCCGTGTTAATGGTTGAACAAACATGCCATCTATTTTGGTCTCCTGAAAAGTGCAGAATTTGCAGGTAGGATGATCCCGCCCGACGCCAGCTAACCACTAGGTCACCGTGCTGCCTGGCTTTGGAACAGATGTTTCTTATTTCTTATATGAAAATGGTTTTGAAGTTTAAACGGTGTCGGACGTTGGTGATTTCACTCTATTTGTCTTGACATTCAAATGCCGACTGCAAATAACTGAATCAAAACAGTTCCTCGAAGTAAATCTCATTTAGCCAAGCCTCAGCCACCCCGCCACATGTTTTTTCACTGCAGCCAACAACATGGCTCATGTGTGAGAATTGAGAATGGGCTCATCCATCACTGACCACCTCGAGGAACTTTATCTGCTGAGGACATAAACATATCCCCCCCAGCCCTGCCATGAAATGCTCTCGTGTCAGTTCTTCTAACTGCTGCTAATCTCGGACTCTGACGATGGTTGCTCACAAGGGACTCGTGAGTGTGCAGCCTCAGTATCATCTTACATGTAAACACAGAAGCACGACTGGCAGGGCAACGTAACAAGTTTCATGAGAACTGCAGAGTGACAGCAGAGGGGATGTTCGGCTTTTCACATAGGACGGTAAAGTCCTGTGCATGACAAATTGAGCTTCAAGAAGCGCACTTCCGTCCTTGCCGCTTTACGAGCCTCAGCTATCTGACTCATGTCATCTTTTTCCCAGAGAGATACCAGACTGAGATAAGATAAAATGCCAAATAGCCCTATTAAAAGCCCAAGTATGTGGCTGTTAAGTTGATTTTCACCTATAATCCCACAAAGACGAGTCTCACCTTTCTCGGGTGACACGCTGCACTACCTTGACACCTCGGAGCACGCACGTATGCCCGCGCCACGCCCGGCAGTACTGCGGCAGGTCATCCTGGGCCAGTAGGTGCAGCTGCACTACGCTGAACATCCCAAAGCTGTCCTGGACCAACACACAAAGCCTGGGAATGACAAGCATCATACATGCATTAATATCCGCGTTCAGTTTCATCCAAAAAAGAAAAAGAAAAATACACAACAGAAGAATAAAGACATAGTATTCCATGAGAACTGCTCATAACACACCAGTAATATCAAAAATAAATTGTCAATATTAATAAGTAACATAATCAACATATGAGTGAAGAATTTGTCTTAAGTCCTTATGTGAATGAATACCGGTAGTCTTAAAATTACAAGAAATATATTGTAATATGTTAATAATGACGTATCGTATCATAGTATAGTCAAATTTCTATTATAACAAAAGTTATATGTGAAAGAGAAAAAAGTTCAGATTTGTGAATTAAGGTTATAAATTTGACAGTTTATGTGTCCCCCCCGAATAGTGCTATGTGAAAAGGTTTGTAATATTAGTCAGTAATATTTGTCAAATAAAGTGAACTATAATACGGTTGTTGGCGATAGGGAGCGGGCTGGCCAGTGAATAGCAAAAATATAATTGTTTGTTGGTTTGTTTATTGAACATATAAACCTGCAACAAAAATACTGAAATAAAAATAAAAATATTAAAAAGTATATATATATTTTTTTATACATGGTTTCAAAAATATGAAATTGAGGGTGCAACGCAAGAGAAATCCCTTATTTGCAACATTTTAAAAAATTGTAGTATTACAACTTAATTTAAGTCACGTAACATGAGATTATTCATACAAATGTATTCACTTTTTTTTTTTAAAGCGGTAATATTACTTTCAGAGAAAAATGTGCATATTACATTACATTTTTTCCTGAAATTCTTATATTATATGGGGGGTGGCATGGCTCAGTGGTAGAGTGAACGTCTCCCAACCTAGAGGTTGTGGGTTCAATCCCAAGCCGTTGTGACCATGTTGACGTGTCCTTGAGCAAGCTATTAAACCACCACTTGCTCCTGATGCTGCGCCATCAGTAAATGAATGCAAAGTCTTTGAGTGCCTTAGTAGGTGAAAAGGTGAAAGACCATTTGACATATTATGACAAGTCACTATTTTAATGACTATAAATTCCAACACAAATGTGATACTATATTGTCATGTTGTGACATTAATTTAATAAATAATGACTACTATCATAAATAAACGTTTCCTCTTAAATCTATGACTCAATGTGGGAGCTCGTGATACAAATGTTAAAAATGCAGTTTCTGCCTTCAAGGCTTTTATCAACATTCCACTGAAATGCTCATACTTTTCAATGTTGTCAGTTTAAAGTTTGAGCATGTGCAGATGTCCGAAAACACTCTTATTATATAGCAATTCCTCACAGAGTGCTAAACCAGGTTGCATTCCTACAATCACTGTCCGCCAAAAAAAAAATCAAAAAAAAATCAGAGTTTCCAGCAGTAATGCAATGCAAGAGTTGTCTCGGTGACACTCTGTGTTTATGCTGGTGGCTGGTTTGACAGGCTGCTGCTGACAGAAAGGACCTTTGGCCTAAAAACACACAAGCCTAAGTGGTGTGTATTCACGAGCTGGAACCGCGACAGGCCCTCGGTATCTATCTCTGGCAGTCAAGTCCAGACACGGGCGAGCCGCACCAGCTCGCAGGCGTAAACAGTGGAGGTTAAAATCCCCCGCTGAGACGAGCGAGGGAACGGGAGGAGGCGGGAGAAGAACACTGGGAAAAAAGGGAGGGAGGATCGTCAGAGCGCCCGTCATGTATGTGCATGCTTGCGAAAAAATTCCAGGCACTGGGAACGTTTGGAGATGGTTTTCAACCACCTGATTGGGACTATAAACGTGCACGTTGGTAAACAAGAGGTCGGCCGTGTGTTTGTTCATCTAGAAATAGATGTCAAAAACAACATTCGCCACATGACTTTTCATGCTGGACGCCAGCGTTCTAACCAATTGTTTGCATTAATGCAACACCTAAATTCATCTTTGAAAAAAAACAACATATGGATTGACTTGTGAGTCAGCGCAGAGTGAACAGACCCCACCCGGTCTGGAACTCATTTTCGAAAATGTGTCACTAACAGAACACGGTTCACACCACAAGAGTTAAAACGTCAGGATCACTTCTGGTCATTCCAAAACATCAAAAAAATACCCACATTTTTACCAGTCAGACATTGATAAATGTTTGAGCGAATGTTTTGTTGTGGTCAAGAGAAACAGAACAGCTTGTTCCTCATGAAACAATTGCTGAGATAATGTTTAAAGGGGACATATTCCGGAAAATGGACTTTTAAGTGCTTGTATGTTATGACTTTGCAGTGGCTGGCCAAACATGAAGTGCAAAATTAAACAACACAATAAATCCACTAAGATCTGCCAGAGTGAGAGCAGCAGTATGCAACATTATTATTCAGATGCACTAGACATTCACATCCTCCACAGGTGTGAAACTCTCACTAGTATGACAAAGACAAAAGGTAAGCAGAGCTGCACTGAGTTTCTGCTGGATGCACAGACTAGCATTAGGTAATGGCGTTAGCGTCTGATACGTGGTACCGACTTGATTGCTCAGTAAAGTTGTTGAATGGTGGCGAATGAAGTGAGTGAAAACTTCTTTTTTTTTTTTGTCTTTACAGGTTATTGCTCTCACCCCCACCCCAAACCCCGCTTCCCCAACTATTTAAGGCTCTGCTTGTGGTCATCAAGGTATCGAAAGCCATACTGGTTCAGCAATATAAGGGGAAAGGTTCAATTCAAAGGTTCAAAGTCAATTACCAGCATAAGACAGGGGGCAGTGCCTAAACACAGGCTAATTTGAGTGTGGCCAGAAATTGGGTGTGTAACATGTGTTATAAGTCTTGATAATTGCGGTAGTTTTTACTAGGGGTGTTAGGTGATTAAAATATTTAATCGTAATCGCATGACTACATTAGTTAACTCATGATTTATCGCAAATTTTATATCTGTTCTAAATGTACCACAAAATGTACAATAATTCTACCCCCCACCCCCCCTAATTTTCATACTCTTGTTAACATAAAAGTGGAATAGAAATATGACTGCATCTTTTTGTCATTGATATAGTAATTTCATAATAATTCATGAAATTTAGTAAAAATTAAAAAGATGTACTGTACTGTAAAAATCGAATGTAATATTGATTTGTGTTGACTGAGGTAATTTTTCTGCCACTAGATGGCATAATTGCATTTGTAAGACATTGGTGACAGCTCAGTGCATCCCCCCCCCCCCCCCCCCATATTAAGAGCTATCTAATATTAAACATAACTTGAAATTTTGCACATTCTGCAAATTTGTAAAATACAACTTTACCACAGTCTCTACAAATATATGCATTATTAATTATTAAATTTATTATTGCTAAATTTTGACATGGACGTGTCGGCTGTGTTGTGACTGGAATTCCCCTAGTACAGGCTTTCCAAGTAAGAGGCAGTCAATAATCACACGTTTAAAAAAATAGTGGTGTTAAAGGAACTTTAAATTAACGCACTAATTTTGACCCCCCTAGTTATGACATTATTAAGGTGTTTCAGAGTTGAGCTGCGGCCACAAAGGCAGGCCAAATAAAACTATGGGGAAAAAAGGAGTTCAGAGCAATTAAAGAGAAATTAATATTTAAAGAAAACAACAAGGAATTGGGGCGACACGGTAGATGACTGGTTAGCACGTCCGCCTCCCAATACTGAGGACGCAAGATTGAGTCCAGGCTTCGGCCTTCCTGGGTGGAATTTGCATGTTCCCCCCCCGTGCCCGCGTGGGTCTTCTCTGGGTACTCCTCCCACATTTCAAAGACATGCATGGCAGGTTAATTGGGTGCTCCAAATTGTCCCTAGGTGTGCTTGTGTGTGTGGATGGTTGTACCCCGCCTACTGCCTGAAGCCGGCTGGGATAGACTCCAGCACCCCCGCGACCCTTGTGAGGAATAAGCAGTTAAGAAAACAAGGGATTGATCATGATTATTATTTATTTTTTTGCCATTGTCAATCAACAGCTGACTGGAATATATGTGTGATATACTTGTAAAGTGAATACTTGATTTGCCCATGTTGCCAAGTGAAATCTTGTGTGATCACAATTGATAACAATTCAACCTCCATATTTGTGCAACTTTTAAGGTTCAATCCTGAATTGTATGACTTCAGCAACATTCGGGTTTATACTAGGGCTCACAAAGGAATTGTATTTATTCTTGTCATTGTTAATCCTTGATCATATTAGTAACAGAAGTTGACAAGACATTATTTTTTGTCAATAATCCTCAATTAGAAATGTTTACAGTATCCCCCGCTGTTGGAGCCAAATGCGGTTAAACAAATATTCTGTTTTGCTCTCACTGCAGCTTGTCTCAACATGAGCCCAAGAAAAGAAAAGTGAAATATATCTGATCCAAGACTTGACAGATAACAAATCGGGTGGTTGTACCAGCTTGACACAAACGAGAAGCCTCCTCCTTTTTGGCCGTTGACAGCCCTGCTTCCTCATAGTGAGACCCCCTCACTCTTTCAGTCACACTCACAGGCTGTTTTGAGGAATTTGTTATTGCGAGCAAGCGCAGAATTCTTAGCAGCGCAACTTTTTTTTTTCCAGGAATTACGATCCACTTACTCTGCGTGCACGCACACACATAACTTGGCAACGCACTGAGTAAGTGACCCACGCAATAAGAATACAGCAGAGAGGCCTCATCGTTGCAGGGGGGTGGGGGGTCAAGCGGAATTCCTTTCTGAGTGTTGTCCACCAATCGGTGCAAGTAGGCTGATAAACAAGGCTGAAACAGGATCCGTGCAGCACATTTTGTTCCTTCGCGGCCGCAGAAAATAAAGGCTCTTCTCACTTCCTGCAAACAGTTAATCTTCTTGTTTATTCTACTCCAAATTTACAGGAACTCAACATCTTCACCAGGCGTAAATATCGCCCTCATCTAGCCTTCTCCTGGGTGTGTTAACAACAAAAGTATCAAAAACATTGTGAGTGAGTCATTGAGGCTGGGGACCTGACATGAGAAGCACAAAGTGTCCTCGTCGTCACACAGAGCAGGACCACCAGGATGATAGTTTAACCCACTTTTTTTTTTTCTCTCGTCACCAACAACCTGGAAAAGTACTGGGAGGAACACAATCACCCATGAGTTGATATACACGCACTATTTATTGATGCACGTCATTACTTGATGACATGCCCAATATTGCTGACTATTCCTGCTGCTGTTCACATTCTTTCTTCATGTAATGTCTGAATTGTTTATATAAAGACTTTTTTTTTTTTTTTTTTTAAACTACAAACAATGATGCTGACTATTCTTACAACTGTTTCCCTTCACAACGGCATGATGCAAATTTCAAATATTTTTAGAATCGGATAAAAATGCATTTTGCATTAACGTCTACTGAGGATTCCAGTTTATTAAGTCAAGTCATTTTTATTTATATTAGCGCTTTCAAACAGTCTTAGCTGTGATTGTTGTTGTTTATTTGGTACTGTTTAAAGATTAATTAAACGAAACAAAATAATTCAGCGACGTCAGTCAAGAGGTCAAGATGTTCGGCTCAAAACGCTTCTTACTGATTAATGCTACAACAAGGAACTTTTAATTTTCGTTGATTATGGCGACACCGTATGGTCAACAGCGGTAATGTTTTGCCTGTAGGAAGACCACAATTCCCATGAGGACCAGCGCATAGCATCGTCTTTGAGGTCACGCCAGCGAGGAAAGCAAGTATTTTTTATTTTTTTGGTTGTCAGCAAAACAATGATAATGACTAGAATCAGGTTGACGTCCCTCGAGCGGGGTGACTACAATATGTAACTGCATATTGACATCGGAATGAGGTCCAATTAATTGACGTAATTTGCACATCGTTTTGGAGTACAGCACTGGACTGGACTTCGACTGACTAAAGCAATATGATCTGCACATCCCGTGGACATCAATTGTTTAGTGGGGATCGAGAGTCTCATTCCGTGAAGTGGCCAGCTTTGTGTCACATTATAAAACTTCTTACCTCTGAAAACATAGTTTAATTGGATATGAAGAGCCCAGTCTTCAGTATTGAGGTCGTGCACGTACGAGTGCGCGCAGCGTGTACGAGCGTGCAGTTTGTTTTCGACCACAGGTGGCAGTAGCGATTTGACATTTTTAATCTTCCATTACAATACAATTTTAATTATTGATCTTTTAATGCTCCTTTCATTCTGCTGTTCACCTTGTCATAAAACAACCTAATTAATAATTGCGTTACAAAAAACAAAAACAAAAAAGTGATCTATTCCATTCTGAGCCAAGGTAGAAACCTCTTTTTCAGTAAGAAACTGCCATTAGAAAAGTCAGGAAAGAAAGGGAAGAAGTGTGGGTCAATATATGGCCCCTTGGCAAATATGTAACAATGAGCAGGCTTAGAAATATCCTGAAGTCATTATCAGTGGGCCCCACCTCCATTCCGTAACTACTAACTCAACCTGTTGACTTTGGTTAAGTAGAGAGGCGCGAAAAAGAAGGGAGCGAGCGTTTCCGGGCCAAAGGAGGCGGCGTTTGTTTACCAGCCACGGAGGAAGCATGGCAGGCGCGAGTGTCGGATTACAACCTTAAGACGGGCTTGATGTGTGTCAGCTGACCTGGCGTCATCGCACGGCGGCGGCCGCGACCCACGCTCGGCCGGCCCTGTTCCGACCAAGCCCAAAGCCTTTATTTTATTACTCAGCGCGGGACAAAAACAAGCAGCGCGGGGAGGGCCAGGCAACTAAAGGTCACAGTGGATTGCTTGACTGCAAATGGCTCATTCACTAATTCATTAACTACAACAGCACTGCGGTGTGTCATTTCAAAGTCACCGGAGGTTTTAAACAGCCTGCAGTGCAGGACTTTGGACCGGTTTGGCTTCCTGTTTCAACTATGAAACTTGACTTGTCCACTCGTACATACTGTGCTCAGACCCACTGCCCGCCATTCGTCGTGCGATTGTGATGCAAAGCGCTAAATTACAAAAGCTCTACAATTTACATTAGTACAGTCTGTTTATTATGGAGTCCGCTTCTATGGTAGCAATGTAATATGGATAAGACAGAACTCATTGTATTTGTTATTACCACTAATACAGTTAGTCAAGTCGTAATTATAGTAAATATTTGTATGAAAAACGCTTCTATAATGGAAAAATAGTAAGAACAGTGGCAATTGAGCATGCATTCATGCAGCACATGACCGCAAATTCTTTTGCCATTGTGCAAACTACTGGAAAATACGGTCTATTATTTACCATGGTATATACACAGCCCTCCATACAGTAATTATTGGCACCCCAGGTTAAGACGTTTTCTTTTAGCCTGGCAAACACGAATTATCAAGTTTTTACTGCAACAACACCATAAGTCATTCACTACTGTCTCTCTTTGACATGCCCACGGTTATCGTGTACTCACAAATTTACATATGAACATTGTATATTTCATATGTACGTCCGTAAGTTTACTACTCTTCCAGACATACATTCCACCTTTAGGATGTCATGTCTGCTCTTCGCTGATTGGATGTTTTCACTGACTGTTTGGTAAGGTTTGCCCCGCCTTAGAAATGCGCTTGATGCCAAGTTGCCGACAGTGACAAGACTCATTTCTGATGACAGTGTTGAGTCTGATTTCCTGGCTAATTTTATTAAGCTTTTAACATTTTTTTTTCTAAATAATATAGTCTATAAATAATATAGCTCTTCAACCATTCATCTTTGGGCAATTTCTCCTTTGCACTCCTCTTTAGCTCACTCCACAGGTTTTCAATGTTTCACGAGAGCATACTTCTGCAATATAAATTGTATTTATATTAAGGCTTCTAACAGCTCTAAACCGGGGTGCTAAACTAAACTTTAAAATAGAAAACACATATTACACATACAAATATTTGAAAAAACAAAAACTGCAACCATTACTGTCCATATGTGTGGAAAAAGTAAGACAAAGGGTTAAGTACTGCTGGTGCCATCAACGAAATAGGCACAGCATCCACATCTTCCCACTGTTTTATATTGTTATGTATTCAACCACAAGAAAAAGCAGAGGGCACTTGCCGCTGTGTAGGAATATCCGGTAAACTTCCTGCTCTATTAACAATACTAAAAATTGGTGGGCTTCAACTGTCAGAACAAAGTGATGAATACAACATTAGGAATACTTTTAAGTTCTGGAAAACAGTGTTTGGTGGTTCAAACAAGCTTTGCTGTGTGTGACACTTTGCAACGGATGCAGTCACCATGAAAGCAAAATTAGCTCTACGCACTGACGTAACTCCATGGGTGTCCTATCCGTTGCGGGCAACTCGGTTAGGATTTAATACAGCTTTTTTTTTTTTTTTAATATTTGAAATTAAATGGCGTTTTAGGCTACCACAGATTTTCCAACGATGTGTGTGGTGCGATTTCTTTTGTTTGAGCAGAATACATGAAAAGGGGCTACACAATTCAGGTCAGGAAACAAGCGAGACAGTAAAGTCAGGCAACACCAATCGACCCACGGTTAATCCAAATCTTACACCAGTATTGTGCTTGTTTACATTGTTATGCTTTATTCTAGAACAAACATAATACTAAAGACGTAAACACATTCCAAAAATATGGCACGAAAACAGGCACGAACCATACTATGGATTTTCTGTACTATCTCACACCTAACAATCAGGTACCGTAATTGCCGGACAAAAGCCGCGACTTTTTTCAAATGCTTTCAACCCCGCGGCTTATACAATGATGCAGCTAATATATGTATTTTTTCTGACGGCCGCCAGTGGCGCTCAAGCAGAAAAGGTAAGAGTGAGACAGGTGGAATATATGTTGCGAGGAGGACGCAAGTTTAATATAACTTGGCGCTTTGTGCATGAATAAAATTAGCATGAACAGACCCTCATCATGGAAAATACAAGAAGTCTCGGTCTCAGTGACTTTTATGAGTATGTTATTTTTAACCAGCCCTGTTAGTTACTACCGTATTGCTGCTGTGTTACTGCCGCTTCACAGGCACTGTTTGGAAAGAAAAGCTAAGGTATATTATTAAACCTTTGAAAACTCTTTCTGTGTACCGTCTGTCTTTGTAAATATCTCGTTTCAATGTGGGCACATGCGGCTTATAGTCAGGTGCGGCTCATGTATGTACAAGAGTTTTCCTTTAGAAATGTACTGGGTGCGCCTTATAGTCCAGCAATTACGGTATCTAATATATTAGTACAGCTTGGCCCTGGCCGGATCTCGCTTTGTTAGCTGCAAACATATGACATTGCACTTTTGATTGGATCTGTACATCTTCAGTTCAAACTTCAAACCACAGAAAAACTAGTTGTCGACGGTTAGCCACTAATAATATGCAGATAATTAATATTAATAATAATTAATTCCAAATTTAATAATTCCATATTTATAAATAATTCCAAAATTAATTAATTTTTTGGTTGAACAACCTTTACTGTACAGTATCACAAACACCAGGGATAGATTACCATAATGTATTTGATATCATATTGTGAATACTGAACCATTAAGTGTAAAAGCATCATTTGGAGGAGACCACAGCTATCATTAATGTAGCACGCTTTCACTCACTTTGTTGTTTTTGGAAAATTAAGGTAACGGTTACAAACCTGTTCCAGCTAGCAAGTGGGCAACAATTCAACTTTGGCTTGCTGGTGCATGATATTCCAAAAGATCACACAGGCTTGCTTTTCTTTTCTTTTTTTGGTGGAGAATTTGGCGCACGTCACTCGCAGTGCGGCTGGATTCAATAAGACATGTTTGTGTCTTTTTGTCAAACAACGGCATATGGCTACAGTGTGCATGCTTTGTTAGGCCTTCTGGGATGCGAACAATAGCCTGACCACTGAGACACATTGTGCCACCAAAGAGTCCTCCACACTGTGGCCCCGAAAGCATCCAAAAAACACATGAAATGTTTAATCTCATCCAGATTTTTTCTGGCGAAAAAAATAAAGGCCTGGATGGTGGGAAAATGGTTAGACAGTACCTGCGTTTGCCTTGCTCTGGAGGAGGAGGAGCAGAGGAGGCCCAGGAGCGCAGTCTGACGTTAGCGATGGATGCGGTAGGTGCAGGGATGGAGTAGACCCTCTGGACCACCACCACCACATCCCGGCCCACAGAACCAGCCTGGCCCAGGCACTCTATCGCTTCCAGGAGAGAATAGCATTGCCTTGCCAGGACAGCTGAGCTTGCTACCCTCCTGCTAGAACCGTCGCAGGCTCTTACCTGAGGGTATTAAAGATGTGGAAATTGGACAAATGCATTTGGCAACTTAAGCCCATTTTACACAGAGATTTGCCAAAAGCCTGAAGAACGACATCATTCAGTGTTACACACACCTGTTCAGTATCATTTTCCTCAGCTACCCTGCAAAACTTCATCGTTCCAAACGTCCGACACAGAGGGTATGGTACGAGCTGTTTCGCCGCAAACAGGTCTCTCAGCGGCCACTCGGACGCTTTGGAAGAAGCGGGGTTGACTTTCTGGCTGAAGTAGGTGTTAAGAATAATATCACAGTCTAAGCTTTCCACAGAGAGACTTTGCCTGCAAAGAAATGAATGAGAGAGACATTAAAAAAATCAAGGGGGGTTTGGGGGTAAGACAGTTGGAATGTCAGTGTTTCATGTCAAACTGTGATGTATTGTATGAGATCTACAAGGAAAGTTTGAATGTTGAACAGATGTATGCTTCACGCCAAAGTTTGATACTGTTGCAAAGCCTGTTTATTTTCTTTTAAAACAATGCTCCGTTTTATGAGGAACATGCATTTGCGGGATAAGCGGAGCAACTCAGACGCTTGAACTGGGATAAATCTTCACTGTTACTTTTGACTTGCTTTAGGTCATTTGGATGTAGTCAGTAACAAGCAGGATTATAATAGTTTCTGAATTTACATTATAGTTAGTTTTGATTTCGTTTTTTTTTATTTTTATTTTTTACTTTATTTAACTTTCATTGCAAGTTTATTGGGTTTTCTTAATTTTATGTGTTTCGAAAATGCTTTAAAAGGTACTGCGGACAGAATTTAGTGCTATCTGAGCTAATAAGTTGCAACAATTTTGAAGCACATGCACTACGGGGTCTCAGACAGATCGCACCACACTTCGCAAGCCTACCACCAATTACTACCGATTATTAATTGGAGTGAGCGAGTGAGCGACCTGCTGAGCAAGAGTGGCTAGCAAAACTACCTGGAGTGGCTAATAAGAGCAGCTAGAGGGAGAGCCTACCAAAAGCTAGTGAGAGAGAGAAATGGATTATTAGTAAATGGTTCTAATGAACACTCGGGATGTAACAATATCCAAACATCACGATACGATATTATCACGATATGAAGGTCACAATACGATAATTATCCCGATATTGTGGGGGGTTGGCGATATTTAAAAAAGATCACTATATTGTACAAAAAAAAAGACCTCATACTAAAAAAAAGCACAATATTGTACTTTTGTACATAACAGCAATGCATATAAACCACCTACAATCCCTAATAATATTGAGGCACTTAACTACTAAATCAAGCACACATTGATCGCTTCACAAGCAAATTAGTTTCCCCTTCATCTGACAATTAACATAGATTTTAAACATAGAAGGCCAAAACATCCCCAATGAAAATTAAATTCCACTAACAAAGGAGCCACTAGAGGGAGCTAATGGAAATCAACCTGACTTTTTTTGTTAACAGATGTGTTCCTTTTAAATATTGTGAACATGACGACAACGACTATTGTGGCAGTTTAAATATCACGATATCACAATATTGCCCATATCGTTACATCCCTAATGAACACTGTCTCAAAGTCTAGGATTAAATTGTATTAGTTTTAGTATTTTTTTTTAATTTGGCATATTTCGTGTGTGCAAGATTAAAACATGACGATATGAGGCTTCTGGGGTTGGCATAAGACTCTGGTTTTGTAACCACGCAGGAGGGGTTTTGTTGGTGCTGGATTTCACTTTGATGGATTGGATGTACTGGCTTCTATGGATCTCACTCTGCCTTATCGATCCTTCCCTCCTTCCTCTCTTTAGTTATTCCTCTGGTCTCTTGAGATCTCGCTAAATTTG
This sequence comes from Festucalex cinctus, assembly GCF_051991245.1. NCBI lineage: Eukaryota > Metazoa > Chordata > Actinopteri > Syngnathiformes > Syngnathidae > Festucalex > Festucalex cinctus. Next base: position 15,812,937 of record NC_135411.1, on the reverse strand, counting down.
CTGGAATTTAGAGGCTTCCGGGGTTGGCGTAAGACTTTGATTTTGTAATCATGGGGAAGGCAGGAAGTGTTTGGTCGGTGCTGGATTTCACTTTGATTTATCTTTCTTTTCTCTTTATTTTTTTTCTGACCTTTTCTCTGGTCTCCTGACCATTTAAACTTCACGACTCTGGCAAGATTCTGAAGTACCAGGTTAAGGCGAAGGGTAATGGGATATTTATAAGGCTTTAGGTGAATTAATGAGTATAAATTTATACGTATTTGCACGCACACGCACGCACGCACGCGCACGCACGCACGCACGCACGCAAACGCACGCACGCAAACGCACACACGCAAACGCACGCACACACAAAAAAAAAAAGAGCAATGATGATAAGACGTTGAATCGGTAAGACTACCGAATGAACAATTCTGAGCTCTTTAAAAAAACAAAAAACCAAAAAAAAACATGACGATAAATATTGTGCAGTAATTTATTTATTTATTTTTTTTAAATCAACAAAAATATTATTTTAAAAACATTTTAAAAATAATCATCCACAAATCAAATACAGGTACTGTATAACAGTCCATAGGCTTTGAACAACAACGCGTACAGTGCATCATACTGCTTCTACCCTAACGTAGCCGAAGTAGCATGTGGAAAAGCTATATACACAGCCACAACAATCTGACACCATCTTCACATGGTCATCACACACAGTTGTGGGATGGCATGCCACTCCAAGAATTGAAAAATAACATTTTGAGAGAAAAAAAAAAGGTTCGAAAAGAGATACAAATGTCTCACTTTGCTTCATGTTACTTTTTATATGCTAAAATAAGTGTGAACGTTACCAACTATACTGTACATGCAATTGTGCACAGCTACATTCAAACGCCTTCCAGATGTGACATCATCAGAAAAACACATCCACGCCTGTCACAACCAGGCAGGCTGATTGTTGGCCGATGACATGAAAACGACACTCTACGCTATTCCTCGCCTTTTCTTTTAGTGGCTTGAATTTCATTTGCGTGCGGGTGCCAAAGTGGACATTCTTAAATTATTTCTAAAACAAAACCCAAGCAAAACTTTTCTGGTTTGGCCCTGTAACATGTATACCTGAGAGAGTGAACAGTACCTCCCCCGAGTATTAAAGGAACTTGAAAAACAGCCCTTATAATTACACAGCACATTGTTTATAGTAGTACTGATTTACGACTAAGTCTTTCCACATGTGACATGAAGAATAGAATGGTGGATTATTGCTGAGTCAGCGCCAATTGCACTCTGTGACTGGATCTAGCATGCGTGTTGCAGCCTGCCTCTGACGTTGATGCGAATGAAGCAGCAAGACGACACACACGTACAAGTAGAATGTTTGTTTAGATGTGTATCACTGGAAAATATTATTCTTAAATCACAAATGGAATTGTTGTGATTTTTTTTATTTTATTTTTATTTATTTTTTTTTAAATCTTCAATCCAGCCCAAACGTCCTTGATTGAGTCCACATTCACCCTTGGCGATGTTTGCTGCCAAGCACAACAAATATCAGTCAATGCTTCAGGCATGGGCTGTATGCACCATTTAACATCAGTTTTTTTGTGCACAGTGTACTGTACCGTTCACCTGTATACACTTGGACATAGGCCAGACTCGAGGGAGGCTACAATTAGGGAAAGCAAGACAGCATTTGGAGGGCCACCAGGCATCGTGATTTGACTCAATCACACACAAATGACTTTGCATGTTTGGCCTGGCAGGAATTTTAAAAGTCATTCAAGTCAAATGGCGGTTGGTTTGTGTCCAAACAATGAACCCTTCAGGGAAAGAATCAACCCTTGAAAATTTATTTATATATTTGTTATTTATATTCATGTTTATTTTCTTAGTTCACATTTTCTCTGAATGTGAATTAAGTAAAAATATTAAGTATTTTGACAAAAAAAAAAAACTTATCCATTTAACATTTATGTTCCCCTCCCCTTTATTTATATTAGTGTCACATGAACAATCAATTTTAATCACTTTATTCATGTTTGTCAGGATTTTTTATTTTTTTTTAATGAATTATTTCTTCAATAGTTCAAAATGACTCGCCAAATGTATTGACTAACAACATGGCTGCAAAAAGAGAGAAAATGGAATAGTTTATAAAAGCACATCCAGTATTGCTAAATTAGCGATTTAGTTATTTAATTTAGTGACTTTTCTGACTCTCTGGGGTCCAGTTTTTTAAAGAGTGACTAGTGACAAACTTTCTGCTGAGAAACAGACATCACTTGTTTCCATATGACAAGAAATTAACCTGATGGAAGTTAATCGTGGGAGCCAATCTTGCTTTTCATGTTGTAAAAGCAGTGATTGATGGTGCTTTGTTGATTTATGTTGCAAACATTTTTCCTCCGAGCCATGCAGTTTGACAGCTCATTTGATCATGATGTTGAACATTTTAAGTTAATTTATGAAGGACTGTGTTTACGTACATATTTGGACAAAAGTTTTTTCCCCCAAGAGAAAAGCACTTTTCTTATCTCTTCCAAGGCCAGCCTACACGAAGCATCATGTTTTGACTCATAATCATAGAAGAATGACTTTGCATTGTTGTACTATTTGAAAGCATGAAATCTAAAAGTCATCCAAAACAAAGGAGTTTAATTTTGTCCAAACAATGAACTCTTTCTGGAACAGATGGGACAACAAAATTTGTTCTTTATTTTTAAAAGTATTTAGGGAATAAAAACATGTTTCAGACTATATTTTCTATTATGCATTTTTTTCCCCATTATGGACGACATCTGCAGGTTTAAGAAGGCTAAATCTAAAATCTTTTTTAAAGCTCACTTCAATCAAATTTGAGAGCTCTCATTAGTTAAATATGACAATTAGGAGTTGGCCATACAGTTGTGCTATTATGCAAATTAAATTTGTTCTTTTAGCCTCCGCACAGCAGCAGATATTTACCAAACATGGACTTCCGCCGCCTATCCAAAAAACCCCTACGTCGCCGCAGTCATTGTATAAGAGTGATGAAGCACGACACCATTTATCATACTGAACACTTGGCCAAAGATCAGTCAGTCATCGCTATACACGCGCACTGCAGCGTATTACTGGAGCGGAATGTACAGTACTGTTGAACGGAACAGGAAGAGGAAGTTACTTCCTCTTTGGGAACAGGTGAGTGGGCAGCTGACAGGTAAGGAGTGGCCGGCTGCTGGCGTCACAGCGCGTAGGTGAATCATCCTCGCAGGCATTTCCGTTCGAACCGCAGCCCACTCAGGGGCAAAGAGCGGGTAGGTATGGGCGGAGCCATCCTACGCATGAATGATGGGGGTGAAAAAACCCCTCAAGTGTCATGCAACAAGCTTGAAAAGAGGAATTTTACGAGACATACTGGTGCCTTCATTGTAGCCCCCCCCCCCCCACTGACAACAGTCTTGGTATCCTGGTTCTGTAATGAAGCATTATTCTACATATAAAAACGCTTTATAGAATATATGGTTATGTGAAAAAAAATTATTTGAGCGCGTGAACGACCCTCTATTCTAACAAGATTTACAAAAACGAAAGGTGCTGAAACCACCATGTGTTTCCAATCACTTTCTTTTGGCTCGCTCTCACACTCGCTCTCCCTAAACGCTCCAGAAAATAATCGAGTGTTTTCCCCCCCCTCAGCTTGCTGGAAATGACCTAACGACTGCCAGGAAGAGGAATGTGAAGCATTCCCTGGAGCTGTCCGTGACGTCAGCACGTCGAGGAGGCCCCAGCGCTTCCGCCAGCCTGGATATTCCAGAGTGCACTCACTCACAACTCCCAACAGCTGGAGTCCACCGCTGCCTCGCTCCCACTCCAAAACAAGCCCCAAACATACACGGCCCCCGCCTATCTGGACTCCATGTGAGGGACTGCGAGGCACATCTGGGCCTTTGGTGCTGATATGGGGGTGAACGGGGCAAAAAAAAAACAGGTCTTTACACTGAGGAGACACAGCTGTTGGAACTAAGACTGGAATTGCACTGCAGGTCCAAGTGTCCAGTTCAAAACACCAATATCCGATTTTCTATTTCTATGTACATTTCATGTCACACGTATCCCACATGGATGCTTTTAAATCTGTTTATCATTCGTTCAGTCGTTCTTCTAAACAAAACGGGAAGTACAAAAAGAAAAGAGCTGTTTTCTCAATATTCATTCCAAAATCCACAATGAAGAAAACGGAGAATGACTCGTTTTTCGATTTCTGATTTTGTGCACAAATGGAAGATGGGAAACACGGACAACAGGTAATTTGGACGTTTCATCCAGTTTGGATCTTTTCACTTGATGCAAGTTGGGTGACCCAGAAGTATTTTTTGGTTGTTTTATCTGACTCGTGGATCAACATTGACAGTGGTCATGTCTTCTGGCCTCAGAGTTAGCCTCTTACCCCCTGAAGAGCACATAATCACCCATGTTTGCAATTCGTAGCAATATTACTGGATAGCCGATAACCCATTCACGCCCATGCAAGCCGTTGGAGCCACAGGGCGGCCATCTTACCACTCCCATCTCGCTAGCAGATATGTATACGTACAGATTAGACATATACAGCTCGTACGCTCTTAGTATAGAGTCGGGGGCGGACGTGGGATTGGTGGTTGGCTGGGTGGATGTGCTGCTTTGAAGACCCCTCTTTTCTTTTAGCGCTTATCCAGTAATATATACAGATCAGTGCACGACCAGAAGTCAGATTAAAAAAAAAAAATAAAAAAAAAAAATAAATAAAAAATAATCGCTTCTGGGTCACACAACTTGCGTCAAGTGCAAATACTGTATCAATATCCAAACTGGATGAAACGACCCAAATTGCCCGTTGTTCATGTTTCCCATTTTTGCACAAAATCAGAAATCAGAAAATGAGTCGTTCTACATTTTCTTCATTTTGGTTTTTGGAACGAATTTTGTTTGGAAAAACAACTGAACGAACGGATTCTTTTACAATGACAGAATACATGATGCACGAATTGCATGTAAATAACTCCAAGTCTCCAAGTCAAGTCTCAAAACATGAAACAGTGAAAACTCCAAAGTAAAAAGTAATACCTACATAACATAACACAAATATTATATATTACATAACTTTAAGTTGGTCTGGGCTGACTCCTGCCCTCCATCGATAAATCTCCACGTTATGGGAGCTGCCTGTAATTTTATTTAATTAATGGTGGGTGGACGCACAACTAATAAAACATATTTAGACCGTTTGTAATTGATAACGGTTTTGCTCTATGTTACGATTCACAGCGGTTGTTTTTGTGTTTATTTTGCAGTTTTTTTGGGGGGGCAGACAATCATCAAATGGTAGGAATAAAGGATAATATTGAATTTATTTTTGTAAGTTTGTAAAATTGTTATGTGCACCTTGAACATAGCTGTCATACATTTGGTGTTAATTAGGGTCAGAGGTTTTACTTCTTTCTGCCCACTTTCTTTTCTATTTTTTTTTAAGAATGAAATAAATAAATGAAATGAAAATGAAATGTGCTTTCAATGATATGAAGTCGACATTGCATTTACGTTGCACTCACATTGACAGTTAACGGAGAAGTGCCATTTGAATCTACAATTCCATGTGTTGGAACTGGAGTCATATCACTTGAGCCATTCGGCGTAAACACAAACTAATAGTGACATAATGACAATTGGAAAATTAGTCATTACCTGATGCATGTTAATGATCATTTCAAGTCACGGCATATATTTGTTATTTGTGCATAGACCCTGATGGGCCACGGTCAAACAACCATCCACCGCTCAATGCTTCCTGTTCCCCTTTTTTGTCCAGCATATTGTTGGGAGTGAACTCTTGTGCTGTTGTGCAATTACCAAGATTCTTTTTTTTCTTCTTTTTTTTAACTGCTGCCCGGAAATGAATTTGTCCCACAAAAAAAAAAAAAAAAAAATCTCCGAAAGACGGAAACGCAGGAAAGTGTTTTTACTGAACATGCACTTTTTTGTCACGTTGGTGCAAGTTGTTCCTCTTATTTGAGCTCACAGAGTGTACTTTCTTCAACTGACACTGATATGTCGTCAATTTCAAACTTAACGCGTGTACCCAGACGTCAAATGTGTGCCTGGCAATAATGTGCTAAAGGTCATGCTATAGTAAACGCAACGATAAAAAAAATAAAAAAAATAAAATAAAAAAAAATAAAATAAAAAACATGAATAAAAGAAGACAGCTGGCTTTAGGACACCAAATTTAAGACTTTTTAAGACTTTTTCGGGCCACGTCAGCCTAATTTAAGACCTTGTATTTAGTATATATTTATTTATTTATTATATATTATTATTTATTTATTTAGTAAATATTTAGTAAACTTGCATTACTTTACATACACATTGCATATTATAGTAATTTATAAATATGACTTCAATTTTGGAAGAAAAAGCAAATACCAAATTTAAGAATTTGAGAGAAATCCTAAATTTGAGTTAAAGTCTCAAGTATTATGGCACTTTATGTAGTACCAGCACTGCTTGCCTCAATTTGGTGCAGTCTGTGTTGTCAGGTGTTCACAGCAAAGGTTCATCTACAGGCTAATGTCGTTAGTTATGAGTGACTGTTTTTGATCATTTCTTGCAGTCCAGGGTCGAGGGGTGTGCTGGAGCCTATCTCAGCTGGCTATGGCTATTTCTTGCAGTGTATTTTCAAACCATACAAATGAGTAGTTCCACTCATGAACCACTACTTGAAAATACTACCTTTCAGTAGTTGTTTCTTCATGTGGAAATGCAAACATAAGCCAATTACGTACCTTGTAGTGGAAAAAGGCCGATGTGCTTAAAAAATAAATAAATAAATAAAATATATATATTTTCCCTTTCAATCAAGCCCCTTGAGAGCTTCAATCTGTAGCTCAAGTGTTTATTGCTTTGCATGTTACAACCCAGTGCTGCAAGTTAGATTTGCGACCCAGGATAAGCATTCTGGCAGCGTGAATGGGGAAAACCAAAAAAGCATGGAATTGGATATTTTCAGATGGAAATCAGGTCTCTTTCAAATTTGGATAAAAATTGAAATCCACTGGGTATATGCCAATGTAAGTGCAGCGTATACACACAGATCAAGATGGATCCCATTAATGCTAGCTTGACGTCATCGAAATACTTTACACCAATTGGTGATGTATGTCACTTATTCCTGATATCGCTGGTGTTGGGCCAAAACCTTGTAGCTCCGAAATCATCACTTTTTAGGAGACCCCCAAAACGGCATGTTTCTTCAATCATTAACATTGCAGAGAAAGAGAACAAGCCATTTTCATCACTTTAGTTTGCTCAATAAATCGTAAAAAATGACACCCACATGTGTGGACTAACCAAAAGTAAATATTTTAAAAAATCTATAAAATTTGTCAAATTGTGACTTATGTTTCGGCCCGACACCAGTGAGATCCAACTTTGTGATATATGTTATGCATGATAATGTATATGTTATAATACATGTTATACACATTGTTAAAGTAACTTTGGATATTTGTTTTTATTTACGTATTATTGTTAACTTTCATGCGTGGGTCTTCTCCGGGTACTCCGGTCTCCTCCCACATTCCAAAGACATGCATGGCAGGTTAATTGGTCACTCTGAAATGTCCGTAGGTGTGCTTGTGAGTGTGGATGGTTGTTTTGTGTGTGCCCTGCGATTGGCTGGCAACCAGTCCAGGGTGTACCCCGTCTACTGCCCGAAGCCAGCTGGGATAGGCTCCAGCACCCCCGTGACACTTGTGAGGAGCAAGCGGTTAAAACAAATGGATGGATGGATGTTAACTTTCATGTCACTGCCTGGTGTTGACACTGGATGCTAGGGATGTAACAATAACGGCAATATTGTGATATTGGGATCTTAAAACTGCCACAATATATCCTCGTCGTCATGTCATGATATTAAAAGCAGCACATCTGTTATAAAAGTCAGGTTGATTTCCATTTGTAGAGTTCTAGCACCCTCTGGTGTATATTTTTTATTTATTCATTTTTTATTTTTTTAGTGCAGCTCAATTTTCACAAGGAATGTTTTGGCCCTTCTATGTTTAAAATCCACGCTAATGGTCAGATGAAGGGGAACAGAATATGCTTGTGATCCGAGTCAATATGTGGAGGAACTCAATGTGTGCATGCATTAGCATGTAAGTGCCTCAATATTAAGTGTTATTTGAGATTGTAGGTTGTTTATATGAATTGTTGTTAAGGACAAAAGCACAATAATTTTTTATGTTTTTTTTTTTTTTTTTTTGCAATATCATGACCTTTTTTGTATCGCCAACACCCCCACAATATTGTGATAATTATCGCATGGTAACCTTCATGCTTTTAAATCCAGGTTAAAAACTTTGCTTTTTTCAGATACCTTTGATTAGGGACTTTTAAACAACTTTAATTAAGTGTTTTTTATTATTTTAAACTTCCTTATGTTAAATGTTTTAAAGTTTGTTGAATAATGTTTTAAGACTGTTATTGTATGCTTTTTTTTAGTGAATTTTGTAACCTATTTTCATTTATTTTTCATCCTCTGAATGTTTACTGTTTCTTGATGCTTATGTGTTGTCTTTCCTTGGGTAAAGCACATTGAGTTGCCTTGTGTATGAAATGGGCTATACAAATAAACTTGCCTTGCCTTCATATCGTGATATTGTATTGTGATTTTTGGATATCGTTACACTCCTACTGTGCTGACATGTTATGTGCTACTTGAAATGTACATTGAAGAAAAAAAAAGCAGTATGCTATACAAATCCAGCTGGAACGCCTTTATGGGTGAGGCTTTTATTTTAATGTCTTGTTTATTTCTATGCTGGCATGAGTGAACTATTTTGCTGCATTTTGTGTGACCTCCTCTGAACTTGAGCAACAGCAACAACCAGCCCTGTCTTTACCCCTAAATGGAATGGAAACCTATATATTTGTGTCTCTTGTGGCCTTAGTCCTCGGCACTCACTCGAAATGAATACATGCTCTCACCATGGTGGGTGTATGTGGATGATGTCAGCGGGCGTCGGGCTGAGCCGGGCTGCAGTCTCCCTGCAGAGCAACACCAGCACATGGGGCTTGGCGGGACCGGGTGGCGGGTGGTGCTGGCAGCGCACCAGTTGCGCGCCGCACTCCTCCTGAACCTCCAGCACCTCCAGCACCAGCACGCCGGGCCTGTCCGCTGGAGAGCGGAGCAACAACAACACAGATGTTGAGTGTGTGCGTGCCTTTGGCGCTCACGGTCAACTCTCTGAAGGACTCATTAGTGTTAGTTGTGCACTTTTCGATTCTATCGTTCACCGCGGATAACACAGAGGCTGTCACCGTGACTAGCTGATTTTAAAACAGTAGTTTGAGTCCACTGTGACTCACTTCTTTGTTAGTTGAAAGATAATAAACAAGAGGCAATCAAAAAAAAAAAAAAAAAATCCCTCTGAGCGGCCAAATCAAAAAGAAAGCGACTTGGCTCAGCATGCGCACTTTGGGGTGTAAAGTTGATTGCGCTGGATTGTGAAATGGCAGCCTGTCAGCTTGAACACAATACGGCTTTGTGAGTGTTACCGATTCCCTGAGCGTGGCCGGAGGGGGTATTTTAGTGTACTACGCTGAAACAATATGAAAGAGCTCACAAGAGAGCTATTATTAATTATTACATTTTTTAACGTGCAATTGTCAAGACACGGGCTGCATTTCTGCTATGTGTATCAACTCCCACATGGCAAACACGTCAGAATAATAATAACTAACCTCCAGTGAGTCGCAACAAAAGAATTGGGTCAGGAGGTAATAATGGTGCAGAGAATTTAAGGCAAGGCACTTCATTTAAATATTGCCAGGCTTACATAAATTGATCAAAACATTATGTAGAATTGACACTGTTAGTGACATATTAATTAAACGTTTAGTGTTGTGGTTTTAGTTTGCAGAAATGTCGTGCTGCACAGCATTACATTCCCTGGTGTTCCTTATACTCTTTGATGCCATCAATAAGTATATAAAGCACCAAAATCTTAGAAACAGGTTGAAGTATGGTACAGGGTAAGGAGCAATATTGGTAAACTCTGTTAAATCTCATTCGACGACGCTTGTGCACCCGCTGTGCTAAACTAATCTAAGTCACCGAATGCCCCATTTTTTTTCCACTATCAACTGTCAAGCATGAGCTATTGTTGTAGACGGCGAAAGGTAATTTGGTACACCGCGGAAAGGAAAACAAATAGTAGGTAGACAGTTTCCTGCATGGAACCTATAGCGAGTTCAGAGTTCAAAGCATACTTCCTCAGCGTGGCCTCTCTAGACACTCACTTTTATTAAAAAAAAAATAAATAAATCCCAGATTTTACAAAGTTAGATAAAGTGTAAAAATGATTCATGCTGGAGTAATGGCTGTCAATTTTATTAGAAGTTTTGAACCTACCGGCTGATGGATGGATAAAAAAGTAGGAAAAATAACCTGATCTCAACTCATTCACTCCCAGACATTTTCACTGAAGTAATCCCCTTCGCTCCCGGATTTTTACTGGAATTTGACTAATTTTGCAAGGCCCACAGAATATTGTGTCCTATTGCTATAAAAACATGGAACTTACCAAAAGAAAGAACTATTTCTATATATTTCCGTTTTGCAGCAATTAGTACTAGAATATAACTACATTTAATCATTATTCACAAATCTATTTAAAATAGTGGGGGAAAGAGCCTTTTGCAAAATGGCGCTCTTTGATTTTTTTATACTTTGCTGCCACCTGCTGGCCGCTTTTGCAATTACCACTGCTTCAAGCATTCTCTTCAGAGGCTGCATCAAATCCTTCTGTATGCTATAGCATTAAAAAAAAAAAAAAAAAAAAAGTATAAATATGTTGTTGGGAGCATGGCAATATTTTAAATAGAATATATTTATACGTTTTTGGGAGCAAATGAGTTATAGTCTATTTTTCATCTACCTTTTACAGAAGCCAGCAAAGATATGATATCACCGTGTCACCTGCATCCCGCAATTAGATAAGATGGCGTGAGTGCTGGTTTCTGCAAAACTGCTGTATTTAAAGGCAAAAGCCCCATTGCATAGTAAGTCAAAGCCATTTTTATTCAAACCGACTTGTGACGATTCAGGCTTTGGCGGTAGTAGCAGAGGCTGGATAGTGGCTGTGTGAATAGTGAAAAGTCAGGATGAATTTGTGAAGTTAAAGGGATACTTGACTCATTTAGCCATTTCCAGCAGTAAAAAGTAAATATCCATCCATTCATTTTCTTGACCGCTCATTCCTCACAAGGGTCGCGGGGGGTGCTGGAGCCTATCTCAGCTGGCTTTGGGCAGCAGGCAGGGTACACCCTGGACTAGTTGCCAGCCAATAGCAGTAACAAGTACATATTTTGTCTCAAATTAACTTGATAACTTAATTATTTAAAAACATTTTTTAAAGGTATTTTGTCACATACTGTCAACTGAAGATAACATCAACTGTGCTCAGGAAACAACCAATCATGGCGCACCTGTTTTCTGGGATCGGTCATGTGACATTTACAAACTGAGCCATGAATGATCGTTACCCATTTCCTGAGCATGTGCGACGTCATCTTCAGTCAACAGTAGGCAAAATGTGTTTAATTTTTTTTTAAAGGTAATAAATGTACATGAAAAATAATGAAGTTATCACATGAATTACAGACAAAGTATTATCTTTTTACTGTTGAAACTGGCTTAATAAAAGTATCCTTTAATTAAAGACCGGAAACTACTCCCATGCTGTTGTGTTTAAAACCATTGTTCTTATCAAGTGGGTCGTACCGGAACCAAACGTGTTTTTCCCTGTGCTTTTGTTGTTCTGTGTGAAATGTACCAGCTGAGAATGGGGTGTCAACAGTTTTTTCATGTCCAAGTAATAATTTTCCCGTGTTTCTGTTCTGCATGGCAGGTATCAATATCAAATGGGGGGTGGCAAAGTTGAGTTGCAAATTTCCTGGCTTTCGGCAGTAGTAATAGAAGCATAACAGGCGGGACAATGGCTGTGTGAAAGGGACTTGTGGAAATCTAGGATGGGGGTGTCAAATTTAACACCAGGCACTCCATTCTCCCATACCGTGTTGAAAGTAAGTGCTGACGTCAGGCAATTTTTGCTCATTAAAGTAGTCCAGGTTCTATGTCATTGTTCTGCGTGAAAGGCACTGACACATTTCCCGACTTTTGGAGGTAGTATCAAAAGATAAAATGGCAGTGGTATGGAGGATGTGTGAAAGGGAATAAGAGGCGGTGTTAATAGAAACTCTCTCATCCCAGCCTGCTGACATCATGCATTTAATTGTCTGTTTGAGGGATACCATGTCACAGTGTGAAATTGAACACAGCTGAGCTGCTGTAATATCAATTATTTGCTGCATTCTGTGTAAAAAGGCAAAGGTGGCCTATTGTAACTTATGACAGCTCAACAGTCGTGTTACATTTCCACAGTTCTCAAACTGTGCCTAAAAGGCTCGAGCGTGAAAGGGGTTTTCGGCACCTTTGGTTTCTGTCCAGTCGTCCAAAGTGGTGCGGTGCCTCCAGAAGCTTATAGCTGACCTCTGCCTGCAGTGAAGTCTATGCAGCCTCTCCGCAAGACCTCCGCTACTCAACATACATACAAACACACACAGATGGTGAAGTGTGATAGGCATACGTGCCATATTTTGTAGTTCAAGAAAATTCTCAGTAAGCCGACAAACCACAGATGAAGATGATCTTAACGATGCCGGTGACATTTAGGCAGGTGTCACTTTCATCAAAATGTGAAAACATTACCTTCGTGTCAACCTGATGTCTTTCACTAACACACTTGGCTTGCACCTTTTATGAAGCCAAAACATCAAACATGCTTGAATGGATCTGGTTGTTGACACAAGTTATTCAAGTAGAAATGCGCTGCCTGCAGGATTCGATGACACCCCACCTGCACAGCGATTCTCCCATCCCTAATTTATAACATTTTAAAAACTTTCTTCTCACCTTTGAAACTTCCTTTTCTTTTTGGCCGAATCTTCGGGGGTCTTAGACTGCCTGTCAAATGGCTTCTTAGGCGTCTGTAGCATAGCCTGAGCATATCGGACCCAGTCGCTGACTGATCTTTTGTTGCCCTCGCCGCTGCCACCTGGAAGAGTCTCGGTGTCCAGTTTGCTGGCAGTCAGTGTGTCACCATCAGTCTCCCCGTCAGAGACATAGCCCGAGATTTCCAACTGCGTTATACATGGGGAAAAGAAAGAATTACTCAACTCAATTGTTGTGTAAATGATCTATTGAAAAAAGGAATAATAAAGTAAACTGGGGAGAGACCGATTATCGGCCGGGTCAGTAATCTGCACCGATATTTTTTTATTTTTTTTTTAAATTCTGACAGCCAATAAGCGATGAAATTTAAAACTGTTAACTTGCTGGAACTATTCAGATTTTCAGTTAGCTTCATAGGAAATGGTGCTCACCCTGGGAACTTTGCACCCTTGGTTATTGTTTGAAATTAAAACAAAGACAAGTTAAATGTTTCATAAACTATAGGAAGATATTTAATTGTTTAGGTATACATTTAACATTTTAAGACATGCTGATGACCCTGGGAGCTACATAAACTCTTTTGTTTGAATTTTTAAACAAGTTGCTTTAAGATAAAATGAGTCAAGACATTTCAACAAATAGTTAGACTTAGCATTTTTTTTTACATTTTGATGATTCGACACAGTAGTTAGCTGATTAACTCATTCACTCCCAGCCATTTTCACAGAAGCAACCCCCTTTGCTCCCAGCTGTTATACTAGATTTTGACTGATTTTACAAGGCCCACAGAATATTGTGTTCTATTGCTATCTAAACATGGAACCTACAAAAAGAAACATTAAGAGTCTTTTCTTTCAACAGGAAAAAAAAAAATAGATTTGTGTCCGTTTCCGTACAGATAGGTTTCCTTGATATTCGCATTCCAGGTGAAAACACTATCAAAAAGAGCTTATTGCAACATAGCCCTGGCTGATCTCACCCACCACCTGCTGGCCATTTTGTGTAGTAACTGACATTGTTTTAAGCCACCTCTTCATGTCAGAAGCTGAACGAAAGCCTTCTGTATGCTCTTGCATTTAAAAAAATACAAAAATAAAAAATCATTAAAAAACGTATAAATACGTTTTTGGGAGTGAATGAGTTAATGGTCTGATTCAGGCCCAAGTGGTTGTCTTCCAAAATGGGTAGCTGTTCGAAGAAAAACAGAAAGTAAACAGGACGACTCAATTAGTTAGCTGATTAATTGAGCTACTGAAAAGAAGGCAAGCAAAAATAAACAGACCAAAATAGCAAGCTGCTTAAATTGGCTGCAGTGAGAAAAGAAATAAACATTCAAGCTGAACTACTTTTAGATGCATAGAGCAAGAAGGGACAGAAAGTTAATGTTCAGTTCTTAATTAGTTAGCAGCTTAACTATAATAAGGGAAAAACACTGAATCCCAGCTAATTTGCTCCCTAAATGGGTACGAAAAACAAAAAGTATACAGTGTGACCTGCCTAAAAAGCTACCTAAAAATGTTACTTTATCGATAACTGAGTATTCATTTTTCCAATTAGCACTCAAGCAGGTATATTTTATGACTCTTTTTAGACTAACACAAAAGTGAAGAGACTTTTTTTTTTTTTTTACTGAATCAATATTGTGTGAAATACGCACTGTAAGGTTGTGGCATGCTGCATAATTCCCAAGCCATTTTATTTTTTCTTTTTTTTTTTTTTTTTTTTTTGCTGCGTCACGACTCATTGCAACTGATGCAATCAAATCTCATGGAAAAAACCACATGCAACCTGAGTTCCTGTCATGTGTAGACAAGACCAGCATACCAAGCTCTCCCATTTGAATCAACTTGACCCTGCTGGGCCGGGTGCCAGGCGACGTCACACAGTAGTTAGCCAGTGAGAGGGAGGGAGAGAGAGAGACAGAGACACAGAGAGAGAGAGAGAGAGAGAGAGAGAGAGAGAGAGAGAGAGAGAGAGAGACACACAGAGAGAGAGAGAGACACAGAGAGAGAGAGAGAGACACAGAGAGAGAGAGAGAGAGAGAGAGACAGAGAGAGAGAGAGAGAGAGTGCGAGAGAGTGAGAGAGAGAGCGAGAGTGAGCGAGAGAGCGAGAGAGAGAGAGCGAGTGCGCGGGAGGAAGAGCGGAACACTGTGTTCCTGGCTCAGAATCAAAAATGCCTTTTAACCCAATGCTGAAAGCATTCTGAGTACACCGCGTGAGAGTCCACGAGCAACTTCATCTGAACAAACAGTAGTAAAAAAAAAGAAAAGAAAAAAAAGATGTTTATAGTCTTGCTCTGACGACGTGGCCCTACTCCAGCCATGTGGGGCGGAGGTTAGTGAACCTTAAAGAGTGGCCGGCTTTAGGAGGTTTGGAGCGAGCGAGCCTCATCTGGGAAGTACTCCTTGAAACACAACACCTCCCCCTCGCAGCTCCTCCTATGTACTTCCAGCGCAAGTACAACAACACAAATCTGGCAAGCTTTGCACCAGTGAGTCAGCCGCGTATTTATCTGGAGTCATAAACTTTGGGGACCTGGACCTGTTCGTCTGGATCCCGTTAGATCCGGTTTGATTTAGGATTGGCCGTGTCCGTGCGAGCTTTCCAGTAAGCACTGGAATTATGTGTGATGCAAACAGCTGCGTTGTGCTCTCGTCTTGGAATCCACACAGAAAGACAATGAAAAACATGAAGAGACCAAACCTTGGGAGTTCAAAGCATCATAGTGACGTCAGCCACTCTTCTAAGAGTTCAGATCTGTGAGCATCTAAAAAGGTTAAAAGGTGATCTGTATGCATGTGTGATGGCAACCATAGAAGTGGAAATGGACCCTATTGTGATGAAATAAAAGGGCGTGGATTTTCAATAGCATAATAAACACTTTATGTGTAATCTTCAAATCTATATCAAAAGAGAAAATTATGTCCAGTAAAAGAGGGGAAAAAAGCCAACTACTTTGCTGCCTAAATGGGTTGCTGTGCGTGGGTGGTGGTGGGGCCTGAGCCTGGTTAAATACATAAATACCGTAGGTTGCTCTCAGAGGAACCCAGCTAGCAAACAGTCAAGAGTGTCAGACCCAACTATTTAGTTGCTTCAATGGGCTGCAGATGGTTTTAGATTAGGGACACAATCTACACATTCAGACCCATCTATTTAAAAGCATGAATGGATTGCTGTCGGAGGAGAACCAGACTGTAACCATTCAGGCCCACCTCATTATCTGCCAAAATGGGCTGCTGAAATCAAGTAAACAAAGCCAACACCCAATTCCATGAGTTGAACACATAAATGGGCTGCGATACGAAAGAAAACAGTTGGGCGGCGGACAAAGAAAATAGTCATAAATTCTCAGTAAGATTCGATGATAGACTGCTGTCAGAAGGGAACCAGATGAAAAACATTCAGACTCAACTAGCTAGTTGCTTACATGGGCTGCTGTGAGAATGGAAGATAACAGAACTGGCAAAATTGGGAACTGCGATCATGGAAATAACGTAAACATCAGACCCTACTAGTTAGGATGCATGTAAAGCGCTTTGGGCACCATACGGTGTCGTTAAAGCGCTACATAAAAACTTAAAAAGTCGTCCATTTACCATTTAAATGGGCTGTAATGAACGGAAACAGATAGCAAGTCTAACTAGCCTAGATTACCTAGCCTAACTAGTTATCTTAAAAAAATAAAAAAATAAAAGGTCTGCTACCATAAACGTGTGGATTTCCAATATCGTATGAGCAATATTTTTTTTATTTATTTTTTTTAAGACAGTGATAGTTTGAGCCTGGAACAAATTATTTCCTAAGGGAAACTTATTTTAAAATTTAGAACCAACGTCACAGGGAAAAAAACAAAACTGTTTGACTTTGGAGGTTCCACTGTATACACAACCTAAATATTTTCACCACTTGTGTGTTACCCTTTCATATTGTTTGTTTTTAACGTTGTATATACTTGTGTATGTAGACGTGTGCACACTTTTCACTGCACTTCCTTCCCTAAAGTTTAAAGTAATGGAATCTCCTGACAGGGGCCTACAAATAAAAAAAAAAAAAGACTTATTGTGAAGCAGGAGATTTAGCAAATGTATTTTCTTCATTCTTGAAGGTCTGTGACCACACACCTCCAGATAGCATGGTCTTTAATGTCACTTGACCCCAGAGAGCTGATAACAGCAAAAAATTAAGTGTGACAAGAGGAAGTAGCCGACTTTGCGGGAGGGATGCTAATCTGTTGATGCGTTTCCTTTCAACAAACTTGAGAACTTCCTCACAAGACTCTACTTTGAAAACTGTCCAGTCCACCAGAATAGCTTGTCCATTATACAGCATTCACTCTTGTATATCCGTGAGCCTAACGAGAAAGTCGTTAACAGAGGGTGAAAAGCAACACCACCAAGGAAGACTTGATGGCAAGTAGCCTTCACAGTTAAAATTCAAAACAACAACCACCACATAACATCACTAATTTGTCCCAATGTGGCACGCCAATTACCTGAAACAACAAAAACCCAGTGTGCGGTCATGAGCTGGTGCATGATGCCACTCCTTGCACATTCCCTCCATGCCAGCCCAGCCTTTCACAAACACTGCACCTGAGAACAAGCAAAGCCTCCAGCACTGGTTTGACGCCGACGACGTATACGTATGGCGCATATAGATGATAAACACACCCCTGGCAATCATAAATCATTTTATGCTGCTTGTAAAATTAACAATTCAGGTGTAAAATGGAAAAAATTGCTGGGGAGAAAGACAAGTTATTAGCTGCCTAAACGGGCTGCTGTCATTGGGGAACCAATCCAATCATTCAGGCCAAACTACTTATCTGCAATCACAGAAGGGAACCACACATTCAGACCCAACTAGTGAATTGTTAAAATGGGCTGCCATAAGAAGGAAAGAAGATGGTGAATTAGCTGCTGAAATGGGCTGATTCAAGACGAGTATCCAAAAGTAAACATTCAGACCCAAATACAGTTGTTCGATGCATTAATGGGATGTAGTCAGACGGGAATCCATTTAGGTCCAGCTAGTCATGTGTATAAATGGGCTGACAGATCACAAATAAATACAATAGTAAACACTTTTTTTTTTTTTGACCTAACTAGTTTGCTGCATAGGAAGTTGACAAAAGTGAACAATATACAGTAGTAAATATTCAGACCCAACGATGGCTGCCTAAATGGGCTGTTGTCAAAAGGGAATAAAATAGTAAACATTTGGACCCAGCTAGTTTCCTACGTGGGCTGTTGACAGAAGGGAACCATAGAGTAAATATTCAGAGTTCAGACCCAATAAGTTGGCTATTATCAGAAAGGAATAAATTATAGATACAATTAGCTAGCTGCATAAATGGACTGTCTTAAGAATGGACAAATATCATAAACATTCAAACCAAACTAGTAAGCTGCTGAAATGGACTGCTGTAATAATCGGGAAAAAAAAAGTTAACATTCAAAAACAAATATTTATATGCATAAATGGGGCACTACAGTAAGGGCACATGATAGAAAACATTCAGTCCCTACTAGTTAGCAGCTAAAATGTGCAGTTGTGGTAACATAAACATTTAGCCCCAACTAGCAAGGTATATAAATGGAACCAGTTCATAAACATTCAGACCCAACTATCTGTCGTCTACATAAATAAACTGCTGTAAGAAGGTAAACAGATGGGAAAGATTAAGGCAGAAAGCTGGTATTTCACTGTCTACATCAACTGTACATGTATCACAATCATTAAAAAAGAAAAAAAGAAGAAAAACACTGTTTTAAATATGTCATCAACAGCACAGCTGGATTCCTTCATCGTCTCATAAAAACCCCCACACAATTTTCTTCACCCTACAAACATTCACTATGCAGGATAAATAGCTGCAGCGAAGAAGCACCGGCCAGCGTTTTATTGCAATTTCAGCTTGTGAACTTTGACAGTCTGGAACATGACCAGAAGATTCAAGAGAGAGAAAAAAAAAGTAAACAGCAGGCGTGGGTTTGATCCTACTGTAGCGTAGGCATGTGAGCAATATGCCACCTAGTGGAAAACTGCTCAATGCATAACCAAAAAAATAAATAAAATGAAAAAAAAAAAATCACTGTGCTTCCATCATCAACAAAAATCATAACTGTTTGAAAAGTCAATTAACTTACCTTATGATACATAAATACTGGACAGAATATACAATAGTACAAATATGCATGCATAAATACTCTGCCAGGAAGACTTGACTTGCAAGCATAAGAAGGTGTACAGCCCCATCTACTGTTCATACATAGCAATGACTTGGAACTATAAATGAGAAGCAGCCGGCATTCACCAGTGTGATCAACACAAAACAACATAAAATCCAATAATATGCCTCTGCTAACCCATTTTTCCTGTTTGTCAGACCAATAAAAAGTAAGTTGTTTTACTTCAAGTTAGTTTGACGTGCAAATGGTTCACTCACATCCCTAGGCTCTACTGGAAGATCTTCGGTTTCCTCATTACTGGAAGGCGACTCGCAGTCTGAGATTTGCTGGCCGCTGTCTTTTTCCACATCCTGCTCCGACCCATCTGATTCTATGACGGCCAGGTCATCTACAGCAGAGACAGACGCAAGGAAGATGTTCGTGATTTAAAAAAAATAAATAAATAAAAATTATCTTTGGTGCTCATAATTATTACTAATGTACCTTCATCAGTGTTAAGAGTATGTAGTGCTTTGGGGTACAACTGAAAGGCGTTCGAGGGTCTCCTTGCGACCTCAGGTTGGTGATGTCGCTGCTCTTGGGTTTCATCATTGTCTGACTGTCCGCTGTCGCTGGAGGAGCTCCACACAATGTCCACCGGGTCCTCATTGCGGTGGTCTGTGGTATTTGAGAGGGGTAGTTGTCATGTTATGGGACAATAGAACGAGTTTACAATTTGTTCCTATGCTTGCATCCCAATATACCTGAAACAGGTGAATTTGCCAATTTTCTTACTACAGACAGTTTTCTTCCTGAAGTCTTCACATCCTGCAACAAAGCACCAAATGTCAACTATAAATCATGAGTGTAATAATTGAATGACTGTAAATATAAATATATATATATATATATATATATATATATATATATATATATATATATATAAATCTGTTTTTCTTTTAACCACCTTTATGAGCGGGTAGTCCAAAAAACTCTCTCCACATTTCTCCCAGCTCCTGACTGTGGCTGAGGACGATGACGAAAGTGCGGATGTTTTTCTCACTCCAATATCATCCGGGAAGAAGACGCACTTTAAATCCCTGGACCACTTTTTACGCTACACAAACACATACACACAAAACGGCAAACAAATCCCACCTATTTTCATTAAATAGTTTTTAAAAATGTCTGCTGCGAGCGGTCAAAAGTAGAGAAGCTAACTTACCTGCCAAGTAAGCACTATGCAGCTAGCTAATGAGCTAGTTTCTTACCTTTCTCGAAGTCATGTTTTTGTAAATGAAGATTCGTCCGAGCCGGAGGCTACTTTGTACGTATTTTGACACCGCATAATCCCAAGTGAAAGTGCGAAATTGACCGCCAGTTTCGCATCGTTTGGGACTCCAACTTTTTGGCAGAAACCGTTTCTACTGTACGGCGATTCATTGCTACAGCTGCGTTGCGTTTGATTTAGACACCAGCGTGCACCGATCCTACTTTCGTTTTTGTTTGAATTACACAGGAGCCAAAATGGCGCCTTCTAATGGCTGTCACCTGTAGTTTCTTTAAATACACCCATCCCATCTAGCCCTTATGAAAAAAAAGAAAAAGACTACAACTGAGATGCGTTTGATTTACTCACCAGTGTGCCTCGTGAAGAAGGTGACGCTTTTAGACAGATTTCAATTAAACATGCTGAAATTACTTTTATAAGTTGCAAAGAAAATGTGAATGATTCTTCACAAATATTTTAAAAAACATTAATAAGGTATCAAATATCAATATATTTTTTTAAAATTTCTTCAAGTGTTTCCCTGGCAAATGTTCACTTCTACACATCACAACATCTCACAACAAACATCCCATCATTGGTGAGCTATTTTTAGCCCAGGGCTTGGCTGTTCATGGGGGTTTGTTGGCTGTTGAAGGGTAAACATGGAATCTTGTACTGTAATTGACTCCATCGATTTTTTTTGTTTTGTTTTTAATCAGCAACATGTTTTTGTTTTACACACGCTATCTTATATAAGCTCTAGTCCTCTACGAAAGATGACCATACCCGATGTTCAGGGATGGTTTGTGTTTATATCGTGTAATATGTAAATATGAAAAATAATGAAAGATGTATGAATGAAAACTATCCAGCATTGCACTTTTGCACATTTGTACATTGCAATATGTACAGTGGTTTTATACAGTATTGGTTTTATTTTATTTTTTAACCTATTTATTTTATTGTATATATTTTTATCTGTCTATTATTTGCGCACTTATGGCAGAGCTTTCATTTCATTGTACTTGTATAATGACAATAAAGGCTAATCTAATCTATATAAAAAAAAAATAAAAATAAAAAAAAAAATCTTACTGCAAGTTGAGGTTCAATCTAACATGCCACCAACCTGTAGTTACCGCGGCACAAAAATGAAGTTTGCTAACCTATTCTCCAGGTTCCAGTAATCTTCATTACTATGTGTGAAGATTTTTTGTACAGCATGACGATGTGGACTCCAACATTTTATTACAGTAAATTCATCCGAATCTTAACAACTTTCAAATAGCAGGTTAAACATACAAAAGAAGCTCACTTAACATACTTGCTTTTCTTATTAAATATGTAAAAAGGTCAAGTTATTCACAAATAAAATGCAAACATGCAAAAAAAAAAAAGTTGTTTTTTTTTTCTCCTGGGAATGCATCATGAGTGGGACATGGAAGAGAGAGAAAAAAAAAAGTACATTTACCATTCATTAATTATTGACAGCAAATATGGTTTACATTCCTTTTCATTTACACAGTAATATATGACTATAGCATTATGGTGCACTGCCCAATTGTCTATTAGTAATAATGCAATATTAAGAAAGGGTATACAATGTACTTACTGGAATATATAGCGTGACAAAACACTCAGTGGACTGACCGTTAACACCAGAAACTAACCGCTAAGATTCATCACAAGCTGAGGTTCGGAAACTAAAAATGTTGCATTGTAAATCTTTGCCGAAAAAAAAAGAAAAAAAAGAATGCCTCGTCCTTCCTGACTTATGGCATATTATCAATATAACCGTTGTGGCATGGTGTGAAACTGAAGTTGTTTCAAACACGTACTAGTTTAGTCATACAGTGGTGTTGTATTCACAATTCATGTGATCAGTCCGTCTTCACACGGACCCAGGACCACCTAGAAATCTACGATGTC
This sequence comes from Festucalex cinctus, assembly GCF_051991245.1. Classification (NCBI taxonomy): domain Eukaryota; kingdom Metazoa; phylum Chordata; class Actinopteri; order Syngnathiformes; family Syngnathidae; genus Festucalex; species Festucalex cinctus. The sequence continues at coordinate 15,790,548 of NC_135411.1, read as the reverse complement.
TAAGGCTCGAGAATGACAATAAATATGGCGAGGGTCTCTGGACAGATTGCCCAATACACTCAAAATGTCAGTGCAACAACACGTACTGGGAGGAAGGGAAGGTAAGAGCTACTATGAGCCCTTTCCGAGCTTTTTGCTTATTGCAATCATGTCAATATTGTGGACATCAAAACAACCAAAAAAAGAAAATTGGAAAGCTAACAGCAACAACTTCAGCATTTGATCGAGTGAAAACATTTGATAGTCCTTGTGATGGTCTGAGCTCCACTTTGTGACCACAGCAAAAAGTTCCCAAAACACTGAACAGCGAGCGGAGGGATATATTTAAAAAAAAAAGGTAAAAAAAAAAAAAAGGTAAAAAAAAAAAAAAATGAATAAGGTGATGGTGCTTCTACTTGGGAGGTGTCTTCAATTTGCTCAGTCTTTGAGAGAGCAAAACAAAACAAAAAAAGTGGACAGGAAGAGTTCTCACATATTAAATAGAAGAAAGTGTGTTTCAGTCAGTATTCATCCTGTTCCTCCTCCTGTTGATCATCCGGCACCTCCTCGTGGACTCCTTGGTCCACGTCGGGCCCATCTCCCTCAGCCAGCTCCTCAGCTCGCTCCTAAAAGAAAAAAAGAAAGTGCTGAGAACTAAATAGGCTTTGTACGGTGTTCTCCCAACTAGTAGCAGTTAGCTATTTGCTAATTCACTCATTCCCATTCTCTAATTCTTTAATTTGCTGGAAAAAAAAAAAAAAATCGCCATTTCACTGAATTTTACTTTTTTAACTCATTTGCTCCCAATAACGTGTAAATACGTTTTTTTTTCATGTAAGTGTCCCAAAGACGTATTTATACGTTTTTTTTAATTTTTTTTTTATGGTAGAGCATACAGAAGGCTTTGATGCAGCCTCTCAACTGCAAAGAACGGTTGCAGAAATGGTAGTTATTACACAAACGGCCAGCAGGTGGCAGCAGAGCAAAGGAGATCAACCAGAGCCATCGAGGAAAAAAAAGCTAAATTACTTACAATTTTAAATAGATTTGTGAAAATTGATGAAACTTAGCTCTCTTCTAATGCTAATTGCTGCAAAACAGAAACAGATAGAATCATACTTTTTTTCCTGATGAAAGAAGAGACTTTAATCTTTCTTTTGGTAGGTTCCATGCTTTTATAGCAATTGAACACAATATTCTGTGGGACTTGCAAAATCAGTCAAAATCCAGTAAAACAGCCGGGAGCGAACGGATTGCTTCTGTGAAAACGGCTGGGAGTGAATGAGTTAAAAACAACTAGATGCCACAAGATGGCGCCAAAGCCCTGGACTATTTTCACTATTTGGCTGTCTCAGGATGGATAAAATGTCTCTCTGTCACGCTGTTAGCTAAAGGGTTTGTTCCCTGTACCCTGCAAATAGCAGGGGTTTTGTTTTCCTGACCTGATCGTCCATAGCGTAGAGGACTTCCATTAGCCGCTCGACGAAGGGGGCGTTGTTTTCACCCTGTTCTTGACACAGGAGCTCCACCTCTCGCAGTTTGCTGAAATAGTAGTCCCGCTCCTTCTCCACGCCTTCCAGCGCCACCTTTAATGTGTTCACCTACCAACACAAACACCACAAAATCATGACGTAATCTGATTTATTTACAAACTTTAAACGGGTCGTTACGTTTTTTTTTTTACCCCACAATTTAAAAGTCTCCAAGAGTCATAAAATATAAAAAATGGAAAATTGCCTTTTAAATGGCTTTTAAATTAATACTTTCCAACTGCCTATTTATAGTTCTCAATTAACTAATTCACTTAGTGTATTTTTCTGTGGAAGTTATCCTAAAATATTTGCTGAAAACTCACCTATTCGCATTTCTGCGCAACACACAACACCCCAAATTACCAAAAGATGGCGCCAAAACCCTGACTTATAGGAATGTGAATTGTCAGTGAAGTACAGTATGTTGAACAGATACATTTTCACTGTTCTAAGATCTTTGTATGTGGGGCTGAGTTTTTTGCCTGGGTGGTTAGCAAAAAAGGGAGTCGTCGCTGCATGTGTAAGTTTTTGCTCTGCTCAGTGGTTAATAGAAAATATTAAGCTAACTAATGATACAAGTTTCGTTATTGCTTGACAATTAGTCTGGTGAAAAATGTGTGTTGACGAAGGTATTTTTGTTTAGTTTTCATTAACGAAATGAACACTGTAGGAGAGTATAATTATATTGTAGGATTTTTTATTTTTTTTTTGCTATTTTGGGTATGGCTCAGTCCTGGTTTACTGCAGTTTGGGTCTCTGGACTACCTGCCCACCCATCAAGTGTGATGTTGGTGAAAACCAAAAAGGTAAGCACAGCAACAATTAATTTTTTTACATGCATGTTCGGATGTATGAAGTGCTGCCTTCACAAGTGAAAATGCTTTCATTGTCTATAAGGGGGCTCGCTTCCCCTCCCAAGCACACACTGGGCTCTGCTTCCGCAATTGGAAGTCACTCAAGTTGCAAGGCTCAAGTGCCGCCCCCGGAGGCCATGGTAACCAAGTGGTTGTGCAATTCCACACTTGAGGGGTGAACAGTCATTCAAGACTATTTTTAGACAAGCAATTAAATGGGTCAATTTTCCATATATGTCTCCTATAAAAGACAAAAGCTGTGGACTCCCTTTCAGATTATCAGTCACATGCTGCGACAGCTTAACCGCAGTAGCAAATTGATTTTGGGATGTATCCTTATTAAGCGTGATTTAATGGCACGTTTTAGAAGTCAGGAGCAGTGCTCAAAGGCCTAATGGTTTATTGATTAGCCGATGGATAGCGACTCAATCATTAGCCTTTTTTAAAGTCCTCTATTGATTAATTAACATCAGTTTATGAATATCATCCAGTTGCAGATAATACACTCATGTTCATTCTTTTAAGATATTATCTAAGGAAAAATAAAGAAATAAGAAAAGAAAAAACTTTATTGAAAAGCAAGATGGATGGATTGGAGATACTCCAACAATTTGGGAACGATGCTAAACAACAGCTGTGTATTGAGTTAAGACTATTTTTTTTTAGGGGTTTCAAAATTAGTGCGTTAATGTTGAATTAATTTAAAGTTCTTTTATTGCTACTGTTTTTTTAACGCATAATTAATGACAGCCTGTAGTGTGGAAATTCCAGTCGCAACGCAGCAGACACGTCCACGTAAATACATTTAATGATAACGCATATATTTGTAGAGTGTAGACTGGATCAAGTTGTAATTTACAATTTTAAAAATGTGCAGAATTTCACAAGTTAAAAAACACACTGAGCTGTCACTGTCTTACAAATGCAATTATGCCATCTAGTGGCAGGAAAATGACCTTTAGAACAGATATAACATTTGCAATTAATCGCGAGTTAACTATTGAAGTTATGCGATTATCAATTTTAATCCCCTGACACCCCTATTTTTTTTTTTAGTACAGTGGAACCGACAAAGGCTGACCTCATTTTAAAAATGAACTAGCATTTTAGTGAAAAATGAACTATGAAGTAGTACAAAACATCAAGGCTGGAATATGCACAAGGCGTCTGCATATCTCGCAAGACCTCCGTCCAGCAAGCCGCAAAGCCTATCCTCCTGCGTTTTGCTTTTTCTTTAGCTTTTTTGCAACACACATTCCAAGACCTCGACAAGGAGCGCTACAAGAAGAATATACACAGCAGGTGACCTTTTACGCAAGTCTTACCTGGTCAGTAAGTTGTGTGACCTGCGCCTCTAGTTCCTTCTCCCCTTTGGCGGGAGTTGATGCAGAGGGGATTTTTTTGGCTGAGGAGGGTCTGGACGTTGGTGTTGCCGACTTTGGGGTTGTGGAGCTTGACCTTGATGCTCCTGGAAGCAGTGTTCAAAAAATTAAAACAAATATGATGAGGGGAGCACTGTACAAGTGTATTTGTATTTTCTGGTGTACTGTACATCATTTAGTTATAGGGAAATGCAAAGTATTTGTCTCACAAACTGGTCCCGCCTCTATTGTGTAAACAAACACAGTGAAGCTCAGCCTCTGGCTAGCTGACGTCACAGTGACTGGTATACTTTCAGCACCATGTCAAACTTGCAGTTCTTTTATCCATGCATCCATTATTACATGCTTTATTTTCAGATTGATTGAAATATATTCCTATTTTATGTTTTGTATTTGTTGTTACTATAGCAACCTGAACTGAACCGCAATCTTAAAACCAAGGTACATCTTTGAAGCATGATATTTCGTGCACCCTTACACCACTAAATTGTGAGTGAGAATAATTGCATTTGGAGTGATGTTTACAAGTGGTGTGCGATACTGCAAATTTTGGTATCGATCTGACACCAAGTAAATACAGGGCCAGTATCGCCAATACCGATATTGATAGATATGTTTTAAAAATGATAGTATATATAATTTTTTTTAATTAAGGTAGGTGTATCATTGAATTGCCTATTCACAATCAAATTTCAACCTTTAAGTTTTTTTTTTTAAAGACAAAATTAGGACAGTTAATTGATGAATAGAAAATACTTTATCAATGTTTTCCCCCCAGAAACATTCGAACCATGCAGCATATTTTTTTTTAATGTTTTTAAAGTGCACAAAGAGATCATATGAAAAGAAATTTAAACAAAATACTTTATCATATACTGTTAAGAAACTACAAATACAAAAATAACCAAAATGCTGCTTTTATCACTTCTTTTTCAACCTAAATAAACAAGATGTTAAACATTATCATGCAACAACAAATATAAAACATACAGTACCAAGAAAAAAAATGTTTTTCAAGTACAATACTGAATGTGTTCATGCAATCTACGACAAAGATGAGAAGTCACATGATCGAAACACGACTGTGACATGCCCATTATCTGTTTGACCAAACCGCAGCAGTGCATAAAAGGGCCAAACTGAAACTAAACTACTAGATCGATATTTTAGTGCCAGAATCGATCCGATATCGATACTGACTTGGTATCAATAATATCGAGATTTGGGTCGATCCGCCCACCTCTAATGTTTACCTGCAGTTGGGGAGCTGGCGGCATGGTGGGACTTTTTAGGCAGGTTGAAGATCTGCTCGCCGGGGTCCGGTGGAGGGATGGCGTCCTGACCCTGTCTGGCGTCCAGCGGGTCGTACTCTTTGCCGTCGTAGTTGGCGTCAAAAAACTTCTTGAACCACTGGATGAAGTCCAGATTGTCCTGAAATCTGCCTTTGACCAGTTTCTCCACTGGGATAATCTGAATTGAGAGTGTTCAGGTTAGGTTATAAAGAAGGGCGCAAAAACAGTACGAAAGCGTTTGCGGTGCGAGCAATCAAAACCCACCTTGTCCACTTTCATTCTTTTGAAAGACGCTTGCAGCAGCTTGAAGTTGTGAATGTACTCGTGTTCCAGTTTGGCTTGAAACTTGACCTTCTTAAGACTGATGCAGCCCGGAAAAAGAAGATCCATGAACTGGCAGTAGGCTGCTCCTAAGCATGCCAGAGAGGGAAAAAAAAAATCTTAAAGGGGACATAACATGGAAAATTGTACAGGCTGACCAATTTGAGAAAAGAATCTTATTGCATTTTCCCCCCCTCCACTCAATATTGTGATTTAAAGGGATACTTCACTTATTTAGCCCATTATAGCAATAAAAAGTTAATATTTTGTCTATAAATAATTTGATACTTTTATTATTTTTCACGTACAATTAGTACCTTTAAAAACACATTTTGCAACTTGCTGTCGACTGAAAATGACATCACAAGGGCTCAAGTAACCAATCACAGCTCACCTGTTTTCTAGGTTTGGTCATGTGACATTCACAAGCTGATAGGGATGTTCCAAAAAATATCGTCTGCGGTGAGGTGATAAAAATTTGACATATCGTGAAATTGATGTGATGGCGTAATGCGTAACATTATACGTTTTCGTGTCAACTTGGAAGTACACGCGTCATTAGCTGCTGCACAAAAAACAATGTAGGAGCGTGTGAGGCTGCAAGAGCTGCAGCCAGTTCTTACAACCAGTTCTGTCGCGTCTTCGGCAAAGTGGGAGTGAGGTTCGTGTGGAGGCTGTTTTGCTACTAGAGGTCAGATATAATGTGAGGAAAACAAACAAACAAAAAAAAACAATCGTTTGCAAATCGTGCAGGAAAACCGTTGCCGTAAACATATAAACAGCTCGAGTGGTTGGAGGTGAACAAAAGTTAATTAGACGCACCACTTATGGGGTGGGGGGTGGGGGGGGTGTTTGGTTAATACTGAAGCGGTCGCGCATTGAGTGTCCAAGATCAACAATCCGGGGTGTTTATTTTACCGTAACCGGTAATTCGCCATCTAATTCACGTGTGTTTGTGATGCTAATCGATCGCTAAGCTAATATGCTCTCGACGAGAAGGCGTGCACGTTTCTATCGCGCAGCGCCCTAAAAGTGCACATTTGTGTTATTCATACCCGCTTGTAATGTCTACAAGGAAACATTTTCTCACTCCTCTAATTAAACAATTTGAGCCATTCACGGCAAGGAGGAGGGTTGCTGCCGGTTGCGGCAAAAATAACCACTGCCAAAAGAATTGCAGAGGGAAAACATTTTTTTAACAATACACTTGCCTGCAATGTACAAAGCATGACGCCACAAACTGGCTGCTACCGTATCATTGGCAACCCCCCAAACATCACGAGGCTCAACCACACAGGAGAAAATAGCGGACTTTTTTTTTGACTCATGCAATTTGCCGGGCGGCACGGTAGTCGAGTGGTTAGCACGTCCGCTTCCCAGTTCTGAGGTCTCCGGTTCGAGTCCAGACTCGGACCTTCCTGGGTGGAGTTTGCATGTTCTCCCCGTGCCCGCGTGGGTCTTCTCCAGGTACTCCGGTCTCCTCCCACATTCCAAAGACATGCATGGCAGGTTAATTGGGCGCTCCGAATTGTCCCGAAGGTGTGTGTGTGTGAGTATGGATGGTTGTTCGTCTCTGTGTGCCCTGCGATTGGTTGGCAACCAGTCCAGGGTGTCCCCCGCCTACTGCCCAAAGCCAGCTGAGATAGGCGCCAGCACCCCCCGCGACCCTTGTGAGGAATAAGCGGTCAAGAAAATGGATGGATGGATGGATGGATGGATGCAATTTGCCACTGACTTCTGAAGGTATGTGCTTTCATTGTATTTGCTAAGTAAATGTCCTTTAAGCAGTTATATTATAATTCACAGGGTAAACACTATCTGGCCTGTTTTTATTTCCATTTTATTCTATTACAGTTCGTATATTTGCACTTTGTTTACATTTCAATTCTGGAAAACAAAATGGTGGCTTAAATATTGTTGATGCCATAAAAGTGCTATTATTCTGAAGTGTCAATCACAAATCTATTGGTCAGTAATTATGACCAATATCGTCAAAAATATCATCACCGCAAATTTCTTTGAAATATCGTGATATGATTTTTAGGCCGTATCACCCACTCCTACAAGCTGAGCTGTGATTGGTTAGCTGAGCCCTTGTGATGTCATTTTCAGTCGACAGCAAGTTGCAAAATGTGTTTTTAAAAGGTACTAATTGCACATGAAAAATAATGGAAATATCAAATTCATTATAGGCAAAATATTAATGTTTGACTGTCAAAAATGGCTTAATAAGTAAAGTATCCCTTTAATATGAAACTTTTTTTTTTTTCTTTTAACCAGTCCGGTTCAGCTGCTAGAAAATCTAGAATGGAGGATTAATTAATATCTCTTTTAGAATTACAAAACTGCATTATACTACATTGCGATGACGCATTGTTTTAAATTAACCGTCTTTTTAATGCCTGTCTTGTATTTCTGAGAACGTCTGTTTACAAGCATGGCTGCCCAAGAATAACCCACTTTTTTTTAGTCAACAAATCATCCAAAATCAAGGGGAAACAAAATTGAAAAGAAAAAAATATATCACACAGTATAAACCAGGGATCACCAACATGATGGGACATTATAATTTCCTAGGAAAGGTTGTAGATGTGACCTTTTGAAAATGTAGACATTTGCAGAAATTTCTATAAAATGGACTAAGATAGTTTATGTCTAGTTTATGTTCACTCCAGATGAGTATCATTATTATTAATATATAAATAAAGGAATTTTGAGCGAATTTGTTATTTCAGAAGCGTGCATCAAACTGGTGGAAGTGGCTCTTCGTTTCAAAAAGGTTGGTGAGGAAATACTGTATATTTGTGTTTTTATAGATTAGAGACGGAGGAGGGATCAAAATAAGTTTTCTTCTCCCCACTCCCTTTCAGGCAAAATCATACATTTTCTTCTCTTTTCTCTTATTTTTTTTTCTAGTTTTTGTTTGTTTTTTGTTCATATTATGAAACTACAGTATGAATTGTTTCTCCTGTGTTCAACTGCAAGTTATTGCCTGAAATAAAGGAAATGAAAAATATGTGGAGGAACTCAATGCGTGCGTGCATTAGCAAAAAAGAGCTTCACAGTTGCAAGCGTTATTAGAGATTGTAGGTTGTTTATATGCATTGCTATTATGTACAAAATAATTTTGTCCTTTTTGTTATCTTATGAGCTCTTTTTTTTTTTAACAATATTGTGACCTTTTTTTATATCGGCAATCACCACACAATATCGTGATAATTTTCGTATCGTGATTGTCATATCGTGATAATCTCGTATTGTGATGTTTGGATATCGTTACATCCCTAATATTGACACAAGTGTAAACTGTTTTATATTGTGGAAAATGTTATTTGCTGTAACCTACAGCCAAGCCGAGTGACACTAAATGCCGCGAAGGCGCTCAAAATTTATTAAGAACAAGTCACCATAAAAGAGCAACTCGCTATGACTGAGAGAAACTGGACCACTGCCACACAGACAGACAAATCTCACAAACAAGCAACTAGTAGAACACACAACCAAGTCATCAAGATGAAGGAATTAGCCGGCATCTTAATGTGTGTTGGCAGAGTGGCTTGGAATTGGATTACTACTTGGTCACAGCAGGGGATGACCGCCTGCCACCTGTTTTTTATTTGCTCATGATGATCCCTTAAGGGGCAATTCAAGTCACACTACGATGCTATGTGGCGAAGACCACATGTAGAACCAGATCCATGCGCATGTTTCCACGGGAGCCTTTTAACCAACTGTTTGGTAGCCACCTCGCATGATGGAATTGGCAAATGTTCCTCACCTGAGGAGAGCTGCTCCACTTTGGTGTAATTCAGGCAGAGGATGTCGTTAACCCAGGCTGTGATGTCATGCCTGCTCATAGTCTCCTGGGTTATTGAGGTAGAATACACGTTGACCGCCATCCCCCAGCTGTAAAACACAAAACGACAACACTTGAAATCCAGTGTGGGAAAATTAAATAAGTGTTTTCCTATTATCTTGTGATGGTAACAAAGCATGAAGTCCAAAATGGCTACCCTTAAACTGACATTCAGTCAGAGGGACAAATCCATAATGTTTATGATGTTCAGAGAAATGAACCAGGTTATGTAACATTTACCAGTAAGTCAACGCTGGAAGCCAAACACCAGCTTGCATACATTTCAAAACAGTTGTTAAATTTGATTTTACCTGTGGAAACAAAACAGCAATTTTAAAGTAAATCAAACAGTGGTCGAGTGCTGAGTAGGTCTTCCTCACAGTTGGGGGTTAGAGTTCAAAACTCAGCTCAGGCCTTCCTGTGGGATGTTTGTAGTGCTATCACTAATCATGAGCGAAGATTTTTATTTTATTTTTTTAAGAATTTATTAATTTATCAATTAATCTGATTCATTTTCATTTTTTTAAAGTGCATATTAAAAGCATTTTTTTCTGGCTGATTACAGTTTATTAAACAATGGTTGTTGTCAACTTTGTATTCATATAAAGACTTAATTAAAAAAAAAAAAAAAAAAACATTGTACAATGTTACCGGTTCAGTCATTGTTTTCTAAATTAAAAACAGATGTTTGCAAATGTCTTATATTTATTAAACACAGAAGATAATCAGTCTTCATTCATCAAGGACTACAAAATCAGTGAACAATTACTGTTGATATTAGTGATGCACGATAAGATCGGTGGCCGATAATTATCGGCACTTATCCACCAATTTGACGTCAAACAGATAAACCAGATAATAGAGGAATCTGACGATAATTATTGGCAACTTGATTTCATACAGATAAACCAGATAATAGTGAAATCCAGCAATAATTATAGAAATGCCACGTTGGTTCATCTGTTGTGGTTGTGGCTTATATCAATAAAATTCAGCTTCATGGTGCTTTACATACATTGAAACATTTGTGCAAAGTTTATACAATGTTTCAATGTATTTGATAGACTTATAGTAGGACTCGAAAGGATATTTGTATTCAAGTTAATTTTGCAAACAATTATTGGCTTATTTATCGGTTATCGACATCGGCACTTCTAAATTATTGGTTTATCGGTATCGGTTGAAAATGGCATTATCGTGCATCCCTAGTTGATATCCTGAAATCGGAGAATTTGGACAATTTTTAATTAAAAATGGCTGCAAAAAGATTAGTCGATTAAAATAGTTGTTGATTAATTTGAGAACAATTAATCTTGACAGCCCTAGATGTTTGCATGTTCTGCCTATGGCTGTGTGCGTTTTCTGCAGGTTGTCCAGCTTCCTACCACATTTCCAAAAATACGCATTTGCGCTTCATTTAAGACTACATGTGACGTCACAATGTGAACGCTTGTTTGTTTACATGGACGGGCCTTACGATTCTTTGGTGATGAGTCTTGGGTGTACCCCGCATCTTGCCCAAAGTCAGCTGGGATGTTCAAGACTATAAAGAAAACCAAGTCAACTCACATGCCTAACTCGGTGTGATGCTGCTGCTGAGTCAGGCTTCCAGCTCACCCGTTCCATCCACTTTGGATGCAGCTCAGTCATCACAATCAGAATCAATTTGACGGGAGCTAACCAGTCTCCATGTGAAATGGCTTGCAGCAGTACTACGCAATGGTATCCTGTGAGGCGGTCTTATACAGGGGGGCCCTCAGTTTACGGCAGTCCCAAAATATGACATTTTGAGGATACAGTTTGAAGTAAACAATTCAGAGCAATTCTGAGCATATTACATAACTGTAAACATGATAAATTTATGTATAAATGAATATGATCTTTCCATTTTAGCTAAGTGCAATATCAATTCTAATTGGCCTTCTTAAGAAATGAATGATTAATACAAGCCAACAGTAATAATTTGAACACTGTGCATTAGTATGCTATAACACTAATGATGTTGGCAGAATAAAATTTCTCTACTAACCCACTTAATTTTTTTAATATATAATGAATAAAAGAACATTTTTGGTACTTTTAACTACGCCGGCATACGAGGGTCATCGTTGTGATGAGATTTAAAATCTCCATGATGAGATTTAAAGGTTGACAATGATGATGAATGTATGATGTCCGTGGCAGCATTCAAAGTCAACATGTAACACTCACGGCATGATGTCTTTAAATCTCGTCATGTCGACTTTAAATTCTTATCTTATCCCCCACCCTTCCACCCCCTTCGCTAAGTGACCCTAATACACTTTAACCCAACAATAACGTTATTAACATCAAGCAGAATATTTGACTGTTTTACATTGTATCTTTGTATTTATTTGACTTTATAACAAAAACAAAAAACTGCGATGATTGTCAGATTTTTTTGGGGGGGCTGGGATGTTTGAATGAATTCTTTTCTTATTTGGTAATGTAAGTATGTGACAATGGAGTCAGCTCCACCCATATTTGTGACGCCAGTTTCGTGTGATCATGTCACGCCAAAGTCCGTTTGAGCTCTTCTCAGAAAAATGCACACTGGTTGTTTGAGAATGGGCTTTTCCGCATTAATTTTTAGTGATGATGTACAGGGGAATCCTCTATTTCGCCTCATCTTTGAACCCCCCAAAAAAAAGTGTTGAAAGGGAGTTTGCTCTTGATATCAACATCTCAACTAATTTTGAGGTACAGTTAAAATAATGAGCACATAGTATGGTCGGAAAAAGTCTTAATGCCCATAAAATAAAAAACCAAACAACAACAAAAAACGTGGCAATTGTTAGATATTTTCAGAGGGTAAAAGTTGACATAAGTAGAGATGTGCATGTGAATTTTGGTGACAATTCATAGCATTTTTGTGCCATTAAACTATGTTTAGGTTTTGTAAATTTACTGTTGTGCTCATAACAAATAACTGTATTTGAGGACATTCTGACATCTTAGACTTAGACTTAAGACTTGACTTTTTTGATCCCTTTGGGATGGCTAACTCTGGGAAATTTACATACCCAGCAGCAATGAGAACAGATAATAAAATAACAAATAATTAAATCAATCAATAAATAAGGTTATTACACCAGAGATTGAATTAATAATAATAATAATAACAATAACAATAATAAAAAGTAAAAATTCAATCAATCAATAAATAAGGTTATTACACCAGAGATTGAATTAATAATAATAATAATAATGATAATAATACAATTTGTATGATGCCAACGAAAATGGGAAATGACAATTTTTTAATTTTAATCATACCTTATTCATTGTTAATGATAGCGTATTTTCAAAGGTAGCGTCTTCGTGATGCTCTGTTTGCATGACCCATAGTCTCAGATTCAAAAATTGATCACAGGACATTCTATTGTTTTTAGTGTGAAACAAGGAGCCATTTTTGGGGTCTTAGAATGTCATAACTTCCTTAATACATATATTTTGATGAAAAAAAAAATGTGTTCATGTATTCAAGCTGTTTTCAATTACATTCGTAATGCTGCTAAAAAAAAAAAAGTCACATACCTAGATAATGTGTTAAAAATGCACTTCATAGCTTTAAAAAAAAAAATGTTGAATTATGCTGTAGTTTATTAGTTGCCAGTACAGACGTTTTAAAAAGATAAAATAGTGGCAATAATCAAGACTGGATTAAAAAAAAATAAAAATAAAAATAAAAATGAACGTGATCTCCCCCCACCCTTTCGCCCAGTCTTAACTGACATACACAACACACTATTTAAAAAAAAAAAAAAAAAAAAAAAAAAAAAAAAAAACAGCCTATCGTCACATGTACGTTTACACATGCAGGTCCTGCCTGTCACCAACAAAGCGAGCGGCGTTAGCATGCTTTGTTAGCCGACTTGAGCGCACCGCGGCTCGGCCTGACGTCTGCCCGGTGGAGGTACGGGGAGGCGGGGGGGAAACGTCAAACGTACAAACGATAACACAAACGTTTTTGTTTGCTTGCTTTTGACGAATGTGTGCTTGTCTTGGCGCCATTAGAAGCAAAACGTCACCCATGGCGACGGTGTGTGACAAAAATCAGTTTTACAAGGATTACGGTAGCAAGGATAATCGCGGTTGCTATAGCCAACAGGGCCAAAATGACAGCCGCAGCAGACGGCGAGGAGGAGCGGGAGGACCAGGCCACAATAAAACAACACATATTTTAAATTCTACCATTGATTTGTACCTGTAGGCGCGCTCCCCTCGCACTGTATTCTTCCTGTACGGAATAATGTTGGTGCCGTCCGGGCCGATGTCGTTGTTATTCTCTCCATTTGGGGAAAGGGCTTGGGTGGGACCGGGCATTTGCGTCTCGGAAGCGTTGAACAGACGCCCTGTTCGCACACTCTCGGCCGGGGAAAAAAAAGACACGCGAGCACCGGGGGTGGAACGACAAAGAAAACCCGCGGAGGAGAGCGAGAACCGGGAAAGGGATTCTTCTCTTTTTTTTACCTCCCTTCGCTCTGCTTATTCTTTTGCCAATCTGCCAAGATGACGTAGATGGCACACCGGGTCATGTGACAACGACGCCGCTTAGTGGGCAGCCTGCGTCACTCCCACCCAAAAAGCATTGATCCTCTCAATACATCAAAAGCACCGATTAGCACTCACGGGGTGCTTTCAACAGCAGTAACAATGGCCAATCGTTTAATCATGATTCAAAAGAAACTAACGCCCAGAAAGAAAAAAAAAAGAATGATGATTAAATTACGCAACAATAAATGACATTTATAGTTGCATCCAAACTCTGTACTATAAGTAGAAATGTAGAATTTTGAATATTAACTCATTCACTCCCAGCCATTTTCACAGAAGCAGTCCCGTTCTCTCCCGGCTGTTTTACTGGATTTTGACTGACTTTGCAAGGCCCACAGAATATGTGTTCAATTGCTATAAAAGCATGGAACCTACCAAAAGAAATATTAAAGTCTCTTCTTTCATCAGGAAAAAAAAGTATGTTTCTATCTGTTTCCATTTTGCAGCAATTAGCATTAGAAGAGAGCTAAGTTTCATCAGTTTTCACAAATCTATTCAAAATTGTAAGTAATTGAGCTTTTTTTCTACATGGCCCTGGTTGATCTCCTTTGCTCTGCTGCCACCTGCTGGCCGTTTGTGTAATAACTACAATTTCTGCAACCGTTCTTTCCAGTTGAGAGGCTGCATCAAAGCCTTCTGTATGCTCTAGCATAAAAAAACAACAAAAAAACGTATAAATACGTCTTTGGGACACTTAGAACATTTAAAAAACGTATTTATACGTTATTGGGAGTAAATGAGTTTAAAAAAAAAAGTTTGGTAACTAGTGGTGAACGTTTACTTGAATTAAAAACGACATAGCAACGTAGTAGAATAAAGGGCAATTCTAGTGTCTGAGGTTTAGGGGTGCTGAGCTCCTGGCTAGGCAATATATATTTAACCGTTTAGTACATTTTTACGCAATTTACTCCCCCCCATTTATGAAAAAGAAGCATAACAAGTTTTGGTCATGGACATTCAATCAGTTAGCTTGCCAGTAGCACCTTATAGCTTTAATATTAACACACACTTTTGTCTATAATTTTGTTACTCTTATGTTAATACAATTCTCATTTAAAAAAAAGAATAATCACTTGAATATTAGGGGGTTCTGATTCAATTTAGAGGTGCTTGGGCACCCAAAATAATGGGCTACAAGCACCCATGTAGTAGAATGCGATTGCCAAATCACAATGGGTGCAATTCTGGGTGGAAAAGCGGCTTAATTTCAGTCTTAAAACAATAAAGAAAATAAAAATAATTAACAAATATCCACCCTGAACCACTGTTTCGTCGTGCTTCAAAACGAGTCTCATTCAGCCAAATGCAGCCATTTGCATCATGCTGATGCCCTGGCATCAGCCCAAAAACTTCTGTGAAAATAAAAGTTCACATTTTTTCACAAATCTAGTGTATGCATTTTTTTTTTTAACTGTATTCATTTTATTTATTTATTTATTTATTTTTTAGTTATTTTTTTATTATTTTTATTTTTTTTTACAAACTATTGACCAATATAAAGTTTTAAAAATGCATTGCTTATTATGGTTGAACAAACATGCCGTTTTTGGAGTCTCCTGAAATTATTGAGTTTGCTTATTTTTTTATAACATTCTACCTGACACCAGCACAGCGATTTGTTTTGCATTGGACAAGCTGCTGAGTAAGGGCCTTCAACTGGCTATTCCAGTGACTGTATCAGATAGCTCCAAATATGGTTCGAATGTACTTTCGTTGTTCTGTTTTGACATTAACATGTCCAGGTTGGCGGCACGGTAGTCGAGTGGTTAGCACGTCCGCTTCCCAGTTCTGAGGTCTCCGGTTCGAGTCCAGGCTCGGACCTTCCTGGGTGGAGTTTGCATGTTCTCCCCGTGCCCGCGTGGGTCTTCTCCGGGTACTCCGGTCTCCTCCCACATTCCAAAGACATGCATGGCAGGTTAATTGGGCGCTCCGAATTGTCCCTAGGTGTGCGTGTGAGTGTGGATGGTTGTTCGTCTCTGTGTGCCCTGCGATTGGTTGGCAACCAGTCCAGGGTGTCCCCCGCCTACTGCCCAGAGCCAGCTGAGATAGGCGCCAGCAGCCCCCGCGACCCTTGTGAGGAATAAGCGGTCAAGAAAATGGATGGATGGATGGATGTCGCCATGATGGAGATGTTTTTAACATGCTTGACTCTTTGGGGTGTTGGTCTCATTCAAATAGCAAATCCCCCCCCCCCCCCCCCCCCCAAAAAAAATGGCTTCCAAACCTGTAACATAAATTGTGCTGCTAACCTTATAACTGAAATTATACTTGTAAAATGAATGTGAGTGTTTTGAGTGTAAGTATGAACGAGTGGTAAAAACCGCATTGCCTTCCACTCACCTACACCTGTGCTTAAAAGGAATAGGGAGTGCCTGCAGTGCCACCTGTGGCCATCTACTGCAAATGCAAGAAAAAATAACATGTGGCTCCTACAAATACGACTGACCTGAACGAAGTGACGACAAAAACCTGTTCAGTTTGGGAGGTTGCATCACTAGATATATTAATCCAATCTAATCTATGGGTGAGGAGGATAGATGAAGTATACGTAGACTATGATGTGTCCCAAAAGTCACTATACACTACATTTTTGGACTGCACTGGAACACAGCAGCCATCAACAAAAGTTCTATTCAGGGGATTTAACATGAAACATTTACAACATGTTCTCAGTCGTTCTGCTTTGGTCAATGTAGGGCTAAAAGTTTGTTTACTACCAGACCCATCAGAGAAGCTTTGGCTTTTGCCACCCAGAAGAATGTGGCCCATGTTGAAGTGTCCTATGAAGACAGTAGGACCACAAAGCTGCTTTGTTTGGCTTTCTGTGCTCGCTGAAGTGAGTATAACAGTGAACAGCAATAATCTGACTATTTACTTCATATTGGAGAAAAACACATTGTTTTTGTTTTACAGTACTTTTTGTCTGTAACCAAGTTTGCATGGAAAATGAGAATCTTATCAAGTCCCAAGCTGGATAAATAAAGATAAATATTTTTTATTTATTCTATAATTTCTCTATCACAATGTAAACTAAATGGTTCTTGTTATTGAAAAACGTGTTTATGGCGCTGTAAAACTTAAAACTGTCAAGTGACCGTGGGTGTACAACTGCACATGCAATAGGAAAGCTCAATTCAGACGTAACCAAATCATGACCAGGCAAAGGGGTGTACAGTACTGATAATAATTTGAAATAGTTAATCTGTTAAAACTACTATTAAATGGAACGGGAGCAACATTAAATGATGATAAGATCTCTACTTAAACCCCAAAATAGAACCGGATACTTGACAAGCATAAATGGACACCCGTCTTATCATTCACCAGCACCCCTCCGCTGTTCAAAAATAGACTGGCCCTTTTCCCAACGGGGGAAATGCGATAGTGGAGTTCCTGTAGTTTTTCAAGCAGATGTAGCCGTAGCAAGGAAGCTCGCTAACCACACCAAACCAGCTACTAAGACCAAACAATACGACAAATAACGACTCTCTGAGAAACACACCACACACAGCGCAACGCAATAATTAGCTAACAATCAGCTAGGTTGATGATAACGACATGGTCTTGTTTGGCTCCCTGTAAGACTTTTGACAGACTGTGACAGGCAGCCCACATATGTCGGTCGACGCCGCGACCATCACTACAAACCGCTACGCACCCAGAACAGAAAAGACTCAAAAATTTACATTTCCACGTTGCTCGAGTTCCACGCAAGTTAACGAAACAAAAGCACACGGCGGCACAGATTGGACTCACCCGTTAACTCACGAGTAGCAGGTTTACGAGGCGTTGAAAAAAAAAAAAGCTTTTCCGGCTGAGTCACCCCACCCCTCTAACGCCCATTCACTTCCACCGCGGAGTGGAGTAACGACGCCTGATTGGACAGTCTGTCACCGATGTCATTGCCGATTGGTCGGTTGTAAAACATCTGTCACCAGAGTGACCAATCGCGTACGGGTGCGTTGATGGTTTGCAACAAGGGACTGCTTTCACTCTTCTTTACGCTTCAGGCTCTAAAACGATAAATAATTAACACCGATTTTTTTTTTGTTCTTTTGTTTTTGAAAATATACAACAATTTCATTCACGTTTTTTTTTCTTATATATATTATTATGTGGCGACTGACATGATGAATAAAATGCAGGTTAAAAATGTGTCCTTTCTAGGAAAACAAAATGTGGTGCACGACATAGGTCTGATTTTATATAGTAAATTTGCATAATGTCTGATTTTAAATGGGAAATTTAAAAACATGTCTCACATTGAACACCAGGGAGCAGTAGTGTGTCCTCTACAGACAGCTTGCAGTGCGTTTACGACAGCTAATAAATGTGCACTGCTGAGGCAGAGTAGCTCAAGTGTGTCGTGCTTGAAATGAAATAGAAAGGAGTTCCCGGGCAAGAGTTATGTATGGTGTCAACACTTTATTATGCATCACCGCCACATGCAAAAAAAAAAAAAAAAAAAAAGAAGAAAAGCAAAACATACACAGGAAGAATTTTGTGGTAAATCCAGACTATAGACACTACGGCACATATTTTATGATTTTATGTCATAAAAAAAAGAGAGGCCGAGCTGTGTTTTGCACGGATCTTTTTATTTAACTCTTCAGTGCAGTAACCAAAATACACATTAGCTCTTCGATCCGCTCACAACATCCTGCTTACGTCAACACTTGTATGGACAGCAGGCAAATCTAACAACAGTTTACATTGACTTAAAATGCGGGTGGAACACATGAAACAATTACAAAAGATGGGGCAACATTAAATTAAAAACCTGATTGTAAACCTGTTCAGTGCTCAAAGTGAATTTGGTGATTTTTTTCTTCCTCTTATTATTTTACATAATTTACAGTATTTCCTCAAATAGTGGCCATCACAACTGGAATTATTCTCAGTTCATAGACCCTATTGTTTCAGTTTACTGTTGAGCCCATTGGAACTCTGTCGTTAATCAAAACAGCAGCACTTAAAGAGAAACAAACAGTACCTCAGATGAATTCAAGTCTTTTCTTTTTGGTGATTTTTGTCACATTATACAATTTACATGATTCCCTCAAATAATGGTCACGCCCCTAATTAGATGCCATGCCCAAATAAGTCACTAGGTCTACTCGGCAAAAAAAATAAACACCTAATATAAATGTATTTTTTCCAAATTAGGTAATAAAAAAATAGGTAGTTAGTGTCATTACATTGGTTCATAAACACAATTGTTGCTAAGCCCATTTAAAATATGTTGCTATCCAAAACAGCAGCACCCACAGAAGCACATAGACTGTTTTCCAAATAATTCAAGTCACCTATGTTTATGTTTTGCTCATTTTTGTGAGAATATTCTGTATATTATTCCCTCAAATAATGTCCGTGCCTCCAATACAGTAGAAGCCGTGTCAGCTCAGGACAAATAAATGCCCGCACACATAATCAACTATTTCCTTATTTCAATTCAAAACACTATTGTTCATCAAACATTTTAGGAGTTAACTGCTGGGCACATTTGAACTCTGTTGCTAACCAAAACAGGAGCAAAAAAAAATAAAAATCTCTCAGATGAATTCAGTTGCAGAGTCTTATCACACACGTAGCATTCAAGTTTTGGTTTTAACTCTAGTTTCACGTGACACATTGCCTCCCCAATCTGTGGTTAAGTAGTTGCCACCATGAGCGGAAATAACTGTACTTATCACATGACAGTAATTACAGTGCATTGTTTACCTACACGTTAGCTTTTACAGTGTTTCTTTACCAGTGAAAATGGACTCGCATTGCTTTTGAATGTTAGCTACATGCCGCAATGATTGAACTCCATTGAAATGTCATCCAAAAAGCTAAGGCAGTGTGCATTATTATTATCATCACTAATGCATCAAATAAAGGTTCCAAAAACAACACACAGCAATAACAATAAGAAATAAATGGAAATACAGTATAGTGGAACCTCAGTTTTCATATGTCCCAGTTTTGTTCGAAGGGTCTTTGATAGATATAAATGTGTTGTTTAATGTTCATTAAACCATTTCATTAGCATATTCAGTTATATATTCTCAATACAGTGATACCTCAGCTCACGAACATAATTGGTTCCCAGAAAGGGTTTGTAAGGCGAAAGGTTTGTCTTCCGAACATTTATTTCCCATAAGAAACCATTAAAATGAGAATAATCCGTTCCCAGGTCCCTATAAAACATAATTTTCTACTAAATAAGCCTTAAAACTACACAAAAATATACCTTATTTTATGTATAATAAATGTGCTATTGTATTGTAATTAAAGAAATAAACTGTACTGTATAATAGTCGTTTTATTTACCTTTGTGATGGTAGTTCTTAAGGATGGTAGCAATGGTAGACTTACTTCATTCGCGAGCGTTTCATCGCGTAGAGTGTTTATGGAACGGTTGCCGCTCATTCGCACTTTCGTGCTCACCGGAGCGGAGGAGGCGTGTCCCTTGGTGAACAAGGAAGTGGAGCACTTTAGCGAGTCAACAAAAAGTGAGCACCACCAACTACTTTCACCTCTTTCCTGGGACTAAACTGCTGTGGCACTATTTTCTCCTTTTTTGAGGTACGTGATAGCACTTTCGCTTTTTTTAGTGGCGCGAACTCCATTGACTACAATGCAAAGGCGCCGCCGTCCCTCGCTTTTGGTGAGAACGCAGCATTAGGCTTAACACTAGCCTGTGGTGGGGTCTTTTTCGGTCCCATAATAGCAAAAGTACACTCAATATGGTCCAAAATGTCTATCAAACACAAGCCGCGTCCGCACTAAAAGAAAGGGGGTGACGAACTGGGACGCCGTGAGCGTGCGTCAGCTTCTCATGGCCGCCACCGTGGTGCTGTTCGACCGCGTGGTTCGGTTCGTCCGCCGAAAACTAGTTCGTCAGCAGAGACTATATGCTCGCCAATTTAATGTTCGTGAGGCGAAAGTTCGTGAGCTTAAGCGTTCGTCAGCCGAGGTATCACTGTATGTATTTTTTGTCAATATTTTTGTGTGACAAGAACATATTAGTTTCCTCTGGAAAATATTGCTTCAGTTTTCCTACGGTTAATTTTTAGTCACATTATTTGGAACAGATTTATCACAAAAACTGAGATTCCAGTCTAAGTGTTAAAATTTGACCAGGTTGGTATTGTCTATTTAAAAATATACAACTCAAATGTGTTGTATTGTATGATAAATCATATGAGACACAGACACAACAGTACATTTCTACATCGGCTTAACAAGTCAAATACAAAGCGAAAAAAAAAAAGAAAAAGAATCACGTGGTTGATATGGCACCTGTGGTATAATAATCGTAGCGCGCTCGGTGATTAATAATCTCTTGAATTTTATTCATCGGCTCACAGTTTCACTTTAAATATGAGGTTGGTTAAAAATATATAGATTCTTTACACAAATGTATATTCTAAGTTATAGGATCCTGGCCAGTGTCGTTGCGTCCAGTGTCGTCACTTATTGTTGCTTTTGATATTGCTTGCCTGCCGACAAGAACACAATGTTAATAGAATTACCGTATGTAATAATATTCAATAATTTCATTTCAAACAGAGTATTTATAGAAGTAGCATCAAGCTGAAGTGTTGAAAAGAGGTACTTTTTATGTAGTGTATGGTACAAATATTTTCTGTTTGTAAATTTTAATTTTTACATATTAAATACAAATATATTTTTTCTCGTTTTATTTTGATTTTTGTTAAAAATCCTGGTGAGAAACAGGATTTTATTTTATTTGAATTCATCCATATCTATTGCCTTCGAGTTGTAGTGGCAGCAACCTAAGTAGCGAAGCCCAGACATCCCTGTCTCCAGCCAAAAGCCCCACAAATATTATTTGATTAAGCATTAAAACCTTAAAATTAAACAACTGTCATCTATCATTATTTTAATTTGAATTATTTTTGAAAAAAAAATCTTCCCCTGTTGAAAAAAAAATCTGGTGACAAAAAATAGTTTCAAAAATTCCATGTACATTTAAATAATATTATCACAACAAAAATAAAATTTTTAATATTGACAAAAAATGAAATAAAAATAGATAATTGTATTTAAAAAAACAAACAAACTATTGTATACACATAATATAAACCATTTTGCAATTTATTTATATATATATATATTTTTTTTTTAAAGGGAAAAAATCTCCATGTTTCATTTATGGAATTTAAAAAGAAATATGACGCTAACAAAAGTAATAAATGTTTTATTTTAATAAAATAAATGTAATAAAAATACCTAATTTCACTATTTTAATTATTCAAAATAAAATTAACCATAGCACAATTTCTGAAAAAATATTGTTGTACATTATATTATATTATATATATTTATATATAATAATAATAATAGAATATAATATATATATTTATATATTATATGCATACTTGTTAAAAATCCCACTGAAATGTTAAAAAAAAAGGCTTTATTTACATTTTTAAAGCTAAAAATCCTACTAAAATCTTTAAAAAAAAGGCTTTTATTTACATTTTTTTAATTAGTGAATTGGTGAGGTAACAATTTAGATATATTTAAAATAAAATGTGATTTTTTGAAAATATACAGTAATGGAGTACATATTCACCAATGTCCTGGATCCGCACTGTCACTGCTGAAGCGTCATCTGTAGCACAAAGTGAACACCAACACCACACACAGCAAGTTAGAACCCCATTTTCTTGAGTGTATAGTTCACTTGAGTAAATACATGAAAATGTAAAAAAAATTATCCCTAGTATACGGTTTGATCTACAGTTGAGTAAATGAACCAAATAAAGAAATACGCTATTCAGGTAGCCATTTTCTGGAAAGAAGACCTCACCATGCAGGCTTTGTCCGGCTCCTGCCTGTGCTTCATGAGCTCCTCGAATTTGAGCTCGTCCTCCAGCTGCCGCTCCAGGTCGTTGCCGTAACGTTCCTCTTCGTGCTCCGTGGTGGCCATCCTGGGCTTGAAACCGAGAAAGGGATCTGAGGTTGTTGATGTTGTTGTTGCTGCAAACGTGTCGCCGCGGCCGAGGTCGGAATCCACAGTGCTCTCAGTCTCGCTGCCACCCTCTGTGAGAACATGGCAGATGATAGAAATATTTGAATTGTGAGTGAACTAAGAACATAAGGGATGCAAGTAACTATTATTTTGGTTAAAAATGTTCATCTTGTCTTCTAATTCTTACAGTCACTGTTTTTCTTTATAAAGACAAAAAAGGTTTTCGTTTACCTTTACTAGTTACGGTGTCCACTGCCGCCTTCCTCAGTAGCAAGTGACTGTAACGATTATTTTAATAATTGACTTATCTGTAGATTATCTTGTTGATTAACCGCTGAATCAGAAAAAAAAGGCTTTCTGAAGCTGGGCTTATGAGGAAGGTGGCAGTGGACGCCGAAACTAGTAAAGGTACCGTATTTTCACAGCTATAAGACGCACCTAAAAGCCTTCAATTTTTTCAAAAGCTGACCATGCGCCTTATAATCCAGTGCGCCTTATATATGGATCAATATTGAGCCGCAACAGGTCTCGCTGTCAAGACGCTGTCGGTGACCCTGCACGATCGGTGACGCGCATGCGCAGAAGATCCCGCCATCTTGGATCGCTAGCTAATACTAATACTTTACCTCAGAGAAAATAATAAAACAGCTGTTTATTCATTTTGGGAGTGAATGGAGTTGTCAGAAAGCTGTTTTGTAATCTATTAATAAATTTTGACTGACCTATCTGACTGTTTTGTTGACATTCACTTTAGCGCAGCACCATCTAATGGATGCATAACGTAACCCCAGCCTCTACTGTAGCGCCTTATATATGGAAAAAAGTTTTAAAATATGTCATTCGTTGAAGGTGCGCCTTATGAGGTGTGCCCTATAGTGTGGAAAATACGGTAAATGTGAACCTTTTTTGTCTTTAAAAAGAAAAACAGATTAGATTATTTTGTTGTTTAATCGATGAATCAGATTTTTTTTTTTTATACCCCTTTATTAAAAACAGAAAAATACTTCAAATTGACAGGGCAGAAAATTCATAAACATAAATTGATTAGGATTAAGTTAAATAAGAGCGTGACATGATGTGTTCACCACAACCCTTCAACAGCAACACATAACAATAAAACTACCGAGTCTGTTTCAACATCTTATACATATGTTGCTTGTGATAAAATTCAGTCAGGTTAAAGTGGCCTCCCGGAGGGGAAACATCCCGTAACAAATGAATGTAGAGAGCTTGATTTTCGGCGAGCGTTTTCGTTAAAAGGTGGGAAATATGTTAAGTGTCACAAAAACATCCAGAGTAGGACACTACATTACTGCGAATAATTGAAACCAGTCGTTTGAAGGTGCTAGCTACAAAAAAAAACGTTGCTTGAAGTTTCACGCTAGCCACCATGCTAGTCTTTTACTCCTCACTGTCTTTCGCCGGGTTTAGAATCGCTGCCGGCAGCCGAAAGAATGATCTCATCTCTCTCATCCGTTGGCCGCGCACAAGTTCACCATAGCATTGGTCGCTGATTTATCAACTGTTTGACCTATTTTCTAGCTCACATTGATTGCGCTGCCCCTCCACCACCGCTAGGGTTGCACTTCAAAATGACGTCACACTGGAAGGGTCTATTCGTGTTAGCTACTGTTATGTCTTGAACATGTAGCATGTAAATGTAGCATTTAGGACGGTTTCTCTTGCCACACAAACACAAACAAACCTAATAGTACTGGTAATTAACTCTTTTACTGCCACACGTTATCAACAAATATTTTAATATGACAAAGGCTTTGATCATTTACATCATCCGTGAAAACGTTCAATTTCATCATGTTTCATTGTAATTTCATACGCAACGAGCCCATTTAAAAGAGATACAATGCTGCCATCTGCTGGCCATAGATAGTGTTTTTGAGTCCACAACTCATTGACCAGGCGGCACATGCTGCACTTAGACGGTGAACTGCCCATTGATAAAAAAACAAAAAACAACAACAACAAAAAAAAAAACGTAGTTGACATCATTTAATATTTATGGCGGCATACATCATGATTTTACTATTCGTTATTAAACGTTTTTGGCGGTCAAAGAGTTAATATGAGTGGTAGTAACACGGTAAAACTAGACTCAAATCTTTTGCCGTTTTCGTTGAAGACTCAAACTAAAATGGCTGCCAAAAACAACACTGCTGTTCAGATCAGGAGCGTCGGCCATTTTAGTTGTACCTGAATTCAACTCTTTGACCAGCGATGACATTGTGTTGGTAATGGAGTCAGCAGCGATGAGGAGGTCGTTTCTCAAATTTCTCCTGGGACCTTTGACGGAGAAGATAAGAAAATATTGACCTCGCATGTTACCACATTGCAATCTTTTGGAATCGAGCTGCTTCACCCTGAGCAAAGGCCTCTTGAACGTCGCCCCCCACGCCCATGAGGGAGTCCTGAGGTGTATGGGTCGGGGTGGTGCCGGCCGAGTCCGAGTGGATTGGCGTGGGGATGGGCCTGCTGACGGTGTGACTAGGGGACGAGCGTGGAGAGCCGGTACCCTGAGTCTGTGACACGCAACATCACATGAGGACATTTTTGTCGGGGCAAGTCAGAGGTGAGGAAATAATTGTTTGATCCCTTGCTGAACATGAAAAGCGTGAGGTTTTGGGGGTGCTAGTCTTAATGAGGAAAAATAACATGCTGTAAAATTAAACGTACAGTAATGCCACAATTAAATATGTCTTAATAAGTGAGCAAACTCACAAATTCAGCAGGGGTTAACAAAATGATTTCCTGCAGCGTGTGTTAAACTCAGAGTACGGCTATTTTTTTGGAAGCATTAAACACAGGTTAGGGACACACAGTATGTACAGTCTGTTATGTCAATCTACATGCACTTTTCTAGTTCTCGTGTTACGAGTTGTGGTTGCCTTGAATGAACGCCTTGTACCTTAGAAACAGCATAAGGTCACACTGTACTTCCTCAAATAGTGGCCTCAAATTGTTATAATTGTCACCTGGTACATCTCAAATGTTTTTTGTAAATTTCTCAAATATTTAACTTATTTGCTCCCAAAGACGTATTTATACGTTTTTTTTTGTTTTTTTTTGTTTTTTTTTTTATTTATTTTTATTTTTTTTAATGCTAGAGCATACAGAAGGCTTTGGTACAGCCTCTGAAATGCAAAAACGGTTGCAGAAATGGTAGTTATTACACAAACGGCCAGCAGGTGGCAGCAGAGCAAAGGAGATCAACCAGGGCCTTTGTGAAAATTGATTAAACTTAGCTATATTCTAATGCTAATTGCTGCAAAACGGAAACAGATAGAAATATACTTTTTTTTCCTGATGAAAGAAGCGACTTTAATCGTTCTTTTGGTAGGTTCCATGTTTTTATAGCAATAGAACACATTTTTTTGTGGGCCTTGGAAAACAGTTAAAATCCAGCAAAACAGCCGGGAGCGACCGGGAATGCGTCTGTGAAAATGGCTGGGAGCGAATGAGGCAATGATGCAAATGACTACAATCAAGCTTTTGTTGATATAAAATAAAATTATTATTGAATTTTTTTTAAATAAAATTATTTTGTATTTGTGGAAAAACCTATTTACAAGTTGAATGTGATTTTTTTGGTTTCCATTTTCTCTACTGGCGGCACGGTAGTCGAGTGGTTAGCACGTCCGCCTCCCAGTTCTGAGGTCTCCGGTTCGAGTCCAGGCTCGGACCTTCCTGGGTGGAGTTTGCATGTTCTCCCCGTGCCCGCGTGGGTCTTCTCCGGGTACTCCGGTCTCCTCCCACATTCCAAAGACATGCATGGCAGGTTAATCGGGCGCTCCGAATTGTCCCTAGGTGTGCGTGTGAGTGTGTTGTTCGTCTCTGTGTGCCCTGCGATTGGTTGGCAACCAGTCCAGGGTGTCCCCCGCCTACTGCCCAGTGCCAGCTGAGATAGGCGCCAGCAGCCCCCGCGACCCTTGTGAGGAATAAGCGGTCAAGAAAATGGATGGATGGATGGATTTTCTCTACTACAAATTAAAACATTTTTTAAATAATATTTTTAAATGTTTGTCCACAAATAGATAATGTTAATTATTGTCCTGTGTAATACAAAAGTATTTGTACAACTAAAGGCCTCCCTCATGTTAAAACACATCCCCCCAAAATACGCCTCATACTCTGTGCAGTGGAGTAAATAAACCAGCCACTATATGAGGAACAATTAGATTAGACATTGACAATATCCTGACACTAAAATCTTAGCTGTTCAATTTATCAATTTATTTTTGATACAAGACGCTCACCTGGCAACAATAAACATGTTTTGTTTTTTTTGTTTCAAAACATGCGCTAAATAGTTTTTGCCTCCCTCAAACTTTTCGCACTTACAGCTTGTTTCTGTTCCTCAGCTAGCTGTGAAAAAAATAACAACAACCACATTATGTTAAGGTTCATTTGGATCTACTCTAGCATGTAATAAGCATGCCCCCGTCCCCTTGCATGTTTGAATGGAGTCATATTGATCTTTTTGGACTAAGCAGGAAGATACCTAAACTTTTAAAGACAGTGTAGGATGAATATGGTAGGTTAAACTTTTTGAGCCCAATTTCCAATTTATATTGTCATACGTTGTGTTTGCTAAAATTAAAAAAATAAATAAATACAAGTGAAAATAAAAATGCATTTAAAAATATAATAAAAAAAAAATACAAAAAATAATATAAATGGCAATTAAAAAATATTTATATAAATAAAAAAAGTGAAAGTAAAAACAAAAATAAAAAATGTGATTCAAAAAATAAAAAATATTTAATTTATATTTATAAAAATAAATGAGGAAATAAATACAAAATAAATATACAAATAGAATTAAGTGTCAATCAATAAATAAAATTGCTCTGTTCTCATATTTATTTCATGCTGCAGATGCTGTCAGCAATATTCAAATGAGGGGGCGGTCCTAAGTGTGTCTTGGGCAAGCACAGTAACTTACAAAATATGCAAGTAGAGGTGCAATGCTTCATCGCTTAATGGATAACTAATCAGTTATCAAATTAACCTAGAATTATTTGGGGGGATTGCTATATTGTGCCGAAAAAATATTTATAAAAAAAACAAAAAAAAAAACAGTTGGTCTATCCTGCCTTCCAAAATTAGCTGGGACAGGCACCAGCTCATTCGCCACCATATTGAGGATATGTACTATAGAAAATGGATGCATGGTTATCTTCACAGATTGTTGAAGTGTTATTAAAATTGCCTGTACGGTTCCCGTAGATCCATTTTTATGATGATACATTTGACTCTGGAGCAGATTTTTAGGAAATACTGCCAGAGTAATTCGTTACGTGCCACTACCTGAAAATACCAAACACAATGACCCAATTTGAATGTTATTTCAACCGTAACTTCTCAACATGGAACAAAATGTATAACAAAAAAAAAAAAATGTTCCCCCTGACTTCACGGAAGCACGGTGAAAAAGATGGAGGGCTCTTGTCTGCGCTACCTTGAGAAGCGTCATTAGCTGCTCCAGCTGCACCATGAGCTCCCTGCGACTCTCCTGCAGACTCGACATTCTCTGCTCAAGCTCATCTTTGCGTTGCCTGACAGGAGGGGGGGGGGGGGGGGGAAAGATACAGATTGATGACATCATTATGTCACATCCATACAGACCACGTCAAGCAGTTACAATCGGCACTCAACTCTTTCTTAACTGTAAAGAAGACAGAATGCGAATTCTCACACATATAAGCGCTTAAAATCTTTTTTTTTCCATAATATGCTTACCTGAGAAGTCGTAACTCAGCCAGCAGAGCGGGGTTCTGCTGACCCCTGTCAGGCGGCGGCTGCGAGGCCTCCTCATGCTGGAGGCGCAGTCGTTGAATTTCCTGCAAGATTTCTCTGGGTGACACGCACAAGCAAGACTTTTTTTCAACAAAAAGTATTAAATTTATGACACATCGCGCCCCTCGGAGCCCCTTTAGTGGTGTGATTTAGAACTAATGACTGTTACGAGGGTCAAGCGGAGCTCCCGCCAGGATGACTGATAGATGAATGTGCAATTTTATAGACTTGGCTGGGTGTCGCTGGCAACATTGCCAGGAAGATTATGTGCAGTGTTAACACTTTACAGACAACATATAGAGATATTATCTTATCTTACATTTGAAACTGTACAATCATGTGATGTCTCGAAGCCAAATTTAAAGAAAGTTTTTTTTTTTTTTTTAAATCTTAGGGGGGGAGATAGAATGACAAGATACAATGATAATAATAATAATAATAATTATTATTATTATTATTATTATTTATTTAAAGAAAAATTTAAAGAATTCCAGTTTTTATTTTAGGGTCTTTATAACTAGATATGTTAAGCAACTCAGAGCACTTTTTTTTTTTTTTAACGACCCACTTTTTAAGTGAGCAAAAGCATAATAATAATAACAATAATAATAATAATAATAATAATAATGATAATAATAATAATTATTATTATTACTATTACTATTATTCCAAATAATAATAATAATAATAATAATAATAATAATAATAATAATAATAATGATGATGATTATTATTATTACTATTTGCAATAATAATAATAATAATAATAATAATAATAATAATAATAATAATAATAATAATAATAATTATTATTATTATAAATAACAAATTAACAATAATAATGTACTTTTGCTCACTTGAAAAGTGGGTGGTTTAAAAAAAAAAAAAGAATTGACCTTGCTGTTATACTTTTACAGTCGACTTTAATTAACTTCTGCTTTGAATTGGCACTATATAAAGTAAGTGTAATTGAATTGAATTAAAATTCATAAAAACACACAAAAAAATAAATACATGATAATTCGTCACTAGAAGGCAGCAGAAATACAACTGGAAAAAAAGGTTTTACTGCATATTCAGATATGTATTACGATTTATTCTACAAAGCTCAAGGGAGTGTATCCATTCATGTTAATACACTACAGGACAGAAAATATCAACAAATATACAACCTTTGACCATTTGTAAAATAAATAGTTTGAGGTCTGCTTGTCCAAGCCCCAACTTAGTTTGAGCTGCTGTGAATCCAAATAAAAACAACAAGGCCAGCTCGGGGCGTTCAACCCCTCACCTGTTTTTACTCTCCAGCTCGGCAATGAGCTGCCTCTGCTGTTTGTTGGCATCCAGAGAGCACGGCGGGTCTGCGGGAACTCTGTGCTGCTGTTGAGCCTGAAGCACAGACACTGTGTCAACTGAGCCATTTTGTTCACACAAACAATGAAAGACACAAGAATGTAAAGTGCGCACAATAACTTCAAGTAGAGTGTGGGAATTTATTATTTTTTTGCCTCTTGTCAAAGAAATAAAGTTATTCATGGTTATTTATTGTTTTTGGTAATAGATAACATAAATGCAGAAAAAAAAAACATTTTATCAAGTGGCATGTATTTGATAACCAATCAAAACAAAAAACAGAATTTGGTGGAGAATCCCTTTGTTGGTAAGAAAGCAGCAAAAAGTCAACAGGTTTGGGAGGGATTTTAAAAACAAACTTTTATTTGATTTGATTTGATTTTTTTAAATCGTACAGTAATTTTTCAAAAATATTGTTCTATTTTTTATTTTATTCTTATTTTTTTTTACAGAAAATGTGTTCCCCCCTGAATAAAAAGCAGAATATTATGAGAGTAAAGCTATATTTTGAAATTGTCTTTTTTTCCCTTGTTCTGACAAAAAATACAGTTTCTCAAAGAGGCGGGCTCCCCTCGGGGGGATTGTAGTGTTTGACCTCATTTGTTCTTTATGTGTGTTTTTTTTTTGCCATACAAGATGAAAGTGTAATTGCTCACCCACTACAGTAAGTGGCAGGGGTGGGATATACATATACATATATACATATACATATATATATATATATATACATATACATATACATATACATATATATATATATATATATATATATATATATATATATATATATATATATATATATATATATATCGGCGGAACTGAGAAGCAAATAATTGAGAAGCACTGCTTAATATTGCGACTTTATTGTGAGGAAATTTGATGTTTTATTTTTATCCTGCCAAAATAAAGTACGCCTTTATTCTTATAAACATGACTTTTTTTTTTCAACTAGTCTGAAACATTACCATGCTGTTGTTTTTTTGCTAACAAGTATGAATTTGTTTTCATAACATCACAAAATTTTTTCTAGAATAGCAGACACTTTTTAATTCCTATGAAATGTAGGGGTTCACATCGTAGTTATGTTTAATGGTTGTTAGTCATTATTATGAGGGATTCTTGAAAAAACAGACCCAAAATTTTTAGCCGCGTTCTAAAGGACCAAATATTTTTCACTCAATAAAATGTATATTTTATAACTTGTACATTTTCTATGCATTTCTGACACCTATTCCGTCTATTATATAATCAGTGAACAACCATAAATTTGCAGTCTGTTTATTCCCTTGGTAAGTGAGCAAACTTACAAACTTGGCAGTGGATCAAAGACTGATTTTCCCCAGAGTATGTTCATGTGTCTCACCGCAGCATCTGCAGCCAGGCGAGCAGCGTAGCGGGCGATGAGGCTGTGCTCCTCGTCTTGATGGTTGCTGCTCTCCAGCAAGCTGATGGAGAGGAAAATAGAGATGGCAATCATATTATGACACCTTGAATACACAGCAATGTACGGATTGGGAAAAAAAAGAAGAGCTGAATATAGGACAAGAAAAACGCTCATAACCACTGTATACACAGGCAGATATGTTACCCCTGAGTTACAAATTTAATATGGCTGCAGACACTTTAGTGTAGCCAACTTCCATTAAAACGCAGACAGACATATTAGTGCGCACGCAAGCATCTCTATTTTTATTTTGTTGGCGAGTGTGGAAATAGAGAGCGAGAGCAAGAGAGAGCGAGATTACATAACCTGTCTGACAAAAAAACATTTTAGTCCATGCTAAACACAGCCAACTGCTTTTGAATGTTACTTTATATGGAGACGAACCAATCAGAAATGTGAGCATTAATCAGTTCGCTACAAAAGCTAATCTGTCACAAGTATTTGCATTATGCAATCGTAATGTGTATTATGAGAACACAACATGTGCCAAAAATGCTACCTCCTTCCATATTAAACAGATTCTAACTAATTCCCCACTAGGTGGAGAACGCCACTCTAATGAGATCTGATTTGCTATATACAACAGTAAATGTGAGAATAAAGTTGCTGCAATATTCCTGGAAGAAAATAATAAAAAAAAATATGTATATAATGTTAAGTCAAATCTATTGAGGAAATAAAAAGACATATTTAAAAAAGAATAAAAAAAAATGTAATTGGAAGAGAACAAAGTATCAGTTTTACAATGAAGATGTATGTACAAATGTACAAAATTAGGAAGACATGTTGGAGGAAAAAAAAAAGAATTTTGCAAAAATAAAGTATTTTTTCCCCCTGAATAAATTAATATCTTATGAAGAAAAAAAAAATCAGATTTGTGCGTTTGTTTTTTGTTTTGCTTTTTTTTCCCAACGGAAAATGAAAATCCATCCATCCATCCATCCATTTTCTTGACCGCTTATTTCTCACAAGGGTCGCGGTAGTTGCTGGAGCCTATCTCAGCTGGCTATGGGCTTCAGGCGGGGTACACCCTGAACTGGTTGCCAGCCAATGGAATATGAAAATAAAGATGCCAAATCATGATAAATGGCTAGTTTTTAGAGAACAAAAGCCTTTTTTTTTCCAAGAAGAAAGTTAATTCTTTCATGGCATAAGTTTGGGCAAATAAAGTTATTATTTTAAGACAAACTAATTAAAGTCATTTTATTTCAGAAAAAAAGAGAATCTTAAGAGATAAAGTCAGATTTTTTTTGGGTGACTTTATAAAATTAAAATTTTATTTTTGTGATATTCTAACTTTTTTCATAAAGATAATTTTTCATAATATTTCAACATTAAGCTCATAACACTGCAATTTAACCCCCCCCCCATCTAATTCACCTCCAATCACCAAATTTCTGTGTTCACATAAATTAGATGGCCATATCTTCTGGGTGGTGAATGTTATATTTTTGTGAAATTGTTTCAAAGTGTTAAATCAATTTCGGTGGTATATAAAAACAAAATAATCCAAAACACATACGATGTAGGCTACTTTTGAATGTCACTGTAGAATATGATCATGACGTATAGCATTGCTAAAACAATGATGTAAGACTTTTGCACGGTAAAGTGTTATATTAATAATATACTCTGTCAATTACGGTACATTTGTACCTAATAGAGTGGGCAGTAAGTGCAAATCTATTAAAATGTTTTGCTAGTTGTAAAAAAATAAAAATAAATAAAAAATATATATTTCTTTATGCATGCAGGGTTTTGACTCAGTGATGTTATACAGGGAAGGGCACACATGCTGCAGCACACCCACTAACCATGTTTTGGGGTTGTTTTGAAGCAGTTTCACATAGACACCAATGAGAATGTGCTCGTCAGCGAGTCTGTCAACCGCATCCAGGTTGCAGTGTAACCTGGACGTGTGCAGGAGTTCATAAACAAAATAAATAACATAAAGAAAGAAGATGACATGACAGGTGACAAAAGGAGAGCCGGGCACATGAGCAGAGGGGAAGGAAAAAAAAACAAAAAAAACAAGAGATTTGAGGAGACGCCTGAAAAGCAGCCATTCATGGGTGGCTGAAGAGGAACAAGGCCACATTATGTGTGCTTATGAAGGCCGGCGGCGTGATTAAGGACATGCCCCGCAGACACGCTACACGTTGCATGCACTGTTTACACACTACACGTATCTACGCTGTGCTCCATCATAAACTAGCCAATCCCATTTTAAAAAAGGTTTTTGAGATAAAAAACAAAAACAAAAACTGAGAAGGGTGTCAGTGTTTATTAACCAAGTTAACCAAGCTAACTACGCTAAACAAGCTAACTACGCTAAACAAGCATGTGGTTTAATTCGATACGTGAGCATTCAGCAACCAAACAATGGGCGCCCTCTTGTTAAACGTCAGAGAAATTGAGGCCAAGGTAAAGAAAGCACAGGTGGTGCCCACAATGAAGTGAAAATTGGCTGAAGTCCACAGCTGCATCAGTTTCATGTTCGTGCTAGCACGCACGCAAGCTAGCAACCACAGTTGTGACCTGTTGCTAAGCTATTAAATTAGCAGTTTTGCCCTTAATTTGTAGACATTGTTTGATTCAGAATGTGCCTAAAAAAATGACAATCAGTGAAAAAAACTAAGTTAAAAGTGCTATGAGCTAATTTTAATTTAGTTTTGGTGGGAATATTTAAGCTAACGTTCCAATTTGCTTCTACCTTTGCTAGCAACTCCTCATTGTACATTTTCTTTGTTTTACTCCACTGTCTGCAGCCAGGTTGGCATTGCCAATGAGAATCTGTTCTCATTTGCCCAAAATAAATCAAAGTTAAATAAGTAAAAATAAACAAAAAGTTCCTCAATGAGAAAATTCAGGCTTACGCTTAATTATTGAGTCTAGGCAGAGGTATTACAGCAATTCTAATCGCCAAGCTTTGTTGGTCCTAGTGTCCGAGTCCTATACTATAGAAGACAATAATGCAAGTTTTCAGTTGTAAACCAAAATAAATTTGCTAAAAGGAAAATATGGAAATCATGAACATGGGTTCAATATGTGATTCACCACATACAACTGGGACCATTCTTCCAGTATATAGTCAAACTATTATCAATGCTACTTTAACTTGGAATTAAAGTTTTATGTTTGGTATTAGAACCTGGTACTGTCAATCTTGGTTGCGTAAGATTTGACATATTATGAACTGCTTGGCAGCATTTGTGAACAGAGTGTCCAGATGCTCTGACATGCTCAATAACGTATAGAATACCACTCACTCGTCACAACATCCTTTTTTTTTTTCTTTTTTTTTCTTCTCTTCCCATTCATGAATGGGAGAAGTGTTCCCTGGAGCAACACTTACTATTGAATGTCGGTGTGACTGAAGTCAAACTCTTGCTATATAGGCCTCATTCAGAAAAGGAACACAAAAAATAAACCACTTTTTGGATGAGCCGATACTATATATCTATACTATCAGCCCATCTGATGTATAACTTGAAGGCAAATGTAAAAATTGCAAATCAGATATTTTTTAACAAGTAGGTAGATAAATAGGTAGGTTAATACATAAAAAGGCTACTCAACCTCTTCCAAATGCTAAGAAATTTTTCCACCATTAATAACCTGCACAACTGGACCTATATGATTGCAGTGGACATGACATATTTGCATATACATAATTTGGATGATGTCAACACTTCTGGTTCATGATTGGATCCAAGCTAATCAGTCACAATCGTAAGTTGATTTGCATGATGTTCATGTTAAAAATGTTTCATAGAAGCTTGGCAAGTTTACAGCCATACTATCCTGGTGTCCACTAAAAATAAATAAAAAATTAAAAAATTACCCAGCAGAAAAAATGCGGGTCTGAAGGGGTTATTAATTGAAGAAAAATTAGACAAGAAAAAAGAGAGAAGTAAAACAAATGAAGTTGCAAAAGGGTGCACACCCTCAAACACAATCTGTACAAAAGTGGGAAACCAATGTTTAGTGTATGTCAACACAAAAAATACCATATCACACCAGAATACCAGAATCATACTTTGGGGCTGTTTGTCTTCAGCTGGTGAACTGATACCTTAGTCAAAGTGAGGGGAATTATGAACAGTTCAAAATAATCGTGTCAGCTCAAAACATTGTGGCTTCTGCTAGAAAGAAAAAAAAAGTCCTGAAAATCCTACTATAACATCTAAAGTGTGTGTACCATTTTTACATGACTTTAAATGTGATTGGTAAATTCCGAACAGTAAGGGTGTGCACACTTGTGCAACCATTTCCATTTACAACCATGGGCAATCAGTTGCTTATTTTTCCATTACTTTTTTTTCCATTGAGTTGTACAGGTCACATTAATGTTGAAAAAGTTTTGATTGTTCAGAATTGGTGGATTCAAAGGGTGAGTATTATTACTTCATTTTATCATTGTTATCCATATTAGTGCACCACACACATGCATGGGAGCACTCTCACACCTGTGTCACTTACCCTCTGCTTTTCAACAGATGTTGAGCGATATCATGACTTGTGCTGGAAGGCAAACTAGGTGCATTCAGCAAGAGGAGGCAACGTAGAGACATACACAATTGTTTGGAGTCCGCTGGGAGCACTACAAGCTGAAAGGATCCCTTGGAAAAATCCAGGGCATCTATTGTTGTACTCACTTTTTGGTGGAGTACGGATTCCCTGAAGTTGGCATGGAGTGGGAAAACGAGTATTCACTGGGGACGTTCATTGGTCTTGGCGGCCTAGGGAGACAAGTGGCGGTTTCAATCACAAAACTGACTCAAGGTAAGATTAGATTTTAGATAATCGGTTCATGAGTAGATGTGAAATATTATAGTTAAGAAAGCACAAAACACAATGACGTGAAACGAAGTGAAAAGAGAAGCAAAAGAAAGTTAGAAGCTGCTAAAGAGTGGGTGAGTGGTGGGTGATAGAACAAAAAGACAACATGATTCAAAGGGACACATTTTGGGAGGTGTTAAATAATCAAAGAACACTCACCACGTGTCTCTAGAGAGAACAAAGGAAAGAGAGAAAAGTCACAGAGGAAACTTTTAACATCCAGTTAATATTTTTTCTGCATAAAAGACAAGCAAGCTAATGGTAAAATTACAGTTACCGTGTTCTATTTACGAGTTATAAGGACCAGAGCCCTGCCATAAATAGGTTTATAAAAAAGGTTTAGAATTGCACAAAACGGTGGCGAAGCACTACTTTTATATTAGGCGACATGAAGCTCCTCCCCTTACTTGCTTGCCACAAGACGGTGTCAATGTAATACTTTTCCATAAGAGAGATTTGGTCTGAGTATTCACTGTAAAAACCACACATTCTGAAATACGGTGGCCATATTTATTTTGGGGAATTGTGACTGGCTGCCATATGTGGCTCATAACAACTCACAAAATTCTAAAATAATCACAACGGTCTAGTTGCAATTGTTTCAATGTCCCGAGAATAAAATGAACTACAGTAGATGAATGAAAATAAAATGGCAGCTATAATCAATCATTGTTTCCCTCTGTATCCTTCAGCGGGGACATCACAAAAAACACCTACTTAAGGCAAATCAGAGTTTTGGTCTCATGAGATTTGCCGACATTTTTGCATGAGCTGGAAATTTTGTTGTATTGTACAAACTTGGGCGTAACTTAAAGAATGAACACACAGATGGTCGTTTTCAGCGTTTAGACCAGTGGTCTGCAACCTGCGGCTCTGGAGCGACATGTGTTTTTTTTAGACCCTCTCCTGTGGATCTAAAAAATAAATAAATAAATAAAGAAATAAAAAATAATCATTTTTATTTTTGGATAAAATATTTTACTGAATTAATGATTTAGATTAAAATAAATCATTAAATACTCGAAAAATGTCCAAATTTGTAAATTGTCAGAAAAAGAGAGACCAAATATAGATGAAAAAGTTTTTTAAAGTTATGTAAAAACATCCAAAAAGTGACCATAAAATGCCGAAAAATGAAGAGGAAAAAAAGAACATTACCATAAAATGGTCATGAAAAATGTCAGAGAATTGAATAAAAAGGCAGAAAAGAAAATGTTCAAAACGTAACCATAAAATGTCCAAAAAGAAGAAATCCCAAAGATTAACATAAAATTAACAACACTGCCAAAAAGAAAAGGTCAGAAAATTTCTAGCAAAAAAAAGGCAAAAAAATGTATTAAAAAAAATAAAAAATTGCCATAATATATCCAAAAGGGGAAGGAGGCAGAAAATGACCTTAATGTGTCCATAAAATTGCCAAAAATGTCACAAAATTGACAGAAAGGCAGAAATGTCTAAAAATGTATGAAAAACAAAGCATAAAAAAGTAAAATAAAATAAAAAAAACAGAAGAGGAATGGTAGAAGAAAATGACTGTGTACTTATTGGATGCTGTTCTCATATTTTTGTGTTATGGTGCAGCTCTAATAAGCTTTTGGGCCCTCACAACACAAACACACTGTTTCCTTCATCACAATCTTCAAATGTTTTGCGGCTCAACGCACATTTTTGTTCATTCCTTTGTCCTAAAATAGCTTGATAACACTCGTTTTTAGTCTTAAAAACAAGTTGTCACACAAATGTATAACTGAAATGAATTGTGTTTTCAGTTGAAACCATTCTAGTGTAAATAAGGGAAATCTGTGGCTGAAGACTTTTGTATTTGATATCCCCCAACCGGCATGGATGCCCTTGAGCAAAGTACCTTGAGCAGGGCACAAACATACCAATCTTCATTATCTTCACTGATTCTTGAAATGTGTGGGAATGCCAAACTTCTCTCCTTGTCATTTTTATTGAGGTGAATGACGAGTTACACAAAAACTCTACACAACTAGTTCTCTTCTATTTGTGTGCGGCAGAAGTGCAAACTTTTGGTCGATTTCTAATTGGCTATCGTTTTATGTCTCAATCATGGAAAATTCACTCTTGACACACCAAAGGATAATTGGGCCGTCAGAAGGGAGAATTGCTAAAATTCCGTCCAACGCAAGTCTCGAGTCATAAATGGTTCTCACAACAAAGACAAATTCTGTACTGTGCATGCAAAAAAAAAAGAAAAAAAAAGTGTTAAATCATCTTAAGCTTCACTTTTCATGGGATTTCCTCCTAAATTCCCATGGGAACGCTTTGACTTCCTGAGACTATTTATGCTGGGGGCGGCTACCTGATTTAACAGAAGGCATCAGGGAGACTTTCACACAAAGACAACAAAAGCTCAAGTGAAAGCAACAGTCGCGACATTGTTGTAGATTCCGATCGCTCCCGGGGGCTGTAATTAAGCCTCATTGATTAGCTGACCCACGGGATTGACTGGATTCGCTCAAGACTTCGAGGAGGCAGTGACCCGATCCTACTCAGTGGAGAAAGTATAGAAAGCAACTGGAACGTACACAATATGGGCGAGGTTGAGCGGTTTCTCCGGCATGTCGGGGAACATTGGATGAAGAGGCTCTCTGCTGGATGCGCAGCTCAGAGACTTGCTCAGAGCATGAGACAGCTTCTTGGCCGGGGATTTCTGTGAACAGAAGACACCAGGAGTGCACTAATTCTTAAGGATGCTGGTTACAAACACGGCCTGAAAGCCACCCTTACGTCATGGTGCAAAAATAGCCGCATTGACTGGTGCGGCCGCAGACACACCTCCCTCTCCCCTCCCCGCTCCTTACCCATGATGTATACTCCTTCATTTGATGCTGGTTGCTATGGGAACCGCTGGCATGCCCCCTCCAGAAGCAGTCCTGACAGAGCTGGTAATTATGACATTGCTGGCAGCGGTAGCGGAAGCCCATCATACTCTCAGTGTGGCAGTAGGAGCACTCGACCGGGTGAAAGACTGCAGGGGGGAAGAACACACATGCATAAATAAATAGATGTGGTATTAAACAGATACTTTTCCATAATACATTTAATACAAGAGTCATTTATGGTCATGTAAAATGAGATTATATCTCTTAGGTGTTGGGACTTTGACCCACCAGAGCATTTGATCCGGCCCACTGTGCAATTTTAACTCATTTACTCCCAATAACGTATAAATACGTGTTTTTTTTTAATGTTCTAAGTGTCCCAAAGACGTATTTATACGTTTTTTTGTTTGTTTGTTTGTTTTTTAATGCTAGAGCATACAGAAGGCTTTGATGCAGCCTCTCAACTGCAAAGAACGGTTGCAGAAATGGTAGTTATTACACAAATGGCCAGCAGGTGGCAGCAGAGCAAAGGAGATCAACCAGGGCCATGTAGAAAAAAAGCTCAATTACTTACAATTTTAAATAGATTTGCAAAAACTGATGAAACTTAGCTCTCTTCTAATGCTAATTGCTGCAAAACGCAAACAGATAGAAACATACTTTTTTTTCCTGATGAAAGAAGAGACTTTAATCTTTCTTTTGATAGGTTCCATATTTTTATATCTATATTACATAATATTCTGTGGGCCTTGCAAAATCAATCAAACTCCAGTAAAACAGACGGGAGCGAACGGGACTGCTTCTGTGAAAATGGCTGGGAGTGAAAGAGTTAAAAACAAATTAA
This sequence comes from Festucalex cinctus, assembly GCF_051991245.1. Lineage (NCBI taxonomy): Eukaryota > Metazoa > Chordata > Actinopteri > Syngnathiformes > Syngnathidae > Festucalex > Festucalex cinctus. Next base: position 15,750,622 of record NC_135411.1, on the reverse strand, counting down.
AGACGTGAGCAGTGATCAGGAGGCATTTACCCCATTTTTCATTTAAAAATACACAAAACAATCAGCAAAATTTGCTGCCATACGCCACACATATAAGGAAATGTTCATCGGTGTCTCCCAACATTGATAGAAGATGTAGCTTTCTTCATCTTTGGGGCCATGATGTGGGAAAAAAAAGGGTGAAAAAGCCAAAGATACTCCCACAAGTGCACAAGCACTAGCTAAGGGCTAAATAGAGGACGAGGGGAAAACACTGCGGGCTATATAGCGGAAGAGGGGCCAAAATGGCGGACCAGGTGTAACCGTTATAAAGTCTTAGGTCGAGTGCGCCTTAACTCAAGGATAAAAAGGCTGCTTCAAAACAAAATGGCTGACGTATTGTTTTATTTCAGGTATGGGTCCTTGAGATATTTTTGTGAGTCTTGTTATGATAGACATGTTCACCTAATTTCATGTTGATTAGTGAAACTGGTGTCTTGGCGATGTTTTTTTTTTTCAAGCTGTCCAGGGGGCGCTAGTGAGTCAATTTGAGTGGGGTTTGGGGGTCACATGGAACCCTTAAATATAGGGATGTTCAATACAACTTTTATTTTTGTTGTTTTTTTAAACCAGTGCCAGTATGAATAGCCACACTTACTAGTACTCACCAATACCAGTACTTTCTATATGAAATTTAATTCAACACAATGACAAAAAATTCTAAAGATGTTTCTTTCTGACGCAGACTACTGCAGTATAGTGCCAACTACTGCCAAGGAGGATTTACTTTTTTTGTGCCATAAAGGGATACTTGACTCATTGAATCATCGTCAACAGTAAGAAGATTGTATTTTGTCTCATGGCTCATTTTGATGACCAAACCCAGAAAACAAGTAAGCTATGATTGGTCGTTATGTATTTCCCCAGCACAGGTGATGTCATCTTCAGTCAACAGCAAGTGGCAAAATTAGTTTTTAAAGGTATTAATTGTTCAAAAACAACGGGCCCTGCAATTGGCTGGCAACCAGTTCAGGGTGTACCCCGCCTACTGCCCATAGCCAGTTGGGATAGGCTCCAGCAACCCCCTGCGGCACTTGTGAGGAACAAGCAGTTCAGAAAATGGATGGATGGATGAAAAACAACAGTTATCACATTAATTACAGAAAAAAATATCATTTTTTACTGTTGAAAATGGCTCAATGAGTCAAAAATCCCTTAAGTATCAGTGGCTGATATCAGCAACCTCCACAATGGTATTCGATACCTTAAAATAAGGTCAAAATCGATTCTTGTCCATCCATTTTCACCAGGGCTTGCAAGAAATGTGCATTTTCAGCCACGTTGAGGCACCGCAAATGCCGATCCATTCATAAAAGCAGTGATCCCAAAAGGGATAATAATAAAACCTTGTGTTATAAAAAAGCTCCAAAACACTGAACTCACAAATGCTCATAATGTATCACAATAAATATTGCCATATCACTTTTTTTTTTTTTTTTTTTTTTTAAGAGTATGGCCTTCGGAGGACTCATAAAAAGGGTGTGAGGTGTACGTGTACTGTGTTGTGACTTGGGGTTATAATGCAAAGAACAACTTACTCATACGTGTGCTACATACCGTTTTCCACATTGGCGAGCCGGTGCATGAGCGGTAACCACACCAGACACTGAGGAGGCGGGTCTGACATCAACGTGTCCAGGAAAATGTTGAGGGAGACCGTTTTCTGCTCACAATGCAAACAAAGTGATATTCAAGGCAGGGAAATGTGACAATACATACATGATGAGGTTTTACTCATTTGCTCCCAAAAACATATAAAAACGTTCTATTTTAAATGTTTTAAATGTCCCAAAGACGTTTTGATGTTTGCTTGTTTTTTTTATGCTAGAGCAAACAGAAGGCTTTGCTGCAGCCTCTCAACTGCAGAGAACGGGTGACGCAATTACAAAAACGGCCAGCAGGTGGCAGCGGAGTATAAGAGATCAACCAGGTCCATGTTGAAAACAAGCTGATTTCCCCACAATTCTAAACAGATTTCTGAATAATGATGAAACGTAGCTATATTCTATTGCTAATTGCTGCAAAACGGAAACAGATAGAAATATTTTTATTTTCCTGATTAAAAATGAGACTCTAATCTTTCATTTGGTTGGTTCCATGTTTTTATAGCAATAGGAAACAATATTCTGTGGGCCTTGCAAAATCAGTCAAAATCCAGTCAAACAGCCGGGAGAAAAGGAGCGGGAGTCAATGAGTTAATTAATGAACCTTCACCTGCTGCTGCTGCTGCTGCATGAAGCAGCTCTTGGCCGCTTGCTCCGTGTAGCCAAACGACGGCCCCTCAAAGACGGCCATGGGCAGCTTGAGAACCTCCCTCAGGAACTGGTCAAACTGCGCGTACACCATGATTCCCGCCGGATCGGATATTAGCGAAAAAATATCTGTGGGGGCGGCATCACGAGAACGAATCAAAAATAATTGTCGGCTTCCAACGCAGTCGGCTAATTACAGCATCGCACACAATGCAATTACCCCACTTATTGTGGGAAACAAATTAAAGACAAGCAGCTGTTCAAATCGTTTTGTTTAAAAAACACAACCAGCATGGAATTCATCACTTTCTTTGCTTGTTCGCCAGCCACTTGATGATGATGTCATCGCCTTCAGATAACAAGCAATGCTGGGCTGTAGATATATATTATATATCCCACCGGGAGTCTGCTGGGTTTTCTCATGCATTTCAAAACAAACGTGGATGAAATCTTTTTACATTTATATAATTTTGTAGTGTATATCATATTACACTAATCATGGATCCAATGAACCACCTGATCCAATGACTTCCTCTTGTAAACAGATCAGCACCTTATTTATTCTGAGTCAATAAATTACTCACATTAATTATGTGAACTAAAATCTACATACAGCATGCTACTTTTGTGAAGTGTATCATTTTGAAAAGTTGCTGCTTACATCTTAATTTATCCAGAATTTTCCCTCCACAGAATGTTGCCAGGGCCATCTTCACAACAAAGACAGATATCTTGCCGTGGCCATCTCTAGAAACAAAAATATTATATTATAGGTAGGCACATACAAAAAAAAGTGAACAAAATGTGAATGTGAGACAACAGAACATAAGACACTGAAACGAGCAATGCCAATGAAAATGATACAATTAAAAATAAAACACAAGAATCAATTTACAGTATCTCATAAAAGTGATGACGCCCCTCACATTTCTGCACATATTTTCATTATATCTTTTTATGAAGAAATGACACTTTGACATGAAAAGTAGTCAGTGTATAGATGAGTGTTTACATAAAAGTAAAGCCATGGTAACAAAAGTGAGTACACCCCTCTGTGAAAATGTCCTGTGTCAAAATTTGTTGTGGCCACCATTAATTTCCGGCAAAAATGTGGACATTTTCTTTAACTTTAAAGCAGCACTGTGGTGAGTGGTTATCACAATTGTCATGCAGTTGAGATATTCTGGGTTCAAATCTCTGCTCAAGCCCTCTTTTGTGTGGAATTTGCTTGTTCTGCCGGTGCTCGGGGCATTTATGATTAATTGAAAACTTGAAAGAGGAAGTCAACCCGCCCCCCCCCAAAAATTTTTTTATTGAAATAATAATAATTATTATTAATAAAATTATTATTATTTTAATAATTATTATTTAATTTATTATTATTTTTGAATTATTATTATTTTTGAATTATTATTATTATTATTAATATTTTTGAATTATTATTATTATTATTATTAATTTTGAGTTGTTGTTATTATTATGATTATTATGATTATTATTATTATTAGTAGTATTATTTAATTTTAATTGAAATTATTACTATATAGCCCCACTAGTCTAAATACGGTATTTTGGTTAATATTGTGGAATATGAGTTAAGCAACAAAATCCATCAGTTTTTATCAATATCAGAAGGCGGCCATTTTGCCACTTACTGTCGCGTGAAAATTACATCACAGTTGCTCAGGTCTCTGGTTCAACCAATCACAGCTCAGCTGCAGAAAACAGATGAGCCGTGATTGGTCGTTGCCTGAGCCCTGAGCAACTGTGATGTCATCTTCAGTCGACAGCAAGTGACAAAATGGCTGCCCCCTGAGATTGATAAAAACGGCTGGATTTTGCCTCATAACTCATATTCCACAAATGTAATATTAATCAGAATGTTATGTTTAGATTAGTGAGGTCACATATAACATATTATTGTCAAGAAATGTTAAAGGTTCACTTCCACTTTAAATTGATCAGCGGTTTCAACGTGAGTGCGATTGCTTGCTTCTATAGGTGCTTGCGTCTATAGGTGCCCTATGATTGGCTGTCAGCTAGCATGGGTGCCAGCTTACTCGTTTCCCTAAATATTATGTTCACAGGCTCCACTGTGCTTTGTGTGATTTTTTATAGAAAAATGACACACTATTTGCACTTGTGACACTGTTGGAGTCGATAGTCAGCAGATTCCCTCCCACACTGTGCGTGTATTTCTCCACCTCAGGCGACAAAGCAGCACGAGTGACTCACGGGTCGTAGGCCGCCAGCAGAAAGTTGAGCAGCAGGCTGATGGAGTGCTCCACGTTAATCTGATGCGTGGTGGGCATGCGTTTGTTCAGCTGGTACAGTATGGTGGACAGCACCACTTCCAGGCGGGCCACGGGGAGCTCGGCGTGGAGCTCCTCGGTGTTGAGGCCGTTTTCTCGGAAGGCCTCGATGACGTTCCAGATGTCGATCAAATGCACTGCGGGAGAAAAGTGGGGAAAATAGTGCGCGGCACAAAGCGGCAGCAGAGGCGTAAGTGGACACGTCATACTCACAGTTGCATTTCTTCTGCACAAATCTCAGTTTGCAGGCCGTCCTGTATGTTGACAGTCGAATGGAGTCCAAATCCTGAGCCCCTGAGGAAGATTTTCTGAGTGAATTACCTTATGATCAAATAATCAATAATATGGGTGTCAGGCGAGTAAATTTTTTATTATAATTAACTGCATGATGTCAATAGTTATTAACTCACAATTAATCAGAAATTTTATTTCTGTTCTAAATGTACAAAAAATGAACAATAAAATGTTTTTTTCTATGTTTTCATACTCTTGTTAATATAAAATTGGAAAAAATGTTAAACTAATAGAAATATGGCCACATTTTGTTTTTGATACAGTAATTTCATAATAATTCATAAAATTGAGTTCAAATTAAAAATGAACATTTTTCTGCCACTAGATGGCATAATGACATTTGAAAGACATTGGTGACAGCTCAGTGCATTGTTTTATTTCATATTAATCTTTAACATTAAGTAACCTATGAAATTATGCACATTTTAAAATTTTTAAACGCAACTTGACTGCAATCTCCACAAATATATGCTTATTATTACATTTATTACTACTAAATTTGACGTGGACGTGTCTGCTGCATTGCGACTGGAATTACCTCAGCACAGGCTTTCCAAGTAAGGTGCGGTCATTAAATAAATAGTGGTGTTAAAGGAACTTTAAATTAACGCACTAATTTTGACACCCCAAATAAAGTATTTTTTTTTCCCCCACAGAGAGCCAGCAAAATAGTCACTTGGTATAGTGTGGTAGACACATGCTGATAATAGGTCAAATTTTTTTCTGTTTGGAAAAAGAATCGGGGGTGATGATGTAAATATTAAACCTGTTCAATATTGACAATCGCAGATTCTTAAGTGGGGTACACACATATCAAAAACGGGCCTAATTTCAGCATTTTCCCTTCCAACTTGAGGTTTTTACTTCCCGATCTGAGTGGGATAACCATCATGGACAACAATCGTAAACGTTAAACTTGTAGCAATCCTTCATCACATACCGATAATCGTGCCTAATTTGAGCCAGACTTCGCCCTTACGATCAAGGTTAGCACAGTTTATCGGTTAACAGATGTCTCTAAACTATCCTCTGTGATTATCCTGTAGTGTTGGGTGACTCTTCACCCCCAATCTGTTTAGAAAAATGGTCGGGTGACAATAGTAAATGTTGAACTTGTTCAATCAGCAAATCCTGAAGGGTGGTACACACACTGGCAAATGGGTCTAATTTGAGCCTGATTTCCACGCTTTATGGGAAAAGTCAGCAAAGTTTATCAGTAATCCAATATCTTTAAAAGATTATCACAAGTGATTATCCTTTGGTGTGTGTTAAGAGTTAAACCTGTTCATTAAACGTGATCGGCCAATGCACTGTTTCTGTGATTGTGACATGTAACTGAATAATAGCCAGTGTAATTTTTGGCATTGTGTCTTACAAGTCAGTCATTAACTATAATAAAAAAAAAGAAAAAAAAGGAGAAGCGTTTACATCAACTCTGATAACCAGATGAGAAAACAGCGAGCCTCACTTTTTCGAATTCTTCTACTAATACGGTTTCTTTTACTTTGTATTTTCCGGCACTCTGCCGTTCACAGGTCAGATCTTGATGCTAAGACAGACATTGGACTTGTTTTTGTTGGTAGAAATATGGTTATGCGTGTTGGTCATCTTAACCCCTGGGCATTATCTTATTTTGAAATGACTTGGTCAGAACCATCAAAAACCCGAAACCGGTCACAATAACGCCTACGGGTTTTAAGAACACTAGGGGTGTGAATTGCCTAGTACCTGACGATTCGATTCGTATCACGATTCACAGGTCACGATTCGATTCGATACCGATTAATCCCGATACGAATTTATAAGTCGATTGTTGCGATTTTTTTTCATTCAAATTTAGAAAATACTAATCAGTGAGCTTGTAGAGTGTAAGATTTATATGAAAATGTATTATTTATTTATCTGAAATTTCAGTCTTATAGAGGTTGTAATCTGTTTCATGTTTGAACAGCATTAAAATAAAATATTAAGGCTTAATGTTCCGTTCATATAACATTCTTCCATGCTCAAGGTGTGAATCCTAACCCGAAGTCAGACGTTTTGTTGAATATTTTTCCATTAAAAATGGAAGTTTAAAAATCGATTCACACACACACAAAAAAAAAAAAAAAAAAAAAAGGCAATGATGATAAGACGTTGAATCGGTAAGACTACCAAATGAACAATTCTGAGCTCTTAAAAAAAATAAATAAAAAAAATTAAAAAAAATTAAAAAAAAACCCGCTTTTTTTTAATTGAATCGATTCGAGAATCGCGCGATGTAGTATCGCGATATATCGCCGAATCGATTTTTTTTTAACACCCCTAAAGAACACTATTGATTTTTTTGTTTTCCTCCTCATGTATGGACTCGCTCACATTTAAAAACATTTTTTCCCCATTTTAACACTTTCAAAAGATGTCATACGAAGCCCATCGAGGACCTTGGGTGCCGTCCAAAGCGATACAAGCGAAGCGCCGCCTCTCAGTCTAGTGTGAAGTTACTTTTTAATGGGCCGACGACTAGAGTCGCAGCAATTAACTAAAGTTCACTCGAGCTTTTCAACCCTTATTGTGAAAGGTCTTAAAAACGTATCGGATGAGTTCACATTTTTCACAGCTATATTTTTCCCTGCATTTTTTTTTTCAAGTGGGTCCTTCTTTCAGTATGATCACTGCACATTTTATTAATCAATTGCAATAAATTATAATACATAAAAGTTTAGCATTTCTAATAATTTGTTTACCTTAAGGGGCTACAAGGAGGGGCAAACGTGATGCATTGTTTGATAAAGGGTATGTCACCCTCCTTCAGTTTATCATCAACCTGGATATGACGCGAGTGGGACCGTTTCATCTCCATCATATTTGCCTTACACGCAAACTTGGGAGAAGCGGACATGTTAATGGCCGGCGGGTGAAGGGAGGCCGGCATAGATCAGGACACGGGCGTGTGCGCCTTAGTACTTACTCATCTCGACAAGCAGTTGCCTTCTGTCTGCCATGTTGTCCCCGCTCCACCCGCAGTCTTCAATCATTCTGATCGAGAGAGAGAGAGAGAGTAAAAGTCAATCTACGCATTCCTGATTTTTAGCGTCGTCCTCATAAAAATCACGGCTTGATGACTGAACACGAAATGTTTTCGGCTTAATTCCCTGAAGCGTCAGAAGGCAACTGATAAAACCATTGTGCATGCGAGACTCGAACCACTTCATTAACACAAGCAGACATAATGAGACAACAGCCATTCAGCGTGACCACAACTCAAATTCATGTACTTTCATTTGTGTTTTTGTACATAGAAATGCACTGAACACTTCATTAGGTACACCTGCGCAATCTAATGAGATGCAATACAAGAATTTGGGGGGTGCTATCCTTCATTATTCCCATGTCTAATAGAAAAATATTGCTCTGCCTCTGGTGGCATCATAGGTTCAAGGACCTGTTAAAGTGGGGGAGGAGCTTCATTTAGTTTAACTCATTTGCTCCCAAAAACTATAGATACATTCTATTTTAAAGTATTGAGTGTCCTTAAGACGTATTTATAATTTATTTTTATTTATTTATGCTAGAGCAGTGGTGTCCAAACTACGGCCCGGGGGCCATTTGCGGCCCGCCATCCATTTTTCAGTGGCCCGCGGCATATGCTAATAATGGCATTTGACTCAGTTAAAATATTTATAATACATTTAATTTTAATACAAGTGCTATTAAAAGTTATTTTAGTTAACAATGAAATAACTAAAATACATAAACATACATAAAAATACATAAAACTATAATTACAGCAAAAATTTCCTTCGTTTTAGTCTGTGGTAATTAATTTAATGCATGAGACTTTGCGGATGACTTTAAATGTAATTTTCAGTAGATTTATTTTGATCTAAACCAGAATAATGACATTTGAAAGTATGTCACATAGAAGTGACATCATCTAGTAGCAGCCAATAGAAAAGCACCTTCAGATGACGTCGCTCCCATGGTGTTTTTTAAATATTGAGCACAAGTAATACACATTAAAAAACAAACAAACAAACAAACAAAAAACTAAAACTAATACTAAAACTAAGCATTTACTAAAGAACTAAAACTAATAAAAACTAACAGAACCACCCTGAAAACTAATTAAAACTAACTGAATTTAAAAATCAAAACAAAACAAAAACTAAAATAATTCCAAAACCCTAAAATCCCATAATAACCCACCTACAATCTCTAATAACAATATTGAGGCACTTACTTGCTAATGCAAGCATACATTGATAGCTTCACAAGAAAATTAGGTTCCTCTTTATCTGACAATTAGCATAGATTTTAAGCATAGAAGGCCAAAACATCCCTAATGAAAATTTAATTGGCTAAATAAACTAGCCACTAGAGGGTGCTAGAACTGCACAAATGGAAGTCAACCTGACTTTTTTTTTTTTTTAACAAATGTGTTCCTTTTAAATATTGTGAAGATGGTCGACGACGATATTGTGGCAGTTTTAATATCGCGATATCACGATATTGCCCTTATCGTGACATCCCTAGTAATTATGTGATGTTCACAGGCCGAGCACGTCGTCACTGTGATGTCACCAGTCGACAGCAAGTGGCAGGACAAGACAAAATGGCTGCCCGCTAAGACAGATTTGAAAAAATGGGTGGACTGGGGGTACATAGAAGTTTTTTTTCTACGTGGCTTCCATTTAAAAAAAATGGCTCTAAATGATTACTCACTTCTAGAAATAATTGCGTTTAATTTGATAATCGATTATTCATTGATTAATCGATGAATCTGAAACTTTAAAATCAAACATTTAAACTAAGCATTCAGTACACACACACACACAAGGGCAGTTTTGTTGCCTCTAAGCATTCTTTCCTTCCCTGCTTCACTTTTGCCTCCGTTTTGCTACATTTCCAAATTGAATGTACAACACACACACACACACACACATATATATATAAAGAATCCGAGGGGAGGTGAGCAAACATAAGTAAGACAAGGAGAAGACTTTCAAGGAAGCGGGGCAGAGGGAGCAGCCGAGAGACGACTCACACCACGCCTCGCCGCACACTGTCCGAGGCAATCTAATACACCTAGTCATGTGCATTGTTGCCATGGCAGCAAGCCCCCACACACACCCCTCCCCGCCCCCCCTCACACGCCTGACTCAACACCCCCCCCCCACTGCAGACGGGCAAAGTTTACGGAAGAAAGTTTTTTTTCTATCGTAAATATCATTTATGAGATGTAGCTTAGGGGGGACGGTCGTTTTCTTTGGACGAAAAGGCTTGAGATGATCATTCAGGCATACGATTTTATATTACTTTGACAGTAATTAGCCGTTTTCTGCAGACACGTGTGGCGTAATAAAAAAAAAAAAAAAAAAAAAAAAAAAGTACCAGGATTTAAAATCAGCAGGTTTCTTTTTCTGATCCCAATCATTGCGAACAGTCACTTGTGGTTCTTTGAACCACAGTTGGCGAGGGAAAAGAACGCGTTGAGATGGATTTACAGAGTTTACAGAGGGTTTAGACACATTTTCAAGGTCAGATTTAAGCAAGATCAGCTTTCAAACTTCTCAGACTTGCACTTTTGAATCATGTTCAAGGTCACTAAAACATGTCCTGTGCTTGTTCCTAAGGTGTAAAGACTACTTTAATGCCTGACAGTGGAACCTCTGAATTCAAACTAAATAGGGTCGAATAATTTGGAAAACTACACAAATTCGGAGTAAAAAAAATAAGAATAACTCAAAATCAAAACTGAATAATGAAAAATGGAATGTATTAGCTTACTTTGATGTGACATCACATGTTAAAATATCAGCTTTCTTTATTTTACTCAATTTATTTACAACAGTACACTTATTTTTACAGTTGTATGGTGTATTTAAGGTTGTTAAAATGTTACTTAAACGACTGCTTTTACACTTAAGAGTTGTCATGATGGCGACACTTTAAAAACATTTCCATGACCTTTGACCTTGGAGGTTCTACTGTCCCTTAAAATATTTGCTACAGGAAAACAAACAAACAAACAAACAAACAAACAAAAAAAACAGTAGAAAGTATAATACTAAATGGTAGCCATTGGACACAAATCAGTTTGCTCGGCATGGGTCGCATACCGCTTTAACGCTTTTTTAAATGTAATGAGCTGAAGGGGCTTCTGAGCAGGGCACAATATGAGTGGCTGCTTACAGAGTTGAGTAAAGTAGCTGCCTCTTCGAAGTTAATTTAGTTAATTTTTGCCCCCTCTCCTCGGTAAGCAGAGAGGAGAGGGTGAGCAGTTGTGTACGCTGTAGAGGAAAGAGACACTGCAAACACATGCATTTTTGCTCTGTTGATTAATGTGCGTTGTCCTTAAAAATAAATAAGAAGAATTATAACAGAAGAAGATTAACATTTATTTATTTAGCTATTTATTTAAACTCATCGTTACAAACGTTTGATAACTAATTTGCTCCCAAAAACATATATGTTCTATTTTAAATGTTTTAAGTGTCACAAAGACGTATTTATACGTTTTTTTATGTTTTTGTTTTTATGCTAGAGCATACAGAAGGCTTTGATGCAGCCTCTCAACTGCAGTGAACGGTTGAAAAAAAAAAATGGTAGTAATTACAAAAATGGCCAGCAGGTGGCAGCAGAGTATAAAAAAGAGATCATCTTGAAAACAAGCCGTTTCCCCACAATTCTAAACAAGTTTGTGAATAATGATGAAACTAAGTTATATTCTAATGCCAATTGCTGCAAAACGGAAACAGATAGAAATATACTTTTTTTTTCCTGATGAAAGAAGAGACTCTGATCTTTCTTTTGGTAGGTTCTATGTTTTTATAGCAATAGAACACAATATTCTGTGGACCTTGCAAAATCAGTCAAAATTCAGTAAAACAGCGAAGGGGGTTGCTTCAGTGAAAATGGCTGCGAATGAATGAGTTAATGTGAGTGTCCTTAAAAAAAAAAAATAAATAAATAAACACATCAGTAATGTGACTTACTAAGAAGCATTAAAACAGATGAAGATTGTTAACATTTATTTAGCTATTTATTTAAACTCATTGTAAACATTAGTTAATGTACTAAATATTCTATATTTTGCTGGAAAATAAAATAGATTGTGATCAATGGAAGAAGAAAAAAATTATTTACCCAAATATTTCAAAAATTTACATTTATAGCTGTAATTTTAATGTTGTGATACAGCGATATTTTGGCTCAAGTTATCATACCGTCAGAATCCAATATCGGCCCATGCCTACTGTTTGGATCCCCATCCATTTTCTATAGTGCTTATCCTCATTAAGATCTTTAGGTGCGAGACGGGGTACAGCCTGGACAGGGAACATAGAGGAACCATTCACACTCACATTCACACCTATCAGTAATTTTGAGACTTCAATAAACCTAACATGCAAACATGAATGTGGAAGGCGGCTTGAGTATCTTGTGAAAACTCACAACATGCGAACTCCACACGGTTAAGCTGTAGCTGAGATTCGAACCCAGAATATCTGGACCGTGAGGCACAAATGCCAACCACTAAGCAGCCATGAGGCTAATCCAACAGAAAAGCAGTTTGAGCATCATTTTAGGACAAGACACGGCCATGAAGTAGTGCGTGATTCATTGTGAGGCCATGCTTTGAGATGTGTACACATCAGGCCGCCACCAGCAGCCACTAGTCCACTGTCACCCCGGGTTTTCACTGGATGCGGTTGCGGTGCGGTTGCGGTGCGGTCCGGCGACGCAAGCAATTAGATTCCATTCATTCGAATGGTGCAGTTTACACCGCTTGCGGGTGCGTTGCGTGTCGACTGCGGAAGGCCTGCGGCGTGCCGCAAGCCTTCCGCAAGGATAGCCTATTTTCTATTTTTGCCGGACGCCGCAGCGGTAGGCCTCCGGCAAATGGCAAGCTAGCACAAAACACATCGAGCGGGACAGGAAGACCGAGGCAGTTTCAAAATAAATTTCCGGTTACCTTTCAGAATAAAACACTCGCCAGCTCCTATTTCGCAAGTTTTTCAGCAAAACGTGACGTGGGCGTCGCCGGGCCATGTGCTCATTCACGGTTTAGACACCAGCGAACATGGACGAGGAGAGGTTTATATTGGAGGTGGAAAACCACAAAATAATATATGACACGGCACATCCTTTTTATAAGGACTGTAATGTATTGTGAGTTTGATGTTCGCGATTGCTTGTTGTGCCCGTCTCGCTTGCCGTACTGAGCGGCAGCCGGACGCGGAAGACAGAAATAAAGAGTGGACCCGCACTGACCCGACTCTCGTTATTAATATACTTTACAAGGACAACCAAAAAAAGGATGCTGCATGGAATCTCATAGCAGAAGAAGAAGAAAAGGTTAAATCAAAAGAAGTCCATCTCTCGTTGTGAAATGCCACATGATCGCGCGCGCGCGGCCCCGCGAGACACGTTGGGAAGTGGGCGGCGACGGAGCTGCCGGACCGCAGCTGTGCGGAGCCGGTGTGGATTGACAAAAAAATTGACCCGTCCGGAGCACGCAGTCAAGACGCACCGCACCGCAACCGCACCGCAACCGCATCCAGTGAAAACCCGGGGTCACACTCCGAGCCTGCCCCATTCATCATTTGCTCCTGCGAGCGAATATAAACGCAAACATATGCACTTTTAAAAGATCCACAACGATAGCAGCGCTCGCACGTCACGTCCGAGCCATGCGACCTTCGGCAGACTGTTATCATTCCGGGAAGTAACAGAGATTGATACAATCGAGCGCATGAGTAGATATTAAAGCAGCCAAAACGAATCATAGTGTACTATACCTCTCATAAAACACCATGCTGCGACTCCTTCCGCTCGCCTCGCCTTGACTTATTACAAAGTCCCGACGGAAAGAAGTGCACGCAAGGCCAAATCCCCGTCTTAAGGGGGGAACATAACGACAAAAGATGTGTCTGAAATTAGAACGCGTCTAGGACGCGGCCTGCGCTGCCTCTATCTTTAACTATCAAATGAGAAGGCTCCACATTCTTGTGCAGCTTTACTGGCGCTCCAGTTGCAAGAGCCGAAATCTCGTTCTTGGCATGTGCCCAACACACATTACTCTCTCCCACCCTCCAACCCAAACCTACCTCACTCTCTGTGCTACTGTCACACTGGCAGCATTGGATGCCCTTAAAAGAGAAAGCCATCACATACAGGGTACATACCATTAACCACCGACAGCCTCTGGGGCCTAATCCTGCCAAAAGACATGGCAAGGAATGCAGACTCAGACTTTTTTTTTGGGGGGGGGGCAAGTATGTGACACCAGTTCAGACAGTTATGTATAGGTCATTACAGAATTTTCTGTACCTCTCTTGAAATGTCTTATATTCCATGTAATGCGCAAAAAAACAGAACTTGTGAAAATCCTGTACTGAGACAAAAGTAAATATTACTTTATTTACTATAATTTGTAGGGATGTTCGATACCACTTTTTTTCAGACCGATACTGATACTCAGACCCTCAGTACTCACCGATACCGATACCAACTGCCGATACCAGTAGTACGTTTTGACAAATAAAAAAATTAAAAAATCACTCAAAGGTATTTTCAAACAAATATATTTCCTTTAATTTTGACAAAAAAAAAACAGCACAGTCACTCTTCAATAGTCTTAACGCTCAAAATAAAACACAAAAATGCTCTTTTAGCTTAAGATTCACAATTTTGAAGTATTTCCAAACCGGTGAAGTTCTGGTGAAAAACTGCTGCAAGCTAGCGCTAGTTAAAGGCAAGGAGGACTCACTTAACGTCTTCCCACTCTGCCATCGGTCGCTTGTACTCGTCTGCGTCACGAGTACTCAGTACTTGAAAAAAGGCTGGGATCGGCCCAATACCGATACCTGGTATCGGTACTCGCCCATCCCTAATAATTTGTTCTATGATCACCCACTAGTCTAAACAAGGCATTCTGATTAATACTGTTTGTGGAATATCATTTAGGCAGCAAAATCCACCTGTTTTCATCCAACTCAAGGGGGCGGCCATTTTGCCATTGCCTGTTTTCATCCATCTCAGAGGTATGGGGGGGTTATTTTGCTGTTGCAGTTGCTTAGGACTCAGGCATCAACCAATCACTGCTTATGAGCGTCACATGACCAAACTCAGAAAACATGTGGGCTGTGATTGGCTGTTAGCCAGGAGCAACTGTGATGTCATTTTCAGTCAACAGCGAGTGGCAAAATGGCCGCCCCCTCAGATGGATAAAAACATGTTGATTTTTCTGCTTAAGGGGATACTTTACTTATTTAGCCATTTTTGGCAGTCAAACATTTATATTTTGTCTGTAATAAATTTGATATTTTCATTATTTTTCATGTGCGATTTGTACCTTTAAAAACACATTTTGCAACTTGCCGTCAACTGAAAATGACATCACAATGTGCTCAGGTAACCAATCACAGCTCAGCTTGTGAATGTCACATGACCAAACCTCGAAAACAGGTGAGCTGTGTTTGGTCATTACCTGAGTACTGAGCACATGTGATGTAATTTTCAGTCGACAAAAGTGGCAAAATTATTTTTTTAAAGTATTAATTGTACGTTAAAAATAATGAAAGTATCAAATTAATTATAGACAAACTTTTTATTGCTATAATTGCCTAAATAAGTGAAGTATCCCTTTAATTAATATTCCACAAACACAATATTAATCAGAACGCCGTGTTAAGACCAATGGAGGCACATAGAGCACATTACTGTAAAGAAAACGTTTGACTGAACTTTGAAATACTAAACAGCTCTTGAGCAACCACTGATATTTTTTTCCGATTGAGCCTCTCTATTTATGAACTTAAATGTCAAATGTGATGTTTTAAATAAGCTTTCTGTATGATTTTGTTAATATGTCTTCTTGATAAGGGCGGCACGGTAAGTAAGTGGTTAGCACATCCGCCTCCCAGTTCTGAGGACTCGGGTTCGAGTCCAGGCTCCAGCCTTCCTGGGTGGAGTTTCTCCCCGTGCCTGCGTGGGTCTTCTCCGGGTACTCCGGTCTCCTCCCACATTCCAAAGACATGCATGGCAGGTTAATTGGGTGCTCCGAATTGTCCCTAGGTGTGCTTGTGAGTGTGGATGGTTGTTTGTCTCTGTGTGCCCTGTGATTGGCTGGCAACCAGTCCAGGGTGTCCCCTGCCTACTGACCAAAGCCAGCTGAGATAGGCTCCAGCATCCCCTGCGACCCTTGTGAGGAATAAGCGGTCAAGAAAATGGATGGATGGATGGATGGATGGATGGATGGTCTTCCTGATAAATTGGTATTTTCACATTCATATTTTAAATAGTAACAATGCTCTAAATGTGTATTGCTAAACCCCTTTTAGCCAAATAAAGGAAGAGTGGTGGGAAAAAAGTGAGCTACATGACTCAGCAGAAATGACATCACGAAGCTTGTCTCTTTTATTTTTCATATTAAAAAAATAATAGATTTTCAGATATACTGGCGTGTGTGACTCAAACCAACACAGCCCTGTTACTCATCGGAAAAAGACAATAATAGAAATGTTATTATTATTATTATTATTATTATTATTATTATTATATTGGAAAGTTTGTTCTTGATCAAAAAGAAAAATTAACATTAGTATTAATTTGCAACCAACCTACTTTGTAGTTTTCAAAAATGACGTTGGTGTCTAAATTGTCCCCTAATTTTGTACAGAAGTTCATTTCTGTCCTCTGTAGTGAGCTGGAGCACATCATGGTGTGACATTTCTGTACACAAACACACTTACTAGAGTTTCAGTCTACTGCCTGTTTGCCGCACATGGCAGCTGTTAACACCGATTGGCCGGGAGTTATTTTTTCACCGCGATACTATAAACTACACTGGCTTCCCATCCTCTGAGCCAGAGGGAGAAAAAAAATTATCCAGAGATGCTGCACAGCATAGCTGTCTCTTCCCCTTGCGATCTGATTACTAACTTGTTGCCATAGTTTTGGCCAAAAATAAGCAATTGGTGGCTCAAATCTACAATAACTGTTTTTATGATGATTTTTCATGATTAATTGTATAATTATCATTTGAACATGCACAGAAACTGCATGGATAAAATGTGCAGTCAGAGGATATTGTAAATATTGTAGTTCTGTATAAACATCAGTGAGTGTCTGGGCGTGAGCTGTGGCTGACAGCAGCTCCTGTGTAAGTGTGCTAATTGGGTTTGTGTGTTCTGCTATTGTGTCTCTGTTCAATAAATGGTGGAAAAATGCATTAATATTTGTGTATCACCTTTACTTACTTTTAATGTATTATAGTAAGTATACTGTAAAAAAAAAACAATTGAAAAACACCATGACACCGATACTATTCATTAGCCTGTCTATAGAAATTAGCATTTTTTTGGCAGCATTTTTTGTCAAAATACACATTTGTTTTATTTTTAATTGGGATGTAACGATATCCAAACATCACGATACAATATTATCACGATATGAAGGTCACGATACGATAATTATCACGATATTGTGGGAGGGTTGGCGATATTTAGAAAAGATCTCCATCCATCCATCCATCCATCCATCCATCCATCCATCCATCCATCCATCCATTTTCTTGACCGCTTACTCCTCACAAGGTTGGCTGGGGGTGCTGGAGCCTATCTCAGCCGGCTATGGGCAGTAGGCAGGGTGACTGGTTGCCAGCCAATCGCAGTAAAAAAGATCTCAATATTGCAAAAAAAAAAAAAAAAAGAGCTCATACAAAAAAAAAAAGCACAATATTGTGCTTTTGTACATAACAGCAATGCATATAAAACCACCTACAATCTCTAATAACAAATTGGAGGCACTTGCTAATACAAGCACAGATTGATCGCTTCACAAGAAAATTAGTTTCCCCTTCATCTGACAGTTAGCATAGATTTTAAACATAGAAGGCCAAAACATCCCTAATGGAAATTAAATTGCACTAATAAACTAGCCACTAGAGGGTGCTAGAACTGCACAAATGGAAATCAACTTGACTTTTTTTAACAGATGTGTTCCTTTTAAATATTGTGAACATGATGACGACGATATTGTGGCAGTTTTAATATCATGATATTGCACTTATTGTTACATCTGTAATGTTTAGTGCAGTAATCTCTAACTGAAAGTGGTAATAAACTGCTTCAACCCTCCATTTTGAAGAATTGTTCACTTTCTGCCAAACTGCTGCTTGTTGTGAAAGTGAGTTGAGACAGTTCACCATACAACGCTTGAATGTAAAAATTGTGCTTGCATGTCAAAGAAAAAACAAACAGAAAACGTCTGCTCATATTTTGACAAACTCGTGATTTGGTTCACTCATATCTTGAACAACAAATTGAATTTGAAATCGGAAGTTAGGAAAAATGGTGGCAAACATACATTAAAGTACGCAACTACTTTTTAAATTTGGTAAAAGAAATGTAAAATCAGTTAAAAGTGAAGGGAAATTGAAAACTCCGCACAGGAAGTCCTGAGCTGGGATTCAAACCCAGAACCTCAGAACTCCGGAGCGGAAGTGAAAACCACTATCGTACTATGCTGCACAGCAAATTTCTAATTTAATCCAAAAAAAGTTTGGGGAAACCTGCTTTTAAGGTCATTTCAGTGCACACAATGACTATGATAAGGTACTGAATGAGTGCACAAATTGCCATGCATGCACGGGACAAAACCGAACCAAATAAAAGCACCAAGCACTGGCCTGCACACAGGGAGAAACGCATGTGAAACATCCACAGCAGCCATTGTGGTCAAAAGGTAAAAGGGCAGCGAGAAAGGCAACAGGCGCCTACTGACTCGTATGCTCAGCATACATCTTACAGGAGACACCTGTGTGAAACACTAAACGCACCATTCCGATGTTTACATCAACGCAGAAGTGTCATTTACACCGCGTATAGTGTCAGACTACACACGGTACAGTCTTGGGTTAAGGTCGCGATTGAACTGCAGCTGCACGGCCACTTACCACAACGTATTCCGAGGCTCGTCACGCCACATCGTCCCTCCGGGAATCGCACCACCAACACCGGCGACCGTGTCCTGCAGCCCGCTACCAGGCTTCCTTCGTGGCCGGGCGACGCATCACTACAAGCGGCCGTCCCCCCCTTGTCGGACTCGCTGGTGTTGTCGGGAATGTTCGTGCTTTGCAAAGCGCGCACACGCACACGGGTGGCCTTTGAGAGATGACGTAATGCGGAATCTCGTCACTCGCGCCAGTGTGCGTCTTCTTTTTTCTTTCTCCCCCCCCTTTTGGCTGCAGGATATTTCAAGTTTGGAACAGAAATGGAGAATATCCAAAGCCTATTTTCTCGAGGTCCCATTTTTTAAAATAACATGACTATGCAAAGTTTTATTCCCAACCCCCTTGACAATGACGTAATGGACATAGGTACTAAGCCTGCGTGGAAGATATATTGCCAGTGAGCGCATATTAAAACGCATAAATAGTCACATTCAAAATTTGTAATATTACTGTGATTTTTACATTTTTCTTTCATTATTTTAAGTAAAAGTACTGCAACTGAAATAATTACCTTAACCTCTCTTAATATTTAAAATACTAAACCATGCGTCAATGAGGCTGATTTCAAGTATCATACAGGTTAATTCACGTCTATACAACGAACTACGTACATAATGAACGCGAAATGCTTTAGTTAAAAATGTTCAGCTTGTTAAAGAATATTTCCAACCGTAGGCAATGTTTTTGAACGCCTCGGGACCCTGGAGCGCAGCTCCTTGTTGCCTAGCAACCGTCCCAGGAAGATTGACAGGCTGAGCGCTTTGGTTGATTCACGTGAAACTTTGAAAAAAAAAAAAAAAAAAAGACAACTTACCAACCCGGCGTGGTGTTAGCCTAATCGTTTCACACAAAGCGGCTACTTAGCTTAGGTAAACGAGTCATTTCCAAGTAAGTCGATATTCACTTTCACTTTCTGCCATGACAACGACCCCCGCCGAGCTCATTAATTTGTTATTAGCTCAGTTAATTAAGCGTTGACGCGAGATCGGTAAGTGACTTCCCACTATCCGGAGACTATGAAGGTATCAATTCATGCTAGCGTTAGCTTACTCTAGAGTAGAGTAGAGTAGAGTAGTAGTGTTTGGAGTAGAGTCTACTCCAAACACCAAGTTTTGGCGAGTGTTCAGTTAACATTTGCTTTTTTTCCCCCCTACCGCTAAACAATAATTTTATGTTGTACCTTCACTTGTGGTGATTTTCATCGTGGATATTTGTGTCCGTGACCGTCAAATGGCTGACGTTGTCGAGGCCCTCACGTTCCCTCCAAGAATAGAAGGACCAGATTCTGCTTTTAAACAAGGTACAATTGAACTGGACTGTATGGAAGCCCATTTAGCCTAAATAGGATTGTTTTCCCCCTTTCTGTTCTTTTTTCTTTATTTATTTATTAGCTTAATGACCTCAAATTGACTGACTACTAGCCTAGGTAAGCTACATAGCTATATATTTTTTGGCAGCCTCATGCAAATCACCAATTTGTACTCATGAATTGAACACCACACCAACTTGCTCTTATCAACTGAATTAAGAGAGAGGTATTTAGAATAGGAAAAAGTCGTAGTCAAGTAGAAGTGCTTTTACTTTAGTATGCGGTATATGACTCAAGTAAAAGTAAACAGTAGTCCTATTTGAAAAATAGACTACAGTGAAAACTCAGTGAGAAAAAACTACACAAGTAATAAGTGGTGGAAAGTCTAAAATTAACCTTTAAAAAAACTTCTTTTTTTGACTGAAAACTGCTGTCAGTCATCACCCAAATCTACCACTTTGTACTTCTGAAAATATCAGAACATTTATTTTATTATTGTGCATGTTAAGCAATGTTACGTTAAGCGTTTTAGGCTATCGCCAACTGGTAACATGTTCTTATTGTTATTTTTATTATTAATATTATCTTTAATCAGAGTATAAATGTAAAAAAAAACAAAAAAAAAACATGACAAATGTGAATCTTGAGATATTCCTCACCATTATATTACTTCAACTAAAACAATAAATTACATATTTATAAAATAACATAAACTAAGGCAAATTTAACCACAGGAAATGGTCATGAATTCATTTTATTTTATTACACTTGTGAAACAGCACAATCGTGTCACCAGGCAGAATGTCGTGCATACCTGTTCTGCCATAGTCTATATAAGGCAAACATAGATTAAATATAGGGATGTTCGATACCACTTTTTTTTTTCTGACCGATACCAGTATGAGTTAGTACACCGATACCAATATGAAGCACCAATACCAATAATGGGCGGCGTGACTCAGTGGTATGGTGGTTGTCTCCCAACCCAGAGGTTGTGGGTTCGATCTCATGCCTTTGTGACCACGTCGAAGTATCCTTGAGCAAGATACTGAACTCCCAATTGCTCCTGATGCTGCTTCATCAGTAGGTGAATGGGTAGTCCAAAATGTAAAGCGCTTTGAGGGCCTTGTAAGGTGGAAAAGCGCTATATAAATGAAGTGCCGTTTGCCATAGTACTTTTGATACATAAAATTTCTCCCCAAAAAACAATGACGGATAATTTTATATATATATATATATATATATATATATATATATATATATATATATATATATATATATATATATATATATCCCAATATTCGCTTAAAATTGTGTGAAATAAATGGCAATTTTCTATTTTTCTAATTTCTAGTTCCTGATCGTAAAACAGCCACAAGATGGCTGCCGTTGCGAGTACGGATACCTATGTATGGTGAATAAAGTTCTTGTGAGCACTAGTGTTGTTCCGATACCGTTTTTTGGCCCCCGATACCGATTCCGATACCCAGCTTTGCAGTATCGGCCGATACCGATACCTAAGGTTTTTTTCCTCTCGACATGAAAAAGCTGTCCTGCCATTGGTTCAGAGCATTCAAGGGCCAATAGGATATCTTAGATCGGCATGCAGTGAACATGTCACATATGAGTGAATGTCATGCACGAGCAAGACACAAGATGCTGCATCCAAAGTCCTATATTAGCATTGGAATGAATGGTATCGGCATGTTACTTGTTAGTACTCACCGATACGATACCACTGTTTTAATGCCGCATCGGCACCTCTACCGATACCAGTATCGGTATCGGAACAATACTAGTGAGCACACAGTTGTTGTCCATGCATTAATGGACGTAACATTTTATCAACAAAGATCACTTGACGGCACAGCTCTCGTTTTTTGCCCAGTCTTGTGGTCCTGTTGGTAGGAATTCTTTAAGACTGGCGGTGATCTTGACGCAGAGCTATGACGATTTAACACTTAATTCTGGTTTTAATGCACTAGTGGTTAGCTAGCTAGCCTGACAATCTTAGATTAGCATAGCAATTAGCATGGTGTCGTCATCTTTTCTGATCATCCTTTCGCTAGAATGATATGTAGCTTATTTACCATCACTGAGGCGCTGATTACTGACTGAGGAGTGATTCCGCAATGTGTTTGGGTGCACTCGTAGCCAACCGAAGCTCATTTCTACCTAGCACATCTGACGACCAGCAGTAGGTGACGTCCAGCCCAGCGAAGCTTTTTCGTTCCGTCTAGGCGCTTTTGAGTCTCACTTCACTGTGCTTTGATGAGGCGCGAAATGAAAATTGTGTCTTTCAAATTGTGATGTGAAACCGCTTATTTGGAGTCCTGCATTGTATTATCAACAGGTATGTGGAACTTTCTGGACGTTTTGGAATTTATTAACATTAACAGCTCAGCATGACACAGCCTAGGGCAGCTGCATCCTACTGAGAAGTGTTTCTTATATTTTGCCCCTCTCATGTGACTAATTAGTAGGGCTGGAACCAAGAAACATATAACTTATAATGAATTCAAAAGATGTAAAAAATAAAATAAAAAATAAGTTCTGTTACTCTTATTTTCAAATTATTTAATATTATTATTTAATAGCTAGACCACATGCAGTATTCTACTGTTGTTTGAATATGAATATCGGAATTATTTCTTATTTTTATAATGTTTTTATTCAACAATTATATTATGAGATATTTCACAATTACGAACATAAATATGGCAGATGTAATTTTTTTATTTTTATACTTTCATTTGATGTTAATATCGCTTAGTGATCGGAACAGATATTGTACTATGAATAATAATCTTTCAGTTGTTGACAATTAATGTCTTTAAATATCTCAAAATATCTATATTTATTTAGCATTGATTTTGTTAGTGGCTCGAGAAGCATTCAACTATTACAGAATGTAAATAACACAAATATTTGTTTAATTTAAAATTAATATTGAACAATGTCTAGAGCAAACATACATTTTTATAAAAATATCACACATTTTTATTTGTATATCCAATTATATGGATATAAATATCTGAGGCAATATATATATATATATATACACACATATATATATATATATATATATATATATATATATATATATATATATGTATATATATATATATATATATATATATATATATATATATATATATATATATATATATACACATTATTATATTTTTTTTAAAGATATATACATATTTTTTTACAGTGCTTTTCAGTTAATTTGTAGACTGTGTTGCCCAGTGGTTAGGGACAATATTCTACAGTCATAATGTAGAATGTTGGCATTAAAAAAATACAAATAAAATCAAATGCTGTAGTGGCTACATTGAATGTTCTACAATTATATTGAATATAAATCCATCCATTCATTTTCTACAGTGCTTGTCCTCATCAGGTACGTGTAAAGTATTTCTGATACAAATTGCTCAAAATGTCTGCCATGCATCACTTATTTGTATTGTTTACCTCCAGATGGCGCCCTTTCCCCACCTTGGCTTTGCCTGGAGTTTGCTCCTCTCTCCCTGACACTTTCAAAAACAAAACATGTCAGTCTATACAACCACACTCCCAAGTGAGAGTACGGAGTCGCAGAAGATGTTTCACAGCCAAATAATTTTTTGTAATTACTTTGCAGAGTCAAATTAATCAAATAGAGCAAGTGTTTGTTCCAACTACATCTGCTGCTTCCTGATGTTCATGCTGCGATGGTTCTACCTCCACGTATATTTCAAGGGGCTTTGTTTCATTAAATAGTGACAAGTGTTTGTTTGTGATACACAAACATTCCAGTCTGGTTCACGGAGCTCAATGTTCTCATGAAGCAGGCCTGTCGACCGTCTCCTCCGGACGACGTCGCGCTTGTCGCGTCCCTGCCCAAGTGTCAGCAAAGCTGTTCACCACTTTCGGGAGCTCCGCAGGATGGTGGACAAATGGCATCAGCAGCAGGTGGACTAAATGTAACTGGAAACGACCAAAAAGTCATACTTGTATTTCCTACCAGAATGGAAACGATCAAGCACGCGCTCACCAGGCGAATCACCAACACGGCGACACTTCAAGGTGATTGCTTGCCGTCTTTTTTGCAACATACGTTTAATGTTGTAAAATATTACTTTTTCCTCCGCAGGTGTCCTACCAAAGATTCCAAGTTGATTGTCGAGGGCTTTGCAATGACCTTAACTCTTTTGCTGCCAAAAACGTTTAATAACGATTATTAAATCATGATGTATGCTGCCATAAACGTTAATTGACGTCAAATATGTTTTGCTTGTTTGTTTGTTTTTCATAAATAAATGGGCAGTGCAACGTCTAATGGAGCGCTGCCTGCTCAATGGGTTGTGAAATCAAAAACACCCACTAACTATGCCCAGCAGATGGCAGCATTGTATCTCTCTCTTTTTTTTTTTATTCTTTTTTTTAATTTCTTTTCAATGGGCTGCCGGTGTATCCATTTACAATGAAACATGACGAATCTGATGAAATAGAACGTTTTCAACAATGACATGAATGATTTGTCACATTAAATCTAATCAAAGTCATTGTTGTGCACAAAATGTATCTTTTCACAAAAAGCCTTTCCCCCCCCCTCATTTTTATATTCTCAACTTAGCTATTTTCAAATGGTGATTATTACATAACGGAATAAGGTAGAAACATACTTTTTTTTTTCTAATGAAAGAATGGAACGTGATCTTTCATGTTTATTTAGTAAGAGCACACAATATTCTGTTTGCCCTGAAAGATGAGTTAAAATGCTCGAAATCAGCTGGCACTGTCAGGGTTGTTTTTTGGGTACTGTGTGGCAGCAAAAGACTTAAGAGGTGAATTTTGACATATGGCCATTTTGAACACAGCATTTGACTTCATTAGGCACACCACAGTAAAAGAGTTTCTTAGTAGTGTAGTAATGTATCGGTGTCTTTCTCAAAGACACCACAGCCGTGTGCCCGGGGATGATCTTGGCCCCATGTGTCAAAAGTTACGAGACGGTGGTTGACTTCTAAGCTTTTCTTTTATTGAAAATAATTTTGTTTTTAGACAATTATGGGCAAAGGAAAGGTTAGAATCTTGGCCGCAGCCTTCAGTATTGGAGTTTTCAGAATCTCCCTGTGCTTGCATGAGTCAGTATATTCCAAAAACAACAACTGACAGACAATGTGCAAAGTCTGACTTCCATTACGATTCAAGCACTACTCAATGAAAAACTGCTGCAATATCAGCTCAACATTGAAAGATGCAGTGTTCTGCAACCATACAATGCACTATTGCGAGTGTTGTCATCCCTGCAGGAAGCTGTCCATTATCACCACTGTTGAAGAAAATAAACGACGTCCTTGGAGAAGCCTCATACCTTATTGAGCGACTGGAGGCCGATCGTCAGCGTGCGGCCGAGGCCCTCGTCAAAAAGAAAAGAAGAAAAAGAGAAGAAACTTGAAAATGTTTCACAATGGAGGCAACCGGAGTGCTGTTGTGTTGTGCAAGAAGGTCAGTTTATGAGGATACATTAGAGTTGTCTTCCTAAAAAACATCATATTAAAGTAGATATCAAGAATTAAAGTACACATTATGCACCATATTTCATGTCTTGTTGAAATTGGTGTGATTGAGATGGGACAACATTGTCTGGTGTGAGCACTTGACAATGGCAAGGACAGATTTCACACAATGACAGCAGTGGGTGGAGCCTGAGGCTTGTGACGAGAGTTGGGGGAAGCAAGTGAGCGCATTTTCACTCATTCAGGCAGCACTTCAACACTGCACGGCGTTTTAGGAGCATAAAACACAAATACCCCACCACCATGTCCACAGCTTCACAGAGAATTCAAGGACGTGCTACTTATCAGAAGCTGACTTTGTTAGCTAATGCTAATCTGTGAGTCCAAGAAAACTCAGTGCAGCTCTGCTTACCTTTTGACTTCAATATGATAGCGGGCATTGGGGATGTGGATGTTTTTACATGACATGATGTAGACGCAAGATCAAGTCCAGGCTTCGGCCTTCCTGGGTGGAGTTTGCATGTTCTCCCCGTGCCTGCGTGGGTCTTCTCCGGGTACTCCGGTCTCCTCCCACATTCCAAAGACATGCATGGCAGGTTAATTGGGCGCTCCAAATTGTCCCTAGGTGTGATTGTGAGTGTGTGTGGGTGGTTGTTCGTCTCTGTGTGCCTTGTGATTGGCTGGCAACCAGTTCAGGGTGTACCCCGCCTACTGCCTGAAGCCAGCTGGGATAGGCTCCAGCACCCCCGCGACCCCTGTGAGGATCAAGCGGTCAAGAAAATGGATGGATGGATGATGTAGACAGTGTAGTCTGGTGGCCGAACTCCAATCGTCACTTGAAAGTGGCTCTTGAGCTTCACCCAGTCTAACTAATTATGTCATCTGCAGTGAAACTTGGTGGCTTACAGATACATTTTAAGAACTAGGCAGATAAAAGATTTGACTTGGTTGGTTTGGGCAGGCACTCCAGACGAGACCCAACTTTTTTTTTGTATACAAGCCATTAACAAATCAATTTTCCATAATATGTCTCTTGACTCTAACGGGTAAACTGACATTATTTCCTCCAAATCAGAACAAATAGCGTTCGCCTTAAGACGATCTGCTCCAGTGATTTCATCGTCATGGCAACGCTACTACAAATGTGAAAATGTATGTTTTATTATCCAGAACAAGAGGCTTGGGTTAAAGATGTCTCTTAGCTTGTGTGTCAGCTAAAAGTGCAAAGGGACAAACTGGAGCAAGTCCAGCGGAAAGTGACACACACAAACAGCTTTTGAATCGCCACTTGGACGACGACATCCTCCTTGCCAAATCGCAAACTGTCACTGTTAGAGAGACGCTGGACTTGAGCTAATAGCTAATGGAACAAGTACTTTGAGGAGATTCATTAAGTAGTTGAAAAAGTATTAATTTAGTGCCAAATTGTGGGATTACATGTGATAATCTCTGTAGCAGGATTTCACTGTATATGCATTTTTTTCCCACAGATTAAACAGTTCTGGTTCTCTGTGAAATGGAAATCCATAGCACAGCTTTCGTAACCATGACAATGGGGGCGGAGCTACTCAACATTTCCAACGTAGTGATTCAGTGCCTCTCGTGATTTTTCCAACCCATTTCAAAATCTAGCAAATTTTTGTTGCCGTTATTGAAGACAGACGTCTCCCTGCTTCCAGGCTGCAGATGGATGGCGCATGTGCGAACCATCACTGGCTAATTGTAACTAGGGATGTAATGATACGATATTATCACGATATGAAGGTCATGATACTCAACTCAATTTTATTTATAAAGTGTTTTAAGAACAGGCATTGCTATATATAAGTGCTGTACATAAACATAAGTATCAGTTTTGCAGTAAACAAATTATCACAATATTGTGGGGAGGTTGGCGATACAAAAAAAGGTCACAATATTGTAAAAAAATGAGTTACTAAAAAAAAAAAGCACACAATATTGTGCTTTTGTACATTATAGCAATGCATATAAACAACCTACAATCTCTAATAACACTTAATATTGCGGCATTTGCTAACGCAAGCACACATTGAGTTCCTCCACATTAGGGGTGTGAATTGCCTAGTACCTGACGATTCGATTCGTATCACGATTCACAGGTCACGATTCGATTCGATACCGATTAATCCCGATACGAATTTATAAGTCGATTGTTGCGATTTTTTTCATTCAAATTTAGAAAATACTAATCAGTAAGCTTGTAGAGTGTAAGATTTATATGAAAATGTATTATTTATTTATCTGAAATTTCAGTCTTATAGAGGTTGTAATCTGTTTCATGTTTGAACAGCATTAAAATAAAATATTAAGGCTTAATGTTCCGTTCATATAACATTCTTCCATGCTCAAGGTGTGAATCCTAAAAAAAAAAAAAAAAAAAAAAAAAAAAAAAAAAAAAAAAAAAAAAATCGATTCTGCCGATTATTGAATCGATTCGAGAATCGCGTGATGTAGTATCGCGATATATCGCCGAATCGATTTTTTTTTTTAACACCCCTACTCCACATATTCACTCGGTTCACAAGCATATTACGTTCTCCTTCATCTGACCATTAACGTGGATTTTAAACATAGGACCAAAACATGCCTTGTGAAAATTAAACAGCACTAAAAAAAAAAAAACTAGCCACCAGAGGGTACTAGAACTGCACAAATGGAAATCAACCTGAGTCTTAACAGATGTGCTGCTTTTTAATATCGTGACATGACCATGACGATATATTGTGTCAGTTTTAGTATTATAATATCACGATATTATAACATCAGAATTCGGCAAAATCCAGAACGGTTCACAGGCATGTTTTCAGAAATAGGAAGATAACAAAAGATTTACTGTACTTGGTTGTTTAATTTCACACTTGATGGGTGGCCAGGCACTCTAAAGACCCAACAATTTGTATACAAACAATTACAAACTCATAACATATCCCCTTTAAGTAAATTAAAGCAAGTCAAAGTCAAAAAAGTTGCTTTGTTGTGATTGCTTGTTTTTTTTCCCGTATGCCATCCTACTTTGGTTTTCACATCCTTCCCTCGACCGTGTTTTTAATTCACTTACCTTCAAAACAATTTGTCACCTCAGAGAAGAGTTAAACCACTTGGAAACGCTTGAGAAAAGCCTCTGCGCTGAAATTGCGGAGGCCGAGAAGGCGGTCGCGCAAGCGGAGGAAGAGTGTGCATCCGTGACCCGGCGTTTGCCTCAAATGACGGCATTGAAGACGGCACAAAGTAATCAGGTATCTTATCATTGTGTGCAGCGGAACCTCCAAAGTGGTAGCACGGTGGGCTAGTGGTTTGCACGTCTTCCTCACAGTTCAGAGTTCGGTTTTTGTTCTAGGATAGTCGTCCTGTATGGAGTTTTGCATGCAAACAAACATGTTATAAGTGTTTTCTTTGGCTTTTTTTAAATTTTTTTATTATTTTTTTTTATTTTTTGTATAGTGTACCACAACTACACTAGATCCAAAATTAGAGCCCAAAATGGGTTGTGTTCAACTTTGGAGGTTCCTTTGTATTAGTGGGAAACTCAAGAGATTTATCATTTTCATGTTTTTCTTTTTCCAATTTGTAGACTGCACAATTAAAATCTAAAATTCAGGTGGGAATACAAACCAGCAAGACACTAAAAGAGAAACCAGTTGCACTGCAGCACGAAATTGAGAAGACGGTAAGTACTGTCAGGATAACATACATGTAGCAACATTGCACATTCATTTTATTATGTTGATTTTCAAAGTTTTATTACGGCTATACTTTGACATAATTTCCACTACTAAGACAAGACTTTGTTGTACTCGCGTTGTCTAAACACGTTTGAAACACCCACAGAAACTTAAAGGAGAAGAAGAGGTGTCCTGCAGAGACGAGCAGCAAAGCGCAACACATTTGCTTGTGTCTGTCAAGATCTACATCTACAAAATGGAGAAAATTGTATCCAAAGTCCTGTTATTTTTGTTTGACACTATATAATAGGAGCTGCATAATTATGAAAAACATTCTATTAAATTGCTTTACTTATTTAGCTATGTGAAATGGTCAAACTTCTATAATACTATATATATATAAGGCATTATTATTATTATTATTATTAATATATATATATATATATATATATATATATATATATATATATATATATATATATATGAATAATAATAATAATAATGCCTTTCAGAATGATGCAGCGTGTACATGACTTTGAAGAACAAATACATTAATAATAAACATGTTCAATTAATATGTCAGTGACGGTGTCAGTCAAAAGTGAGCGTTTGATATTTATATTGCTTTTTTTTTTTTTTTTTTTTTTTTTTAATAGCTCCTATGCTGGTTATCCAATGCACCTAATGTGGTCTAAAATTAGAGCTGCCAATCGATTACCGGTACATTTTTAAATCAGATTAATCATATCTTTGAATTTTGATTAATCACAATTAATAACTTAATTAAAAAGTTTTTTTAGCAAAATTTTTTGCCCGCCACATTTGAAGAACAACTGTCTTAATGTTATGAGGACGTCGTCAACATGTTTTGATCAAATGCACTCTCATCCTCCGTTTCTAATAAGTTAATTACTTGCATAATTTCTTTTTTACAATATTGTGATCTTTTCTAAATATCGCCACAATATCGTGATAATTATCGTATCGTGACCTTCATATCGTGATAATATCGTATCGTGATGTTCGGATATCGTTACATCCCTAATGATTAATGCGATAATTTTTTTGTGATTAATTATTTAACGCTTTTACTTTGATAGTACTTTCTAAAATTCAAATTTGAACTAGACAGTCAAAACTGAAGTGAAGACTAAGAGCTGTCACCTAATTAGGACATTCACCATTTCACAACAACAGCAATGACGTCATGATTCGAAATAAAGGCATCAATTTAAATTTTTAGATGAAAATTGTTCGTTTTGACTGCCTGAAGTAGCACTCAAATCTGAGTTTCCTCCCTGGAGATGCTTTTCGCCAGGCTTTTTGATCCAAGTAGGCTAATAAAACTGATGGTTGTATTTAAAAATGCATCTATTGTCTAAACCAGGGGTGTCCAAACTACGGCCCGGGGGCCATTTGCGGCCCGCCATACATTTTTTGGCGGCCCGCGGCAATACTAAAAATAATTTTTCAATGCTGTTAAAAAAAAAGAAAAAAAAAGGGGTGGATTAAGCATTTCTAGCTATGCAAAGACACAAATTTACAGGTAATAATTCAGTTTCAGAAATAAAAATAGTTTCATCCACTTGTTGCTTCGTGTCAAGGTCCAATTTGTGAAAACGTCACATGAGATTGATGGTTCTTAAGTGTGGTCAGTTGACGACCGATTGTTCTTGTTGTGGTTCAGAATGTCAAGTTGGGATCAGCTGTTGCTCAGTGGAAAGCATATCTATTATAGTGGCACACAGGGGTCACTATTTGCCTTGTGACTGTTAGCAGTTTTCAATAAGTAACTGCACATTATATCAACAATTTATAATTGATTAATTGATTTTTACCATGTTTAACTCATTCACTGCCATTGACGGAAAACTACGTCAAATGATGCATTTGTTGATGGTCTGGCAATGAATGTGTTAATAAATAACTTTAAAAAAAAATAAATCAAAGTGGCCCTTGCAGCTTTCTATTTTTCTGTATGTGGCCCTCAGAGGAAAAAGTTTGGACACCCCTGGTCTAAACACTTCTTGAGGCCCTGGAAATGAAAGTACTCCTGCATCAAATGGCTGTAATTCATAAAGACAATTTTTTTGTGTGTGTTTATGAAATGTTTTAATTTAAAGCAAAAAGTCGACGCTTTAGTCATATTTGACAGTTTTATTTCAAATCCATTAGGCAAACGTCGTAAAACCTCCGCACCTAACGATACTCTACGTGTCCACCCTCCATCTAGCCAGACGGCAGTGAGGCAAATGTGCGAGGAAAGGAAGCAGATGCTCCAGAAGGTTGCCGCCATTGACGAGCAATGGGGAAAAGCCCGCCGGCAAGTCACCCGGATTGAGGCCCAGCACGGCGTCACTCGGGCGGAGCTTAAGCAACGGCAGCAGTTCACCTTCACGGAAGAACAGCGGGTCAGGGTCAGTGGAGGCTTTGCCCCGTAACCTGTTGTACATTTCGTGTGTGAGTGTCGAGGGATATTCAGTACTTTCTTGTGGCTTTCCTTTCTTTATTCCTTATAGGGAGAGATGGAAACACTACAAAATAAGATGATGGGTCAGATGACTGTGCTGGAAGGACTTAAGGTATTGGCAGTGGGAAAATATACAAATGTCAATGCTTAAGTCCTCTGGTCTACGTTTAAAACCAAATTTTTAATTTTTGTGACTGTACTTGGTAAATGTTAAAGAGGCTGTCTGCCGGATTCACTCAGGAAAATGCACTTTTTAAATACAGGATGTACACACTTTAACTTTCTCTCAGTCTACACATCTGTGTTTTTGTTAATCTTTTGTGGTAATTTCATCCTAAACCCCCACCTCCCCAGCCTGTATTTTGCCATTTTGTGTTTGTTTTGTAAACAGTGGGACGTTTCAGTGGAAAGACAGTGTTTACAACCCTCCAACCAATCGCAGAGCGGGGAGGTGGCGTGTCGCAAACGGGGCCGGGCGAACGTGTCAGCTGCGTGACGTCACTCCCGCGGAAATTTGAAAGCACGCACGGATTATTTTTTTTTCTTCACTCACTCATTCACATACGTAAGCTTCTGTGAGTGAGAACACAAAATGGCAAAATACAGACTGGGGGTGTGGGGGTTTAAAACGAAATTACCACAAAAGATTAACAAAAACACAGATTGTGTAGACTGAGAGAAAGTTAAAGTGTGTACATCTTGTATTTAAAAAGTGCATTTTCCTGAGTGAATCCGGCAGACAGCCTCTTTAATTCTGAACTGCTCCAGATTATGCACAGTATGTAAATTTATTGTATCTGAAATTACAATGAGATGGTGATGGCATTTAGAGACGCATTAAGTCAAGTCAGCCCACCCTGAATATCCAGGTCCCGTATCCTTCCGTCCTTCCTTCCTTCCTTCCTTTCCTTTAGTTACTCTCTTTAGTTTTTCCTCTGGTCTCTTGAGATCTCCCTAATCTGTTGGGATTTAGGGGTTTCTGAGGTTGGTGAAAGATTCCGGTTTTGTAACCATGTGGGTGGCAGGTGGTGTCTGGTTGGTGCTGGATTTCACTTTGCTTCATCTTTCTTTCCTTTGATTTTTCCTCTGGTCTCCCGACCTGCTGAACTTCACGACTCTGGCGACACTCATAAGTATCCGGTTAAGGTGAAGGGGATTTATATTAGGTTTCAAGTAAATTAATGAGCACAAATTCGTATGCACACGCACACACGCCCATTAAAAAAAAAATAAAAAAATAAAAAATGATATGTTGACTTCTGAATGAACAATACTGAGCTCTCAAAAGAAAAAAACAAAAGACTATCCAGGTCCCAAAAGCATATATGATTTTTATTGGAGTGACAAGCTCAAATCTAGTCAACCAAAAACTTCAGGCTGAATTTGAGGAGGCGTCTGCGGCAACAAAAGGTCTTGAAGCACAAGTTGAGGTGCTGCAACACCTACACAAACCACAATTTTTTTAAATAAAATAACAATAACTGACCCAGAGTGTTCTTGTGATTATAGAATGTCAATAGGTTGACACAACAAGCAGAACAGATGCAGCGGGAGCACATTGGGACACTCGCTGGACTGGGAAGGGACGAAGAACTGAAACGTGGCCAACTGACAGCTGCCGAGGTAAAGAAAGAAACGTCTCACACTTGCTCAAGTGGGCTAATTCTGTCGCGTTTGTCGATGAGAAAGTGAGTGACAGCTATTCTTATGTATATTCTTTGTGTGCAGGAGCTCCAGTCTGCGACGACGAGGCGATATGATGACAACATAATTGGCAGGATTGGTAACCTAACAAAGAAGAGCGAACAATACAAAGATGCTTCGGATACAATGGAAGAAAATATTGGATGCATGTCTGAAGCCATGGCAAAACTCCAGTAGGTAGAAGATGGAAACTAATAACACATTGTTGGCCACTCTGTCGCATCCTTACAAATTTTAGGGCTTTTCCAAAGCAAGAATTAACATAATCTAGCCAAGCTATCTGATTTCAATCTGTACCATCATTAAAGTCTGTGTGAAGTGAAAATGTCTACTGAATTTTACACCGTCAAATAAGAGTGTTAACAACCCTGCCAAATTTTAATAATAATAATAATAATAATATAAGTATATACAATTGAGGCTTCAGAATCATGTAAAAAATCAAGCTAAAGTACTTTTTCCACTCTCAAACTGTGGTTGTGTCTGCTGTGTGTTGAAGCCACGCCCCCTCAAATGCTAACTGTCAATCAAATACCACAACTAACCCTACTTTCACCACACGGAAACGTCTAATTTCGACCGAGTTCATCTGATTTTGTTGTCATAGTAAGATTGTGTAAGCTACAAAATTGTGTAGATTGTTAACGCCCTTATGAGTGTTAATATTTCTTACCATTCACGAATCCTTCTGCGCTCTCCGCCATGTTGAAACCTAAAAAGTTCTCTCAACTCGGAAACTTCGGGATCAAAATAAATTCCCAGTTTTCCAGTAGGAAATATGACATGAGCGGGTTTTCACATGCAATTTTCTACTCGACATGTGGTATTTATCATAATTACAATACCACATGAAGGCAGCATAAGACCATGAAAAATGGATGTCGTTTTGCTAGTACAGTATATCCCGTTGGGTCACTTTTCCATGCCACGACAATGAGTCGCTCAATATTTAGCCATGGCTAAATATCCTATTAATTTTGAATAGGGATGTTCGCTACCATTTTATTTTTCAGACTGATACCAGTACGAGTACTCAACTCATGAGTAGTCACCGATACCAATACCTAGTACCGATACCAATACTACGAAATTTAAAAAATGAAAAAAACAAAACAATGATATATAACTTTCAAGAAAGACCTCTACATCCCAATATAGTATTTTCCCTTAAACTTGCATGAAATTAATGTCCATTTTCTGTTCTTCTAACTTCTATTTCCTGATTGTAAAATGGCCACAGCAGGATGGTCGATTCTGGTCGGCCAAGGTCACGAGTTCCTGATACCTTAAAATAAGGTTGATATCAACACCGATACCAATACCTGGTTATCAGTAACAACAATAATAATTACAATAATAATAATAGATTTAATGTGTAACACACTTTACATTTATAAAATAAATCTCAAAGTGCACATCACAGGCAACAATAAAAGCAATGGAAGCACACGGTAGATAAAAAAAATATATAATCATCATCATCATCAGCCAGGAAAAGCTTATTTATTTATTTATTTTTATTTTTTTAAAGGTAGGTTTTGAGTCCTTTTTTAACTACTCATCCATCCCTAGTTTTGAAGGATATAAGGAAGATTGACTCAAGCCCAATTAGCTGAGGCCAAACCTTATATACAGTCTTCCCTCGCTATAACGCGGTTCACTTTTCGCGGTCTCGCTGTATCACGGATTTTTTTTTAAGTGCAATTTTGCATATTTTTTACAGTAATATACCCATTTTATAAAATTTATGAAGTTTTGAACATTGTCAATGTTTGAACAAGAGAGAAATGTGAGAACATGTAAATGCCTCAATGAGAAAAGTGTATAAATTGTGCGGTCGGGGATTTTAGAGCCTTAAAACATTTATAAGAGTTGTAAAACATAATGCTAACTACTTCGCGGATTTCATTTATTGCGGGTATTTTTTGGAACCTAACCCCAGCGGAAAACGAGGGAACACTGTATACAAACATTTATAATACAGGTGTTATCGTGCTAGCTCAAACCAATTAAATATTTTTTTTTAATGTTATTCGGCACACACCAAGCGAGCAAAAATTTGATTTTTATTGAAACCTGGAACATGGCTGAACTACCTGATGTCAAACTTTAAATCATTTTAAATTCTAGTCTTCTGTTCAATCAGACCAATCACCTGACTTTCAGTGTCGACTGTCCTAGCAAAATCCCTACTGAATTTTAACTGATACTGTACTTGACACATCCTTGATTGTCTTGTAAGCATTATTGTTCAATACTAAAGCAAAAGTGCCACAATGGCTTTCATTCACTTAACATTTCATGCTATAATTTTTCCCATCAGGGCTTCTTTCTACATGGAGGAGTTGAAAAGGGACTCAGCTGCTGCCATAATGAGCACCTTGCATTTGGATATACAAAGCATGCGGCGATCCACGCAGAGGCACGGCGCTCACATCGTGGCGAGAATAAAGCAAAAACCAAGGTGACGCAACATCACGCCGACAATTAAGCACATGACGTATGGTGTCAAACACTGTCAGGATTGAAAAAAAAAAATAAAAAAATAAAAACGCTGTTTGTTTGTGGATTAGCACATTGCTCGTTACAATGCTTCCCCCTCAAGATGCAGACAAAAGAGCTGTGGGCAATTAAAGCTACAAGCCATGGTCAATCTTGTTTAAGTGCTTTTCCCACAAATGACAACTCACAGTTGTTATAGTCTTTTGTCTGGATGTATTTGATGATGCGTGTCGCAGGGAGATGCCGCGAGCCTCGCGCTGCTTGTTACCTGTGGGCCGACACTGCTTCGGGATAAACATATAATTTGGATTTGGGATTTAAAAGACGCCGGGAATTGCGAGAGGGAGCCCTGTTCATTGTAAGGTTTTCATCTGCAGGATTATCAGCCCCATCCAGAGCCCTCTTTGCTGATGGGGGTTTCACATGGCTTATCTAATGTGAAATCGCCATGTGGTATATAGTTTCATTAAACGGTGATCAAGAATGCATTAGTTCAAAACAAGAAAAGGCAATGGAGCTTAAGCCGGCACGCATCCAAGTGCAGCAACTTTAAGGAAGTTGTTGGTGTGAGACAATTTAAGAATTAGAAGTCGCACAGACACAACTCCCATTAGCCAGATAAGAGTTAGCCAAGCAAAGAAAAGGCTTTCGTCTTCGCACTTGACAAAATTTGATGCCACAACAATAGTCCCCGGCAAATACAAAGATGAGAGTCGGCCCCGAGAAGTAAATTGGTTACTTTAATCACACAGACTCAAATAAAGCGCGTGTGATATCTACATTAGCATTTTAACCTCTAGCTGCATGTCAAAATAACCATCCATACATTTTCCATAGCGCTCTTCCTCATTGGGGGTTGTGGGTGAGCTGCACCCGATCCCAGCTGACTTTTGGGTGACAGACGCTGTACATCCTGGAACACTCACACTCATAGACATTTATTGATGATGTTTAAAAAACATAAAATGTGCGTATTCACGAGTTTAACTCATTCACTCCCAGCCATTTTCACTGAAGCAAACCATTTGCTCTCAGCTGTTTTGTTGGATTTTGACTGATATTGCGGGGCCCACAGAATATTGTGTTCTATTGCTATAAAAACACAGAACCTACCAAAAGATAGATTAGAGTCTCTTCTTTCCTCTCCTTCCGTTTTGCAGCAATTAGCATTAGAATATAGCTAGGTTTCATCATTATTCCCAAATCTTTTTAAAACAGTGTGAAAAAGAGCCTTTTGCAACATGGCCCTGGTTGATCTCTTATACTCTGTTGCCACCTGCTGGCCGTTTTTATGATAACTACCATTGCTAGTTCAGATGCTGTATCAAAGCCTTCTGTGTGCTCTAGCACAAAAAAAACCCCATAAAACCTCTTTGGGAGAATGGTAATATTTAAAATAGAACATATACGCTTTTGAGAGTAAATGATTTAAAGGGGCAGCCAACCCAAAACGTTTCTCTACACTCATATTCTATGTAGCCTCACTAGTCCAAACATGATATTCTGATTAATATTGCGTTTGTGGAGTATGAATGAAGCAGCAAACTCAACTTCCAAATGCCACATGTCCAAATTGAGAAAACAAGTGAGCCGCGATTGGTTGTTACTAGTGCCCTGAGAAACCGTGATGTCATTTTGAGCCAACAGCAAATGGCAAAATGGCTGCCCCCTGAGATGGATAAAAACAGGTGGATTTTGCTGCTGTAGTCGCAATCCACAAACACAATATTAATCAGAATGCCGTATTTACAGTACATACATAAAAACATAGCCACATATGTTGAACAATTTTTTATTTTTTTGAAAGCTCAATTTTGTTCATTTGGCAGTCTTACTGAT
The DNA here is from genome assembly GCF_051991245.1 of Festucalex cinctus. Taxonomy (NCBI): domain Eukaryota; kingdom Metazoa; phylum Chordata; class Actinopteri; order Syngnathiformes; family Syngnathidae; genus Festucalex; species Festucalex cinctus. The sequence continues at coordinate 15,712,712 of NC_135411.1, read as the reverse complement.
TCAACGTATCAGCATCATTGCTCTCTTTTTTTTGTGTTTGGGTGTATGTGTGTGCAGGCATGCGTGTGAGTTTGTGCTTTTTAATTCAACTGAAACCTATTAAAAATCCCATACCCTTCACCTTAACCGGATACTTCAGAGTCCCACCAGAGTTGTGTTGTCAGGAGACCAGAGGAAGGATCAAAGGAAAGACAGGCCTTATTTCAAGGAAATGGTACTCGTGACAGCGGCCGATACCAGTATTGGCCACTGTCTTGTGGCCATTTTATGACCAGGAACTAGAGATTAGAAATTAGGCAAACAAAATTGCCATTAATTTCATGCAATTTTGAGGGGAAATATATATATATATATATATATATATATATATATATATATATATATATATATATATATATATATATATATATATATATATATATATATATATATATATATATATATTGGGCTATATAGGTCTTAATTTAAAATTATTGGTCTTTTTTTAATGGAGAATTTATGTATCAAAAGTACGAGTGGTACCGATACTTGGTATTATTATCAGTGACCACTGATGAATTGAGTACTTTTACTGTTATTGGTCCGAATAAAAGTGGTATTGAATTTTCTTTTCTGGAAAACTACACTTCCTAAGAATTCAAACTATCATCCTTTGTGACCTCATGTGAGATGTCAGAAACTCTCATGAGACTTCAGCTCAATGACCATCCACATTTTTTTTTTTTTTTTTTTTTTGTAAGCGATGTAACCCGAATTTCCGCATACGTCGGTTTTCACGTTAAAATTGAAATTTACATCAAAATACTTTGTATAAAAATGACTAAAATACATTTAAAAAATAAAAAAATAAAAATAAGATGCTGTACTTACCATTACTGCTTAGCGGTGGATGGAATAGCTATAGATACTCCTGGTGCACAAACACAGATGAGTGCTAGCGCACTAGCTAAGCAGAAACACTAGAGACAAAATGGTGGACAAAGGGACAAAATGGCGGACGACTTGCAGTCATCGTAAAGTCGAAACGTTGTAGGTCGAGTGCGTTGTAACTCGCTGTATAACCGTAGAGCAAGAAATGTCTGCCTATTCAGTATAGTCATTCAATTTACCAAGCAGATGCTAACGGAAGCGTGGATGGTTGTTCGTCTCTGTGTGCCCTGCGATTGGCTGGCAACCAGTCCAGGGTGTCCCCCGCCTACTGCCCAAAGCCAGCTGAGATAGGCGGCAGCACCCCCCGCGACCATTGTGAGGAATAAGCGGCCAAGAAAATGGATGGATGGATGCTAACGGAAATAGTAGAGTGGTTAATGACTAGCATGATATCATGTCATGTCACTGTTTGGCATCTTCAAATGGTGAATGGTTTTACTTTAGTTTAGTTGTACAGCATTTAATTTAATTGCCCAGTGTTTAATTTCTACTTTATGCTTGTGTGACATGTAAGCATATTAAAAAGTAACTTAAAACATTGCCTGTAGAGATAGTAAAGGTTTTATGATGAGCAATTGCAACCGATTCATAAGTTCAAATTATTTCTTACGGGAAACGTTTTTATTGTAACAAGCCCAACTTTGAAGCCAACCTGCGTCACAGAATGGATCGTGTTCCACTTTGGAGGTTCCACTTCATTTTCCTCGCTCCTTAACGCGCATATTTCGGTATTAGCAAAGTAAACAATGCAAACTGCAGACGCTATCAGTTTCGTATGCGCAACCAAGTGTAATTTGTTCCATTTACATTTCACAACAGCGTCAGATGGGCTTTGTCAGAGCTGCACGGAGTAATTAAACCCAAAATCAATGGCAGGCATTTGTCATGTTTACAGGCCCCCTTTCTGCTGGGTTCAACTCATCACTGTTGAGCTCTTTGCTTTTTACTATAGGGGGACACACTCCATTATGTCTCCAGGTAGACTTGAAATATTTAGCGAAAACATGTAGGGAGACGCCACACTTGAGAGGTTTTCTGCATTGCTGTTCATTTATACTTAATTAGCAGTACATTATTTCTGTATTGTAGACAAACTCGGTATGGCAAAAAAAATCTCAAATATGATCATACTTGCCGTCATCGTATGTGTAATGTGCATCACATATTTGCATCTGTGCTGTGCATTGTGCTGCCTCAGCAAGTATTCAACTCACATCAAGTGAACTCAGGCAGTGTATTTATCTTTTTTTTTCTCTTCTAGTGTGCTATTCTCACTTTGGTTTAACTTTTTTTTTTGTCATGTGCTGAAGGTTGGACACAAATAAGATTTTAACTATTTATTCACATCAAGAGGGATGGAACAAACTTGACTAGACGAGAAACAAAGAGAGTTGCACAGAGAGACAGTGGTAACAGAAGTAATAATCCAACATACACTTCTCAGGAGGCTTATATAGACAAGGAATCGATCTGATTGGTTGTGGCTAGACATGTGGGTAACAGGACTGACATGGAATTATCTGATTGGCTGTTGACCAGGTAAAGGGATTAAAGATTCTTGACATCACATAGCCCTTGACATCACATAACATCACATAGCCTAAAACCAGTTGAAACTGGATGCTAGTTACATCAGTTCAAAACAGACACTTGTTACATCAGTAAATAATAGACACTTGACCTCATGGTCATGAACCCAACTTAACAGGTCATGAACTCAAACTTAACCCTGGCGTGACCCCAGACATGACATTTTTCCCCTATAGTAAATAATTGGCTTAGATTGTTGCCATCATAAAACCTTGAACTGTGTATGCAAAACAGTTGGACAGTCCCAACTGCCATACAAAAGAAGCTAACTTAAAAAAAAGACAGCGAAAATAAAGTAAAACTACTCACCCTTAAAGTCACATAATGGAGATTGATTAGTAGATGCTTGCTGAGCAACAATGTTAGCAAGTGGCCTTTTATAGGTATTGCTGATATTTGAAAAAATAACTTAGACTGCAAAAGAAAAGAGGAAAACACATTTGCATTAAGTCTTACACTTTTTTTGTATTAGGTAAATGAGGAAAGATAATTTTGGTTGAAGCGTGTGGTTGTTGCCATTTTGCCGTTACTCTCAACTCTTAGTGCACTCTCCTACTATATTTTCGTTAGATTCCGTTCCACATCCCGGCTTCATCGACCGACTACAATAACCGTGAATAGTAAAACACAATTTACTCAAGAAAACTAGATAGCTTTCTTCATTCATAAATATCCAGCATAACTTCACGTAACGCAACATACGTGACAGTGTGCCGCAATCTTCCTGCATAAAATTAGAACTGCATGAAATGCTTATGATATAAGATACAAATAGCAAAATTGCAAGAAGGTAAGTTTGCTGGAGGTCAAAATGAGTTTTAAGGACCAAAATAAAAAAACAATTTATCACTAGCATTTTAGTTGTTTACTTTCTTCTCGAACGCTTTCAGGTCGGAACTGGAGAAAAAACAACTCGGATAAATCCGACTTCCGACCATCCTTGAATGCAGCATAATTATCCCCTTTAAAAGTCATTACTGCTGCCTATTAAGTAGTTGAAATCTAAGTATGACAAATGAATACTTTAATGTTGAATCTGTGTTGGATGCATGTCAAGTTGCACTGAGGGAAAACAAGCAACTGGCCAGCGAGTACGAAGGTCTTCAAAAGCTCCCCATGGAAGACAAAAAAAGAGGCCGTACGTGTGTTGAGTGACAAAAAAACATGTGCAGAGATCACACAGGTACGTTTTCTTTACGTTAGGTTGCTCCAGTATTCTTTGCATTTGTATTTTGTAATATTTGTATTGGCCACAGGGGATTCATTATATTAGTAGTCCAACTGTTATGTTTGTGTGCAAATCACAGGTTATAGTTTAAGGTTTGTTTTTTTTGTTTGTTTTTTTCTTTAAATTCATTGTAGCTAAATTGGCTTTTAAGATGGTGTCATTTAGGCGCACATGCGTTTGTATGTTATCGGTAGGTACTAAAATAACATTGGAAGACGTCTTGATGGAGACAAATGCTTCTCCCCTGTTTAATCTTTATAGTTTCTGGCACTATTTAACCGGAATGGAATTGCACTTGACAGCTTTAATGTCACCAAGAGGCTGTGCGCTCCCTGCAATGAGAAAATACATATTATTTGTTCCAAAAAACTGACTAATACCTTTACTTGAGCAATTCCTCATCTAACTGCATGAATGTTATCAAGTGCAAAATGCATGCAAAAATAAAATCCTGTGGACAGGATTTTCCACGCTCGTGATCAAAGCCTGATTTCCTTTTACTCCAGCTTCAGCCCTCCACCGTTTTTGTTTGTCTCCACTCGACACTCTTACAACACAAGCCTTTTGGCTTCTTTGCTATATTCCTAAATTAAGTTTAATTTTTGTGTGTTTGTGTTTTTTTTTAACAAGCTTATGTCAACATGTAGATTCAGACCTATCCTGTTAAATCAAATTTACATACTTGCAGACTCTTTCTCGTTTGGGCTGTTTTACTAATATTTTAGCGCCAGCATTTCATGCCACAGTTATGTATGTATAGACTGCACTGCCTTTAATTGATTTGTTCTTGACTTGAGGCGCTTCTTGTGTAACAGCCTTTACCATTGTTGGGATCAGAAAATCAGCACCTCACATTAATCTGTTTGATATTCAGCAGAACGATGCAGTGAAAATAAAACGGCATCCCAACAACATTGAGTGCCGTCAAGGTGAACCGCTGTAAATGAACCATTATGTTGTCACAATACGACAAATTAACATTGGACAAACACCGACAAGTAACAAAGAAGGCTCGACAAGATGATTTACATTTCAGAAATTTCTGCTTTATAAAGGCATTATTTGCGTGCAACTGTTTGAGAGGAATAGGCAACGAGGCCTGCCGTGAAAAGTGAAAGGCTGCCAGTGTTTGACGCCCACATAGAAAGGTTTGTAATTTCCTTCTGAACTGCTTATTCCTCACAAGGGTCGCGGGGGTTGCTGGAGCCTATCCCAGCTGGCTATGGGCAGCAGGCGGGGTACACCCTGAACTGGTTGCCAGCCAATCGCAGGGCACACAGAGATGAACAACCATCCATACTCACAAGCACACCGAGGGACAATTCGGAGCGCCCAATTAACCTGCCATGCATGTCTTTGGAATGTGGGAGGAGGCCGGAGTAGCCGGAGAAAACCCACGCAGGCACGGGGAGAACATGCAAAATACACCCAGGAAGGCCGGAGCCTGGACTCAAACCGGAGTCCTCACAACTGGGAGGCGGTTGTGCTAACCACTCAATCACCGTGCCGCCCTTTATTTTATTTAATTTTATTTTATTATTATTATTTTTTATTATTATTACTATTATTATTATTATTATTATTATTATTATTATTATTATTATTATTATTATTATTATTATTATTATTTTAAGCAGACAACTCCATGGGCTGACTAAAAGATGCTCCTCTCCTCAGTTCAACATAGTTCCTTGGCACCAAAGCAATATTTCTTCATTTGACATGGCAATGGCCAGCGAATAGGTGGGTTTTTCAGTGAATAGCGGAGGCTAGGTTCTCCAGAATAACCGTTTCTACGGACACAACCACAATTTGTATACTGAGCTAACAGATAATTGCCGTAAATATTTGTATAAAAAAACCTTGCAGACCGTGAATAAAAAAAAAAACATTTTTCTAATCAATTAAGCTGTTGATTGTTTTGTTTTGTTTTGTTTTTTAAATCGATGAATCTGATGAATAATAGTTTTACATTTGCACCTCTTTATTGAAAACAGGACATGCAGAAACTGCAAAGACAAATTGGTTATAATTTCTGGTTTGGTCCATAACATCTGTCAGACAATCAGCGAAAATGTTGATTTGTTTGCGAATGTCTTACTTTGATTCAACTTCTACTTTGACTATAAACAAGACCCCTCGATTCATGGTTAGTTGAGAATTTCAGAAGCTTACTCCATTTTACCAACTTTCTAATTGATTCAAACAGTGAATTTTCACTGTATTTTCCCATCCCTCTTAAAAACGCCATGCCCAATTAAACACGTCCCTCAAAACGTCCTCTAATCTTTCACATGAAGATCAAATAGTTAACTGATTAATCAGTTTTGCCATTTTGCACACAAAAACAACAGCTCCAAAACATGTAAACAGTCGCGCAGATGATTTTTTTTTTTTTTTTTTTAAATGGAGCCTTAAAGGCTTCCATCTTAAAAATATGCAAGTGCATATTTTCATTTGAATGAATAAACACTTGGCTACTACCTGTGTAAATTCCATGCCTTACTTGGCTATGACCATCGGGGACACTGTTGATTCAGTCTCAACAAGTTTGCTGTTAAAGCGGAAGTCAACCTCCAAAAAATGCCTTGACAATATGTTGTATGCAGCCCCACTAGTCAAAATATGGTATTCTGGTTAATAATACGTGAGTGGAATATGAGTTAAGCGCCAAAATCCATCCATCAATTTTTATCAATATCAGAAGAATATCAATATCCATTTTGCCACTTCTTTTCAAGTGAATATGACATCATAGTTGCTCAGAAAACAGGTGAGCTCTGATTGGTCGTTGCCTGAGCCCTGAGCAACTGTGATGTCATATTCAGTCGACAGCAAGTGGCAAAATGGCCGACCCCCTGAGATGGATGAAAACGGATGGATTTTTGCTGCATAACTAATTTCACTCAAATACCGATCCCAATTGACCTTTCGCATAAGCTCCGCCCCCCTTAGTTACTGTTGCTAGTCCGTCAAGCTTGGTGACTCCGACAGCACAAGCCGTGACGGGAAGACTTACACCGGCGTGTATTAGTGATTTCTTTTGGAGCAATACCAGTGCAATATCCTCCAGATCGAGGCAAAAAGGTTTACAATATGCAGTGGAGGGTTATAGTCATAATATTAAATTAGCCAGCGAAGGGGAAACATACAGGACACACGCTAAATCTGAGAAAACCCCACGACCTATACTTCAGATGCAACCAGCACAGCATTATGGACCAGTCGTGCTCTTGTACTGCCGGATAAGTTTTCTTACTTATATTAGTCTAGTATTGTTAAAATATGAGGATTACTGTTAGGTCAGCAAGTTAGCTAAACCTCGGTGTTTATAGCTAGCTAAACATTAGTGTTTTTTTTTTTTTGTCTTTGAAAGCATCAGATCAGTCATTGTTATTCTTTGTCCATCATAAAAAAAATATTTATGTCACCCTAGCCATGGATTTAGTTAAGGTTAACAGCCTTCGAGCTGCTCCCTTGTCTGGTTCAACACTTGTACAGCAAGCACAAGGTTGGGATACTCCGGAGACGGGTGTCCGTTCACAAAATGCTGCATGAAAAATGAAAACAAGATAAGCTCGGGGCACTTATTAGGACGCTAAGTTTTCCAAAATTGACGAAGCTTTGTGTTAACGTTAGCTCGCAACATTTAGACAAATGCAAAAGCTAACAGAAGACATTAAACTAACATTAACCACTGACTGAACAAGCTTAACTTAGATGGCAATGACATTCTAGTAATATATATTATTTATTAATAGTAACTACAATAACTTTGATATCGTTTTGTTATTGCCCCGAAAGCAAACTACACTACAGCTAGCTAGTTAGCCCGTTAGAGTTAGCATAGTCTTACCTTAGCACAGTCCGATTTACATATTCCGTAGGCACACCGCTTCATCATTTTGGAGGTCCGGAGCTTGTTAATGGTTGTCACTCTTCTTCCGTAAAGTTTTATGGAGGTGAGCAGTCTCGTAAGCCATCAAATAAAATCAATCAGACTATGGACGTCATCGAGAGCTGAGTAAAGCGTGACGGACTATGCTTACATAGCAACGGTTTCTAAATGTGTGATTGGTCAATGCTCGTTTGGAGGGCGGAGTTTGCGAAAGGTCAATTGTGATTTACCATTGAAATAAATTAGTATCTAAGGGCTCCTATTTAAAAAAAAGAATCATAATAATAATCTTTTACTACCCATTTAGCATGATAGCATGTCGTGGTTTGTTCATACGGGTATGCTCGGCTTTCTTAATAGGGTACCCTAATCAGCCTTCGTGTTATTGTCTTTCATGAAGGAGCTGATGACTTCGCTAATTCACTTCACTTCCCAGCATTGGAGGACACATTGCCAGGCGATGATAAGCTTTGTCGAAAGAGTAAAGGTGTGGGTGTGAGGTTGCCATGTCATCAATCACAATGGAAACCTCTTTTTGCGTGAAACTGTGTTCAAATAATAAAGCAAGCAGCATGCCTTTCCAAGAGGCTAGGAATAATTTCTGCCTTCGGTGGGGGGTTCATGGCTCCGTGTGTACGTGGAAAATATGTCTTGAGGGGATTGGTATAAAGTTAAACTGGGTGAAGTAGAAATATTTTACTCATCAGCTTTGCAGTCACAGAGTTTGCCTCAGCTAGAACAAAACTGCTGAAGCATTTAGAGAAAATTAACCCCCCATCCTGGCAGCCAGATGTGACTGGATTCTGATGAGTGCACACGAGTGGGCAGAGAAACCAAGAGACTGTGAAATTCCTGTCAGGCCCGTGTACTGCAGAATGGGCTATTGACTGCTTTCTCTATTCCCCTCCATCATTCTTCTTGAACACTGCCATTAATTTCCTCTCCCTGCCTTACCAATTCCTTTTCTCTGCCTTCTCTCCCCCTAGCTCTCTTTGTTGCAGAAGAGGATGCACAAAGCTTTGGTGAAATACTTCAGACAACGCAGCCTCGGCGGCGAGGCTCAACTGGACCGCTGCCAGGCTCTTTGTCGACAAGCCGACCAGAAAATAAAAACAGCCCAGGTACAGTATTTGTATGTCTGCATGTCAAGTAAAGTGCAAACTGTCACCATTCACTACAAAGTGATTCAACTTTTTGCTCAGACAGGGTTTTTCTACTGGGTCATATCCTCCAAGTCACTCAATGAAAGAATATAAAGGGCTCTCGGTATACAACATTTCAAGGTTACAAATGACCTAGTTTGCACAGCACGATGTCATAATGTGGCACAAGAATGAAAGCATACTCATTTACCGTTGCACTTAATATTTTTCATTCGATTGTTTATCATTTATGGACTAGACGTTAGCTATAAGCTAGGACATCTTCCGAATGGCATACAAATTACGGTTACATCGTCGAAACTGAGTAGGCTTTCAGAACTGTCCTGCAGTGCACGTACAGTAATCTCCCTCCATCATGGGGTTTACGTTCCAGATCTCACCACAAGTGAAAATCCGCCATAAAGAAATACCCCATGTAAATACACCCTGGGCGTGTTTTTATGGCATTTATAGATTTCTAAAGGCCTTTAAACACAATTTTCAAACAATACAAACACTTTGAAACATACATAATATATGAAGAGAGAGCAGGTGCAATGGACAACAAAAATAGTCTACAAACAATATTAAAAAAAAATAAAAAATCAGTAACTGTATCTGTGACTGTATGTACTTAGGATGGATTTACTGTACTTCAGCTTTAGATCATGCCTTCCCTCACTTTGTAAAGAGAAAAGATGATTGCTGTTTGTATAACTCATTTACTCCTAAAAACGTATAAATGTTTTATTTGAAATATTACCATGCTCCCAAAGACATATTTATACTTGTTTTATGTTTTTTTTTATGCTACAGCATACAGAAGGCTTTGATGCAGCCTCTGAACTGAAGAGAATGTAGTTATTACAAAAATGGCCAGCAAGTGGTAACAGAGTATAAGAGATCAACCAGGGTCATGTTGAAACAACCTCTTTTCCCCACTGTTTTAAACAGATTTGTAAATAATGATGAAACTTAGCTATATTCTAATGCTAATATCTGCAAAACGGAAACGGATAGAAATATCCTTTTTTTTTCCTGTTGAAAGAAGAGACTAATATTTCTTTTGGTAGGTTGCATGTTTTTATAGCAATAGAACACAATATTCTGTGGGCCTTGCAAAATCAGTCCAAATCCAGTAAAACTGCTGGGAGCGAAGGGGGCTGCTTCAGGAAAATTGCTGGGGGTGAATGAGTTAATCTGCGATTGGCTGGCAACCAGTTCAGGGTGTGCCCCGCCTACTGCCTGAAACCAGCTAGGATAGGCTCCAGCACCCCTGCGACACTTGTGAGGAGTAAGCGGTTAAGAAAATGGATGGATGGATGGATGGATGGATGGATGGATGGATGGATGGATGGATGGATAAATGGGTTAATATTGTTTTTATGGAATATGAGTTAAGCAGCAAAATCCATCAAAAGCCAATGCCAACACAGTTGCACATCTCACCAATCACATCTCACCTGAGTTCGGTCATATGACATTCACAAACAAACTGAGCTGTGATTGGTCCTTAGCTGATTCTTGAGCAGCTGTCATTTTAAGTCAACAGCAAGTGGCAAAATGGCCGTCCCCCTGAGATGGATTAAAAACAGATGGATTTTGCTGCTTACCGTAATTCATATGCCACAAACGCAATATTAATTATTATATTATATCGGAATACCACTTTTAGACTAGTGGAGTCACGTACAACATATTTTTGTAAATATATTTTTAGGTGTTTTGAGGTTGGGCAATGACATCATTCCTTACTTAAAAAAATGTTTTTATTGAGTTTGCATTTTCATTATTACTGGACCGTTAGGAAACTAAAAATAAATAAATAAATAAATAAAATGAAAAAAAATGTCATTTTGGCCGCTCAAATACACACCAAGTAAAAACACAAACTTCTAACTCTTTTTTTTTTTTTTTTTAAATGGAGGACGTGCACATGCCCGAGCATGTCACTTTCATTCACTAATGGTAGAACACCGACCTGGTTCAAATAATGAGTCTACATTTATTGTGACCAGCTGAGATAAATGACTCCCATAACCGCAGGCCTCAACCCAAATACACACACATTCTTTTGGATAACACTGGTAGGACAAGCACTGATACAAATTCTTCACATAATTTGTCTGAATGTTTTCCTTGCATCATTGACTCCACTCTGTCCATCCAGTCCTCAGACGAGCAACTGATACGGGACAGATGATGCTGAGTCTGCTTGGGTGCTTATGCCGCTGACCTCGTGTGTCGGACATAAGCTCACGTTACATTAAAGTGGGACCTTTTTTTTTTTTTTTGGCAGCAGAACAACCCCCCTCCTCTCATGCGGACGAGTAGCTGCAGATTCCGCAAGGTTGAGACGTAAGGATCTTCAATTAGAGCGTAATCAGCGTCTCATCTGCGCTGTGATGTGAGCTGAGGTCACGGCGGACGGGGGGACAGTGATGAATCATTTTGTCCGACATTATTCCGGAGCCAGGTAGCGTGCGAGCATAAGGGAAAGTCCACTTTTACCAGAACCTCTTAACTCATTCACTCGCAGCCATTATCACTGAACCAACCCCCTTTGCTCTCGGCTAGTTTACTGGATTTTGACTGATTTTTGCAAGGCTCAAAGAATGCTATAAAAACATGAAACCTACCAAAAGAAAGATTAGAGTCTCTTCTTTCATCAGGGAAAAAAAAGTGGGTCCGGGTCGGGGTGTCTTGGTTGGCTCTCCGGCCGGTGGCAGCCTGGGAGGCATGGGGTGTTGCCTTGGTGCTGTCATGGCTTGGGGGATACTGGGGGGCCCGTGCTCGCTTTGCTGGGCCGCAGTCGACGGCTCCCCTCTTTGGTGGTGGTCCTTATGCATGCCAGATCCATCACACCAGCATCTACTGAAATTCAAACAGAATTCGCTTCTCCCTCCCACTTCTCGTTGAATCAGTGGATGCTGGTGTCACTCTGCTTCATCTATCCTTCCCTCCTCCGCTCTTTAGTTTTTCCTCTGGTCTCTTGAGATCTCCTTAATCTGTTGGAGGTTTCTGGGGTTGGCGTAAGACTCTGGTTTTGTAACCATGTGGGTGGCAGGTGGTATTTAGTTGGTGCTGGATTTCACTTGGATTCATCTTTCTTTCCTTTGACCTTTCCTCTGGTCTCCTGACCTTCTGAACTTCACGACTCTGGCGAGACTCTGAAGTATCCGGTTAAGGTGAAGGGTAATGGGATTTTTATTAGGTTTTAGGTGAACTAATGAGTACAAATTTACACGAATTCACACGCACGCACACAAATGCGCACATTCGCACAAAAAAAAAAGAGTGCAATGATGATAAGATATTGAATCGCTAAGCCTGCCGAATGAACAATTCTGAGCTCTCTCTCTCTCTCTCTCTCTCTCTCTCTCTCTCTCTCAAAAAAGACTGATGAATGAACAATTCTGAGCTCTCTCTCTTAAAAAAAAGTACATTTCTATCTGTTTCTGTTTTGTAGCAATTAGCATTAGAATATAGCTAAGTTTAATCATTATTCACAAAGATGTTTAAAACAGTGGGGAAAAGAGCTTGTTGCAACATGGCCCTGACTGATTTCTTATACTCTGCTGCCACCTGCTGGCCATTTTTTAAATAACTATCATTTTACTTTAATCGTTCTCTTCACTTCAGAGGCTGCATCAAATCCTTCTGTATGCTCTAGCATAAAAAAAAACATACAAAAAAAAACCTTATAAATACGTCTTTGAGACCATGGTAATATTTAAAATAGAACGTATATACATTTTTGGGAGCAAATGAGTTAATAGCCACAAAAGGTAGATTCAATTGCTTTGCTGTTTTTCATCAAAGGTGAGCTGACTGACCGGATATTTGCTCACACCATGATTTGATTAGAGCTTTTTCACCTTGTGAAAATACTATCAAGTGGTTTCCTCCCCACACAAACTACACACACTCCTTAGACTGCTGACATGCTTTTTGATGGCTCCAGTCCGGACATTACAGAGGGTAGCCATGTCTCATTGGCCTAGCCTCCGAATGCACCAGCACACGCACACGCGCACACACTCCCTACCCCCGGCACATCACACAGCTCGAGGCGGGGTGGGGAGGAGCTATCAGTGGGCTGCAGAGTGTGAAGGACAAAAGAGCCGGTGTATTCAAGCGCACCGTACCGTCACCCGTCACAGCTGAGCGCAGGAGCCATCAGAGCAGGCAGCACTCACTTTAGCTCCTTGTGTGAAGAGGCCAAGCCTCCCAAAAAAAAGCAGAAAATTTGAAGGACTGTCAGAATATTAAAGAATTGGACAGAGATGGTAATAGCTTCTAATTGAGTGCGACATGAATTAGCCACGTCATTTGCCAGTTTTGAAGTAAGAAATCAATAGGAGGACTGAATCCTCCTGGGGCTCTTACGGATCCATCATGTCCACTTGACCCCGCCGGCTAGGCCAGGCCGCGGGAAGGTCAGGCTCGATGCGGTTTTGCTGGAAAGTAGCTTGAAGGGAAAGGGATGCAGGCAAACCTCAGGGGCTGGAGATATGCTGGTGGTTATGTGGAGTGAAGTGGGGAGGGGGATGCAGCGGGCTGTCAGCCCCGCTACACTACAGCCGGAACTGGCAGTTCAGCTTTGTGTTGCGTGGGGTTTACACCAGGGATGGCATAATTGACAATGGCTAACAGTGGAGAGCAGCGCCGAGCCTTGTTGAATGGCCGGTAATGATTGGAGCAGACGCCCACCGGCCCAGTCCCGGGGGACGGTAATCCAAGATCCTGTTTCTGATATAATTGTTAGTCAGAGAATTTCTGCATGGCTGCGCCGGCTCACATTCCCAAGCTGGTTGACAGTGCCAGGCAGTTTAATAGAAAAACTGCATGCTGAGAACAGAAGAGCAGTGAACCTGCACTTGGTTGACCATGAGTCTCTTGTTTAATAAGTAGCACACTATCGGCGCTGACTCTCATTCGTTTCAATTATAGGGATGTCAGCCGATTAAAACTTGTTTTTTTTTTATCGTAATTAATCACATGACTCCAAAAGTTAACTCACGATTAATCGCAAATTTCATCGCAAATAAATTTTATAAAAATATTTCTTTTCTAGGTTTTCAGACTCTTGTTAACATAAAGTTTGGGGAAACTAATAGAAATATGGCTGCATCTTTTAGTCGTTGATACAGTAATTTCATAATTTATAAAAATCATAAAAAAACAAACTACATGCATTAAAGTAAAGCATTTAATAAATGTTCGCGGATGACATTCAGAATATTTGTTCATGTCAAACTATCAGGGTCATTTTTTTCCCATTTTAAATTATGCAAGTAATTAACTGATTAGAAAAAGAGGAGGATGAGCGTGTGTGGTGGATCAAAAAATGTTGAAGACGTCCTCATAACATTAAATGTCGAGAGAATTAACACATAAAAGGTGCTCTTTAAATTTTGCTGCCAAAAACATGTTGATTAAAAAGCCTTTTTAATTAAATCATGATTAATCAAAATTCTAAGATGTGATTAATCTGATTTAAAAATTTAGTCGTATGACAGCTCTTGATATAAATTTAAAAAAAAAAATGCTCTAATGTAAAAAAAAGCGTGATATTGATTTGTGTTTAGGTCATTTTTCTGCCACTAGATGGCATAATTCAATTTGTAAGACATTGGTGACAGCTCAGTGTGCATTTTTCTTTTCATATTAACAGCTACCTAATTTTTAACATGAGGTAACTTGTGAAATTCTGCACATTTTTAAGATTGTAAAATACAACTTGACCCCAAGTCGCCACAAATGTATGCATTATTATTAAATTTATTACAGCTAAATTTTCCAAGTAAGGGGTGGTTATTATTTGCGTGTAAAAAAAAAAAAGTTTTGTTAAAGGAACTTTAAATTAACTCAAAATTAACGTACTAATTTTGACACTCCAAGTTTTAATTATTGCTTTCATGTTCTGAACCAGGAGGCGCTGTCACATGAAACTGAGCTCAACTCTGCGTTCCAAGCATCCATCAACCAGTCATGACCTGAGCAAACAATCCAGAGTGGACAAGTAGATGTCTTCAGCTCGGGACATTCACCTGTACCAGACAACTTACTTACCCTCACACGCTTCACTATCTTCCTCCCCCCCTCTCCTCTTTTACTCGCTGCAGATCCATAACAATGAAACAGGTGACTTTCATGCTGCTGTCAGGACTGATCTAATTTTAGCTGGGTGAATGATTGCAATTGGCTTTGCCTCATCAGATAATTAATCTATGTCACCATTAATTGGAAAAGAGAATAATTACAGGCCGTGTTGACAGAAATTCTACGCTTCTCCAGATTCCGAGATCTAATTACAACTAGTGAAAGCCGGTGACCTTAACTAGCACTTAGCACACCTTGACCACCCTGCGTTTGATTCAGAGATGGCGGTTTGGTTCTCGATCAGAACCGCGACGCTCTCCGTCACTCGGAGAGCTGTCTCCCTCAATCACTTTTCAATATTCAATCTTAATTTTGTGGAAGTTTAGCATTTTCAATGAGCTGGAGATGAATGATTAATGAATAAATTTGAATGCTTCATTTTGTCCACGGATCATTAGTTAAGTCCTTTGTGGGAAGGACCTGAGAAAGGAGTGAAAATTATTGAGACATTAGCCCCAAGCAATCCAGGGGTAAATAGTGTGCACAAAAGGATGTTGCTTCTGCACTATGGGAGGAAAAGAAAAAAAGCCTGGGGAAACATTATTTCAAATTGAAATATTAACTGAATCGCATTCAAAAAAATCAATATTTTTTTGTTGTTGTCACCAGCATCATGCTGATGATGCATGCTCCATTTTAAAAGTTCAATGTTCCTGAATAAATAATACATGCCAAAACGCAAACCGACCCATTAAATATTTACATCCATCAAAATAGGAATGATAAATAATGAAAATGATGCATGAATACAAATTCTTTTTGATGCTTGTCGGAAATCTGCCGCTTTCAGGATCGCTTAGGAATACATGTTGCTCCCGTTGTGTCTGTCTGTGGCGGGCTAATAGAGTGGTTTTGTGCTGTAAATGTGGTCGTGCTACCAAACTGGTCTGCTGGTGGCATCAGAAGGGGGCAGTATGGACACAACAACCTCACGCCCACCGACAGGTCTGTTAGTAGCTTTCAATAACAAGAAAAAGGTCATCGTTGACATTGGGAAGAATTTAGTTTGAAATGAAGTTTAGGTTGTCTTTATAAACTTTAACTTGACCTGCATAGAATCCCTAAGATTGACCTCTAAAAATCTTGTTACTAGTAGTACATTGACAAATGATCCATCAGGAAATGGATGAATCATTTGTTCATATGGCTTAATCTTTTCTTGGTTGATCCTAGCTGGCTTCTTATGAAAGGACACGCTGGACTAGTCACCAATCAATCACATGGCAAATATAGAGATAGACAACCTGATCAACACATGATATTTACTGTATTTTCTTAAATAATGGGACTCAGTAATTAGTCCCCAATTGTGTAATCCACTTGAACTATATAAACACATCTTATCTGTGAAAAAAGCATAGCTAGACAACTTGTTCACTTGATGTGCCCATTTGAACTTTGTTGCTAACCAAAACTGCAGCACCTACCCAGGCAAGTATCACTGACAAACTGCAGACAAACGTAAAATGTAGTTATCAATTCGCCGCAACAGAAAACCTGCGACATCTAGTGTTCTTCTCAGGAAACATCATTTTTCTGGCTCTTTTTTTTTTTTTAATGATCCACAAGTAACATGATGTGATTATCGAGGAAGAAGCGGATTGCGCTGGTGGTTGTTGCTATATTAAAACAAAGAGGAAGTGGGTGCGAAATAAAGGAGAGCATGTGGATGTTTAAGAGGCTGCCGGCAATGATTGCCCCCATTCATTGAATGCAATTCATTTCGAGGACAGAGACTCTGCATGCTTTGCTTTTTAGCAACAGGTAGCTATGAAATTGTAACTTTAGTAAGTGTTGTTTTTACACACAATTCTTTAATAATAGATCATGATACTTTGTTTATATTCTTTGTGACTCCCCTGAATGACTGGAAGTTACAACCAGCTGTCATCACTGTACCTAAATCCTGCTATAAAACTGTATTTGCGTTTTGCAGTTTGTTGTGACGAGGATGCAAAAATCTTACTGTGGGCTTTGATTCTGTGATATATCGAAGTGTTTCTTTCTCTCCGTTTCTATAGCGGCATCCTTTCTTTAAAAAAAAAAAAAAGAAAAATCTGATTTACAGGCAGCATTTGAGCGTGGCGCCACCATGCAGACGACGGGCCCGTTTCGCGCCGATTCACCCCAGCGATCGCTTTTAGTCATCAGCGGCAAGCCATGTGAACCGGAGCGTGGCTCTCAGGCTAACGAAAACTCTCTGCTTTGAGGTCTCTTTGAAAACAGGGAAATGGAGGTGTCCTCTCTGACCGGGCCGCCTTTTGTTCCCCAGCCGGAGAGCACGGTTGAGCCACCGAGGAAACGGAGAACTGGGAAAGAATGTGAGTGGAGAAGAGATGTGCGACTGTGTCGAAAATATCAATGAGGGAGATGCTGACAAAGTTTTGGGGTACACCAGTGACAAAACAAATACCATGTAGTCTAGGTTGGGCATAACAATCAGTCATTGAATCAAGAGATATTCTCATTGAATTAAAATGTATATTTTAATACGACAACTATGAATAATTGTGTTTAGCCAGACTTGACCAAGGAAATTTTGCCAAATTTGACTTAAAAAGATTGCGCTTTTTTGGATTACCTGAAAAAAAACAATGTAGAAATATATTGACTGTCCCCCCGGTTTATATTAAAATATAATTTAATTTAAAATATCTATTTTTTTTTTGTGTGTTGCCCTGCAGGTTTTTGTATTTGTCAACAAAAATACAAAAGAAATTTAAAAAATAATAATAAAAACATATTTTTTTAAATTCTCATTTTCATGATAGGGCAAGTTTAATTTACGGTGTTTGGGAATTTGGTAGACCATGCTACACACCTCAATAGGCATTCCGGCGTATTCCATTGCATGACCCTGGCGCATCTGGCAGTTTGGTGACAAAAAGTAGACTAGATTTTAGACTCGCTAAAAGGGTGTCTAAATTGTGGTGCAATGGTATAATGCGATTTTGGTGGATTTGATTGGGACAGACAGATTATGAGGTCTGTGGATGTGTGTGGGGATGTCATCGTATTTCATTAATAAATATGACAACAGCGTTGGAAATCCCTCTGAATCACTAGAAATCAATTGAACAATTCATTATCTTCTTAAAAATACTTTAATCGCACTCTTTGATCACACGGATGCATGATCAGGGTGGAAGGCGGTCTCATCCAAGTGTTGATGTTCTTGTAATTCCTTTTAAAGAGACAGTGTGTAGAATTTTGGATTTTAGATTTTTTCAATCTTCATTCATATTAAAACCCCACTATTAATTTCAGTAATATGCAAAAACACGTTCTATCACATCAACATACATTTTTTTTTAATATACAATAATAGGTCTTGTAATAGCTAATCATATTATAAAGATCACGCCGCGCCTTAGAGGAGACTGACATGTTTCACTGGGCAACTTTCTGCTACAGTTACCCGAAGGAGAAGAACTTCACGAACGTAGTAATTGGTGGTAGGTTTGCGAAGTCTGTCTGAGGCACTGTAGTAGGCACTTCAAACTTATGCTGTTGCATTCTATTAGTTCACCACTAGATGGCACTAAATTCTACACACTGTCTCTTTAAATGTACTTTGTGTGCGCCCGAGAATATGATTACATGATCTGAGGCGCGCGTGCTCAGGTCGACCATATTTGTGCGCCAACTACGGCAACTACACTATAGGTGAAAATCAAACTTGCTTTTCCAACGTCCCGCCCACTCTTTGCTGATTGGTTCTTTCCACTCACCATCTGTCTGGTCAGGTTTGACCTGCCTTAGAAATGTGTTTCATGGCGACCGTGGTTTCCAGACTACAAGTACTGTTCCAATTGAAATTACACATAAACCAAGAATGCGTGGAATACCGGGATGTTGTTCTTGTCTGAATTCAAATATTCATTCAAATAATCAAACACAATTTCAAGAAGTCTAGTTATAAACAGAAAGTGTTGTTGCAAGTTTTTCAACTGACTTCTTATCAAAACACGTTGCATGTGCGCTCTATCCCTTTTAATGTATCTTTAAACATTTACACAAAACTAAGACAGTACTAATTCCAGGCGCTGTAATTCAGTTTCCGCAAAGTTCAGCAAAGTAAATGATCTGTCAATGCTTTGAATTGTGTATTCTCTCAAGTGATTCTTTAACGTGCAGAAAACATGCCAAACTAATTCATCAGGATAACAATACATGTTCCTTCTGCTTTCACACTCGTCTGATTTTCCCAGATATTTATCTTAGCAGGATAATAATTTGTGAAAGTCTCTGACATTTGTGGCTAGCTAGCATGATAATAAATCCGTGGCTCGGAACATTTCTTAGTTAATTAGAGTCAATCAATCCAAACTTTGCTCACTTACCGGTGTGAAACCGGAGCATAATGAGCAGAAATCAGCATGGTGATTGGAAAACACAAATTACAGCTGTTAAAGAGAAACTCATCCACTTTTCTTGCCGTCGACGCCAGTGCCTGCTGTGAGGTTTTAAAATTAGCATGGCATTCCTTTAATGGATGCTGGGGGAATGTGCTCCTCTATAATTAAAAAACCTGTAATACACTCATCGGCCGAAATAGGAGTGGCGGCAATTCTCTCAGGGGACGGATCGGTCCCTTCACGCACCCAAAAAAAAAAAAATCAGCTTTTTGTTATGATAACATACATTAGGGATGCTTGATACCACTTTTTCAGACAGATACCACTGCAAATACTCAACTCTTGAGTAGCCAAAGATACCAATACCATGTATGGATTAGGGATGTAACGATATCCAAACATCACAATACGATATCACGATATGAAGGACACGATTACGATTCGGGGTGTTCGATACCACTTTTTCTTCAGACCGACACCGATTGTCAAACCCTCAGTACTCACCGATACCGATACCAACTGCCGATACCAGTAGTACATTTGGGCAAATAAAAAAAAAAATCACTAAAAGATATTTTGAAACAAATATATTTCCTTTAATTTTGACAAAAAAAAAACAGCACAGTCACTCTTCAATAGTCTTAACACTCAAAATAAAACACAAAAATGCTCTTTTAGTTTAAGATTCACAATTATGAAGTATTTCCAAACCAGTGAAGTTTTGGTGAAAAACTGCTGCAAGCTAGCGCCAGTTACAGGCAAGGAGGACTCACTTAACGTCTTCCCACTCTGCCATCGGTCGCTTGTACTCGTCTGCGTCACGAGTACTCGAGTACTTGAAAAAAGGCTGGTATCGGCCCGATACCGATACCTGGTTTCGGTACTCGCCCATCCCTAATTACAATAATTATCACGATATTGTGGGGAGATTGGTGATCTAAAAAAAAGGTGACAATATTGTAAAAAAAAAAATAAAAAAAAATAAAAAAAAATAAATAAAAAAAAAAGAGCGCCTACTAAACAAAACAATATTGTGCTTTTGTCCATAACAGCAATGCATATAAATAAACAACCTACAATCTCCAATAACACTGAACATTGAGGCACTTACTTGCTCATGCACGCACACATCGAGTTCCTCCAAATATTACATATATTACATTCCCCTTCATCTGACCATTAGCGTTGATTTCAAACAAAGAAGGACCAAAACATGCCTCGCGAAAATTAAACTGTAATAAAAAACTAGAACTGCACAAATGGAAATCAACCCAACTTTTTTTTAACAGATGTGCTGCTTTTAATATCGGGACATGACGACAACGATATATTGTGGCAGTTTTAATATCGCGATATCACAATATTGCCGTTATCGTTACATCGCTAGTATGGATACCACTAGTACTTTTGATTCATAAAATTTATCCCCCAAAAACAATTACAGATAACTTTAATTTTAAAGAAAGTTTTATGTATCCCAATATAGCATTTTCTTCAACTTGCATGAAATTAATGTCATTTTTCTATTCTTCTAATTTCCAGTTTCTGATCATAAACGGCCACAAGAGAGTGGCTGATCCTGTCCGTGAGTATCAATACCTTGAAATATGGTCGGATATTAACACGATACAAATAACCACGTATTGGTGCTCATCCGTCCGTACTATTTAGTCATCAGGTTGCGCAATAAAAACCCAATCATGAGTCTTCCACATCTGGATAATCAAAAAAAGTTTTGGAACATTAATGTTGATCATCAACAGAAAAGTGTGAATTTGAGAAAACTTTCCTATTTCCTGAGCTAGTGTACGTAACATAAAGTCCTTAAAAGCTTTCTTGAAGTGGATCATCTCATTTGCAACTAGCAAAAGCTTCTTGCTCTTGCTGTTGTTACAGTGAAAAAGTTTGAAACTGTAGTTTTGATTTTAAAAAACAACTCTTTCTTCTCATCTTCGGCGCTCCACTGGGGTAACACGGTTTCATTTTCAACACGTGCTCAGTGGAAAAATTGAATAGTCCTTGCTTAACAATAATATACCTAATAAATGATAAACACAATTTGTGTACAGTACCTCTAAAACACAACAAGGAGATAGTATTGCTCTTCCTGTTCTCTCTGTTGTCTGCCAGGCATCTTCAGAGGGTGACTAGTTTTACTTTGTTTTACTCTACACTGTTAACCTCTTTTGCATTTGTTGCTGAAAGGGGAAGTCAAAAAATATCTTGACAATATGTTCTTTGCAACCTCACTAGTCTAAATACGATATTCTGGTTAATATTGCCTTAGCGAAGCGCTTCTCAATTATTTTCTATGCCCCCCCAGTAAGTATCATTTGTCTATAAAATTATTATAAGCACACCTCTGCATAACACTGTATCCATATTAACGTATAAGAGAATAAAAAAAAGAAAGAAATATGGACCAACTTACAAAGAATAGCTTTATTAACTGTAACAGAAAAGATTTAAAGTGCATCTGAAATTAAAAAATAAAATTAAATCCTTAATTAAACTATAGACATTTTTTCATATGATACGGAAAAATAAAATGACATAAAATCAATAAATAATAATGCATTTATTCTAGGACAGTAAAAAATAAAAATAAAAATAAAGAAAGTATGTTCCCCGAGGTCAAACACGCCCCCCTCGTGCCTGGGGGGGCCCGCCCCACTATTTGAGAAGCACTGCCTTAGTGGAATATGAGTTAAGCAGCAGTTTTTTTCGTTATCAAAAGGTGCCAAGGCGGCCATTTTGCCACTTTCTGTCGATTGAAGATGACATCACAGTTGCTCAGGCAACGACCAATCACAGCTCACCTGTTTTCTGAAACTGAGCTGTGATTGGCTGTTACCTGATCCCTAAGTAACTGTGATGTTATCTTCAGTCGACAGAAAGTGGCATAATGGCCGCCTCCTGATACTGATAAAAATGACTGGATTTTGCTTCATAACTCATATTCCACAAATGTAATATTAATCAGAATGTCAAGTTTAGACTAGTGAGGTCAAGAAATGTTTATGGTTGTCTTCCTCTTTAAAACATTTATGTTTTGTGATGGTGACAAATTGAGCCTTGAGCTAATTGATTTACTTTCCATTTTTTTCTTGTGGTCGCATACTGAGAGGTTTGTCTCATATTTAGACTCCCTCGTGTAGCTAAATAAGTTGCCCAAAACATTACAAGCGGCTCTCCCCCATGATGCAGTGCAATAATAAACACATTGTTAAATGAATACCTCCCTGACAGCTCTTGTATTGGCTCTTACTCGATTGTGTGAGTATCTAATGAAGTGTCCAGCGAGTGTGTATATGCACTTTATTACATATATTAGACATAATGTTGATGTGAGTCTGATGATAATGTGATGAAATAGTGTGTGTGCTGTAGTGAGCTCGTGTCACGTGACCTTCCTTGACACAAAATGGAAGGGCCGTGCTTGGTGCGTAGGTCAGGGTCTTTGCACTTTTCTCTTGGCATGTTTCACATTCTATTTCATCACCATACCATACATATATCATCGCAGCTAAGAGGTACTGTCACCATGTGACCTGGCTTGCAATGGGCCACCGTCTACAGTATGACATCGCCCCCAGGTGTATTTTCCTCTAGCAGCTGTCTGTAAAGGGAAAGCTTATGTTATGTTGTGCCCGGAAACAGAAAGTTGCCATTGTATTAATTATTGTCAGCGAATCCAAGGAGTGGAGATAATGCAGGATGCACTGGGTTGGTCCCATTTGTTTCACTTGTCAGTGGACTGAATAATTGCGAAAGCTGACCATGTTCGACGCCGAGTTTTCCAAAAGATAGGACTCCAATAGTTGCGACACAAAATGTACGCTTCAGAAATGAAAAGCTTTGGAATAATTTGTCGGCTTGCCTTTGCCAAAGGAATTAGTGAAGTGAACACTGTTTACCACAGAATATTATTCGAAGCTTTGTGTTTTGATCAAATCCATCCAACCGGTTTTTCATAGTGGCTATTAGGGATGCAACAATAAGCACAATATCGTGATATCGTGATATTAACACTGCTACAATATCGTCGTCGTCATGTTCACGATATTTAAATGCAACACATCTGTTCAAAAAGTCAGGTTGATTTCCATTTGTGCAGTTGTAGCAACCTCTGGTGGCCAAATTTTTAGTGCAGTTTAATTTCTATAAGGCATCTTTTGGCCCTTTTGTTTAAAATCTACACTAATTGTCAGATGACGGGGAACATAATATGCCTGTGAAGCAAGTCAGTATGTGGAGGAACTCAATGTGTATGTGCATTAACAACAACATAATAATAATAATAATAATAATAATAATAAAAAAAATAATAATAATAATAATAATAATAATAATAATAATAACATAACGTTGTTATGTACAAAAGCACAATATAGTTTTTTTTTCTAGTATGAGCTTTTTTTTTTCTTTTTTTTTTTACAATATTGTGACCTTTTTAAAATTTCGCCAACCTCCCCACAATATCGTGATAGATAATATCGTATTGTGACATTTGTATATCGTTACATCCCTAGTGGCTATATGCTGACTTAGACAGATAACTTATCTCAGATCATAATTATTTTTGTTCACACATGGTTATTGTAGTTACTTAACCGCTAAGCCAGTTGCTAACCAAAACAGCAGCACGGTAGCACTTTTAACCGTCTCGTGTGGCGTTTGACTGCATATTTTAAATGACTTCCCTTCGTAATATTAAATCAGATTTTATGTCACATGGAGACAGCGTCTTTAACGATGATAAGTGGCTCATTCGACGCTTATTAATGCAGCTGGCCCACTTTTATAAGTCGGATAACATCGTCGTGCCAATAATCTGGCCAAATTTGAGCATTCTTGCTCGCTTCTGTCAAATTATTATCCTGAGTGGTTTTTCTGTGAGTAGGAGTGTTTTTTAGAGTGATTCTTCTGTCCTGATATGCTTGGAAAATATGATAAATGTGTTTATTATTCCCTGCGATTGGCTGGCAACCGGTCCAGGGTGTCCCCCGCCTACTGCCCAGAGCCAGCTGAGATAGGCTCCAGCGCCCCTTGCGACCCTTGTGAGGAATAGGCGGTCAAGAAAATAGATGGATGGATGTTTATTATTTCTGATGGCAAATCTTCATGGTCAACAATGAGTTTGGCCAAGCCATGTGCTGTTAAACCGTGGATGTTAACTTTGACTGTCAGTTGCCTCTTGAGGTTGAAACCAAAGGGCAGCCATTTTGCGTTGCCTCTGTAACTGACAACTTCTGTTAGTCCTTTTCACAGAAAACATTATATTTTATGCCAGAATCCCTGCATGGAGTAATATGAGTCTCATAAAAAAAAAATGAATTTCACTGGCTGCATCAACACCAACGAAAGGACGGATATTATTTCAGGATGGTGAATCATCACTTACAGAAGTCTTGAATGGAATTTGCTTTCATGTCATTGTTAATGATTCCGACAACATGATGCAGATGAATCTTTGAGTAGCACTCGGAGATATACATTCTGAGAGAAAATTTGTAATGGAATCTTTGCCGATGAAATGTTTATTTAGAGCTTCTGACAGACTTATTGGTTCAACCGTATGCCATATACTGTGCCATTTTTGCCGTAGAGACAGAAAATAACGTGAAAACGTCACAGAGAAATCAATGTATTCAAGTTAGGTGTGCTTAGTGATTGGCAACGCAAGATGGCTGCCGGTGGCTTCAATTCTTGTTACTGCGAGTAGGCGGTATTGGCAGTTCTGGTTATTACTGTCAATGGGTCATTGACGGATAAGTTTGTCTGATAATGCCTATTTTATGGATTATCATGTGGTGCGACCAAAAATAAATAACCAATTTGGAACTTTTATATTACCCATGAGACAGTCAAGGACACTTGGGAGCTGCTATCGGGTTTGTAATAACTCACAGCTATGTAAAAAATTACCCTTTTAGCAACTGGTATGTAGAGCTCATATGTGGACATCATGTGGTATGACCTGGAAAAAATAATAAATATTAATTTTGTCCAACAAATATATTTTTTCGTTAGACTTTTACTTGTGTAGCTAGCTAGTTTGTTTTGTTTAGATGGCTAATTGATAGCCTCAAAACTTTGATTTAAATTGAAAATATTACCGTATTTTTCGGATTATACGTCGCTCTGGATTATAAACGCACCAGCCAAAAAATGCATCATTAAGAAGGAAAAAACATATATAAGTCGCACTGGAGTATAAGTCGCATTTTGGGGGGAAATTTATTTAATAAAATCCAACACCAAAATCATACATGTCATCTTGAAAGGCAATTTAAAATAAAAATAAAAGAGAGAACAACAAGCTGAATAAGTGTACGGTATACTAACGTTACATGACTGACATGCCTGGTAATGTCAGTAACGACGTAACATATTAAGAGTTTGTAGCGAGCAGTGACGGGAGTCGGAGGCGGAGTGTTGAAGCACGGAGCCAAAGGCTGGCGTTTTATTGACATCATCTTCTGAGGTCTTAACAGCAACTCCCCACTAAGCTAGAAGCTAACAGGCTAACTCCCCTTTTCCACAAAACAAAACCTTCTCACCCGGAACTCTCCCTTATGTTCCCATCACTACAAGTTATTCATATAACTCTAGCATAAAGAACATGCTAACAAGTTTACCAAACTATCAGTTTCACTCCAAATTACTAAATCCAATGAAACCTCATCCTCGGTGTCACTTTTAAACAACTCCCCCAACTCGGGAGGTAGACGATGCGCCGCTTCCTCTTCTACCGGCAATGTTGATATTATCAACACAGGCCTAGAGCGCCCTCTTGCGGTTTAGTGTGAAAATAACATGTGAAATTATATAATAATGTGTTAATAATTTCACACATAATTCGCACCAGAGTGTGTCGCACCCCCAGCCAAACTGAAAAAAACTGCGACTTATAATCGGAAAAATACAGTATGTGGTGCGACCAACCATTATCTGGTGCAACCATTGTAGACAATAATAAAGAATACATATTTTATGCATTGTTTTTTTTTTTTAAATAAATTAACTGTGCTGAAACAGAACACCTTCTTCTCTTTCTTTTTCTTCGTATTTCCAGGAAGTCCTGAAACCTTGTGGTATCATGCTGCCTCTCACAGGTTAGTGTTGGAACTGCACCATAAATCTGTTTTTTTGTTTTGACTTGCAACTGTCAATAGAAATATGCGTTTGATGTTCGTCATCTCAAATACAGTACGCCAGTTGAGATAAAAGTTAAACATCTCGTTTTACACATTCATTGGCCAAAACATTAGGTACTCCTTTTTTTTTTATCAACCTTTCTTTATCTACACGAGAAGGTCAAATGATGAGATACAGCTCTGAGTATGATGCTGAAGGCTTGAGAACTTTGTATGAGAAGGACTTTGCTAACACAATGGGGCTCATCTTGCAGTCCTCCCAAGGAAGAACTATCAGTCCTGCTACAACAGCTTCAGCGTCCCCAGGTGACCGCGCCACTGAGCCCGTGCTCGCTCCGTCGCACCCCACTCCACGCCTGCTGCCACCCTGAAGGTAGATGCATCACGCTGGGGGACTGTGCAGCAGAAGCAGCACCCCACCACCCTCCCCCTCCTCCTTACTTCCCAGCTGAAAGCCACTTCAGACCCCACTACCCACACACACGCATACAAGTCCGGACTCTACGCTCAGGTCAGTCCCAGTTACAGTTGAACCCCACAAACTAGTATTCTTTCTTTAATTTGAGAACCACACACATATGTTCCTGCGCTCGCATGGGTGTGTGTGTGTGTATGTGGTGGCACCGCCTGTTTCTCCCGGCTGCCTGCTGACTCCCTGAGGCGTGTCTGTGGTGGCTACGCCATGTGTGGGGGGTTAGAGAACAGCAGGGCTCCCCGAATGGCACATACTGTATACGCAAAAGTGCTAGTCCTGTCTTGTTTATCTTTTTTGCCCCTGTGGGTGGTTTAGGAGTCATATCTGATCAGAGAAACGCACGCACTTAACTGTCAGTATAATAAATACTCGTGTTAGTCTCCAGCTCTCTTTCCTCTCCCAAACTGAGCACTAGAAAGGAAAGTTGCGACCTCTGACTCCTTTGCTTTCTCCTCATTTGTTCCCTTCATGGAGAAGCGAGGAGACTGTTAGAGTCTTTGTGAAGCAGCTGCTCCCATTCAAAAGCTCCTGATCCTCTAAAATACGGTTTCATGACCTCGACGAGCCCCATCTGTGCCAACATGCACTATTTCAATCAGAAAATGAACACTTTTCCATTCTAGAATGACAGAAGAATCAAAACAACTGACCTTTCATTTAAATCTGTGCTTCTCCGTTATTTATTTTGAAGAAAATAAAATTGTTTTTTTGCGTCCCCACCGCCCACCTCTTTGCCTCAACTATAAATTTTACAATTTGTCTATGAAATTTTCATGAATACAACTCTGGAGAGGAGCTATTATTCCTTGTGATTTCTCTGACAATGAGAGCACCACTGCCACCTACTGTTGTGGATGTACAATTACACTTTATTCCCAAACCCATTAAAGGGATACTTTACTTATTTAGCCATTTTTGGCAGTCAAAGATTAATATTTTGCCTATAATAAATTTGATATTTTCATTATTTTTCATGTACCTTAGTTAATTAGTACCTTTAAAAACACATTTTGCAACTTGCTGTCGACTGAAAATGACATCACAAGGGCTCAGGTAACCAATCACAGCTCAGCTTGTGAATGTCACATGACCAAACCTAACAAACAGGTGAGCTGTGATTGGTTACCTGAGCCCTCGTGATGTTATTTTCAGTCGACAGCAAGTTGCAAAATGTGTTTTTAAAGGTACTATTTGTACGTGAAAAATAATGAAAGTATCAAATTAATTATAGACAAAATATTAACTTTTTATTGCTATAATGGGCTAAATAAGTGAAGTATCCCTTTATATCAGGGGTGTCCAAACGTTTTCATTTGAGGGCCACATACAGAAAATCAGAAGGGCGCAAGGGCCTCATAATGTTATGAAGATAAATTGTGTTTAGTCTTAAAAATTGTACAAATAATTTATTTGTGCTTTTTATTTAGAATATTTAGCATATTTAGAAAAATGCTACGGTATATCAACCGATTTATTTGTAATATGGCAGTTGGGTTATTACAATTTTGGAATTTTTCATTTTAGTTTTTATTTTGTTTTTGTTTTTTTAATTTAGTTCGTTTTAATTATTTTTCAGGGTGGTTCTGTTAGTTTTTCATTAGTTTTAGTTATTTAATAAATGCTTATTTTTGGTTTAGTTTCAGTATTAGTTTGAGGTTTTTTTTTATGTGTATTATTCGTACACGACATTTAAAAAACACCATGGGCACGACGTCATTATTCCAGTTCCATTAAAATAAATCTACTAAAAGATAGTTTTATTTTAGTTAGTTTTGTAAACATAAAATGTAGTTTCAGTTAGTTTTCTTTTTTTTTTTTAAAGCATCTTCGATTTTGTTTTCTCGTTAGTTTTAGTTAACTAAAATAACCTTTAATTGCACCCGTTTTTCGATACCCTCCCTTCTTACTTTGACCATCTCCAAACATTTTTGTTTTGTTTATTTTATTTGAACTGAGTCAAATGCCATTTTTAGCATATGACACAGGCCACTAAAAAATGGACGGCGGGCCGCAAATGGCCCCCGGGCCGTAGTTTGGACACCCCTGCTTTAGATTTAAAAAAAAAAAGAAAAAAGGTTTCTTGGGGTCTGGTATCGAAACGCGTACCCAAGGGGGGGGGGGGGGGGATCCACCTTGCTGTTTGAGAACTGGTGCATTTAACTTGCTTTAACCACAACACCCAAAATCGATCGAAGTGTTTGTTTTGTTTTGTTTTTCTAAATTAATGCAACACTAAATATAGAAATTCACAGTTCAAAGATCTTAAAAGTGCCTCACTGTTGTCCAGTTGTTTTGAACCAGCTTGTACACTATTGTGTATAAGGTCGATTGAGGTACTTTGCATTAAAATACATATCGCTACAGTATATTATTAAATATTTTTGCTAGTTTTTTTTTAACCTGCAGATTTACCATGAGTATTTTCAGTTTTGACTGCACTTTTAGTTTGCTATGTTTTATAACTGTATTGCGCAATACTGAGAGCTGTTCCTAATAATTTGCGTTATTTCCAAAGCCTTTAGTACAATGCAGACTTTGTTGAAAGAAAATCTCTTTTCCAGAAATAATCCTACTTTTTGAATTGTTGCATTGGATGTAATTCTGCCAGTGTACTTTTACAATTTAATTGACTCACATTACGCATATTAATTCATAAATTGCAATACCATACCACAGATGGTTAACAAAATTTATATCTTTTTTTTTTTTTTTTTTCAAACAAGATGATATCGCCCTCTCCATGATATTAATATGATATGTTCTGTGATCTGTAAACAGCTGGTTATCTTGCTTTTCCACGATAAGAGAAAGTGCTGAGGATTTACGCTCGCTGAGCACATTTGGGCTGAATCTTTCACACGTCACAAATTGCAGATGGGAAGCAGTGATCTTGAACAGCCGATCACATTTCCGTGACCATCTGACACCTTCCATTTAGGAAAATAATACTTTCTATCTTAGCATAACCCCCCCCCCCCCCCCCCCCCCCCCTCCCTCGCCACCCAATTTTCTGTCTGCAGAAGCTAGCAAACGGAATTACGGATGAAAGACTTTGCTATTCACAAGTTTGGATTTTGCCTTTTTGTTTCGGTGCACTGATGGGAGTAAATGCTCACCCTTTATGTTAACGGAACAAAACACGGCTGACCTTATGATGTGCAGAAATCAGCTCTTTGTAGCTTACCATAGCATTGCGATTTAGCCAATGGACGTGTTTATTTTAGCTAATAAAAAAGCTGTCTATGCGTGACCTTACGTATAACTGTCTTCCTGCTGTTGACATCCTCTCTAATGGGTTCCTTCAATAGGAATGGAGGTGGACCTGATCTGATCTGTGTAATATGACACCTAAATATGAGTCGGGTTAACTGGCACAGAGAGTTGTAAATCACTGTAGTGTGATTCTTTGTCTCAACGGGTTTAATTAGTCTTGAAATTCTTCTCTTATCTGATGACCCCCCCCCCCCTTTCCCCCCTCCCCAATTTTCCTCCTCCTCCACCCCTTTACCACCACCACCTCCTCCTGCTGCACACTGCAACCATAAACGCCCAGCAATCTGAAGACCAGCGGCCTCGGGAGACTGAGCTGCTACAAAGAGCTGAAAGAGTTTGGAAATGGTCATTTTATTGTGTTGGAATGGCTCGCTGGAGACTTGGGTAATTTAGTGCTAACTGAGCGCTTGTAAAGATAACAGTATGTGACTCCCAAGTGCAACGCGGCCAACTACTGTAGCGCTGCCACGCGTCCTCGCAACTACGACTTAAACTGTAGTAAACACCAACTAGGCATGTTTGAAAATTTTTTTTAAGTGTCTCTCAAACGTTTCATTTGGATAAAAACATCTTCCATGTGCTAGTTAGTGCATGTCCATATCCAAAGCACAATGTTCTGTTTCATAGTACGTGAACATTTATCCCGATCTGTCATTCCGTATAACTTTTGAGGTATCTGTCACCGTCGGTCCCACGGGAGTCCCACATGGAAGTTTTTTTTTTGCTCTAATTGAGCTCTTTATTTAATTGACAGTTCATTATGTCCTAATAAGTCATTCTCGACCAATTTTTTCATAGCATTGTTAACCATCCGTTGCCATTAAAGTAGACCAAATTCCAAGTCAGTCTTCTTATCATTCTGGTCTCCGTCATTGTGCAAGATTGTGGGGACAACTCTTCGGAGTTCTTTAGCAATTTGTGCTAGAAGTGTGTGTGCGTGTGTGAAAGGGCGCTTGGGACAGGTGATAGCTGAGTGATGGACCCCAGAGATTGGTGAGACACTGGGACGATTGTTTTGGGCATGTGTGGGACACGTGCGCCCCTCTTGAAAGGGGAACTAGTGTGTTGACGCGTGCTTTCATTACAGCGATCTGGCTAACATAGCCAGCCTCTTGTGTGTCATGGTTAGTGTACTATTATTTCTGTCTAAAAGACCCAGATTCAGGGCTTTAGATTCAGGACTCTATATTTGTAGAGAGGTGCACCTGCACTCGGTGCAAATATAGGCACATCATTTTCATATCAGCGCAAGTCTAGTTTACTGTGTTTGAGAATTTGGCGGACCATGCTGCACATTTCTGGGTATTCCAGACCAAGAAAGTTTTTAACTCATTTACTCCCAATAACGTATAAATACGTTTTTTTAAAAATGTTCTGTGTCCCAAAGACGTATTTATACGTTTTTTGTTTTGTTTTTGTTTTTGTTTTTTATGCTAGAGCATACAGAAGGCTTTGATGCAGCCTCTCAATTGCAAAGAACGGTTGCAGAAATGGTAGTTATTACACAAACGGCCAGCAGGTGGCAGCAGAGCAAAGGAGATCAACCAGGGCCATGTAGAAAAAAAAGCTCAATTACTTACAATTTTAAATAGATTTGTGAAAACTGATGAAACTTAGCTCTCTTCTAATGCTAATTGCTGCAAAACGGTAACGGATAGAAACATACTTTTTTTCCTGATGAAAGAAGAGACTTTAATCTTTCTTTTGGTAGGTTCCATGCTTTTATAGCAATTGAACACAATATTCTGTGGGCCTTGCAAAATCAGTCAAAATCCAGTAAAACAGCCGGGAGAGAACAGGACTGCTTCTGTGAAAATGGCTGGGAGTGAATGAGTTAAACGCCCCGGGCACACCTGACAACGTAGTGACAAAAAGTAGATTTGACTTGAGACCAGGTAAAAGCAGGACTAATTGGTGGCGCAGGTGGTGTAATGTGATTTTGGTGAATTTGATTAAGGCATTCTGGTCTCCGTGTCAAGATTTGTGATTAGTCGGAGCCCAAAGCAGCAACAAGACGTCGACGAAAGCACTGATAGTCTTTATTACAAAAAACTAAAGTGACAAACAAAACTGTAAAGTACAAAAGAACAAAAGTGTGGAACAAAAGGTGATACCATTTGGGTAAGAGCATAAATTATAAAGTACAAACAAATCATGTATAATGCTAGAAAAAAACAAACCCACTCCCACAAACAGGAGGACCGGACTGTAACCCAAACAGACGAAAACCAGAATGCACACTGCAAACGGAAGAACGATCCAGCAACCTGCTGGTATGCTGGGGAGCCTTAAAACAAAGAACTAATTACCAATTGCCCACAGGTGTGTACTTCGGTGCTCAGCTGCCCCACCTATGGGCCACAGACAGATCTTAGGGAAAGCATGCAGGAAAAGAAAAAAAAAAACATACATAACTAAGACAGAACTTAAGACTCTGCTGGTGGATGTCAAGGTGGAGTCTGCAACATAACCGCTGGGCGGCCATCTTAGGGCAGGGGACTGCTCTGCAGGTTGGATGATTGATTCACTTAAATAATCATAACTTGTTGGATTCTAAAATGTTTAAATTGCAGATGTAAAAGGCAAGTCACCCCCCCCCCCCACCTCCGAATTTTTTTTTTTTATAATAAAATAAATCTTGGCAATGATATATGCTATGCAGCCCCATTAGTCTAAATACGATATTTTGGTTAATATTGCATTAGTGGAATATGAGTTAAGCTGCAAAATCCAGCTGTTTTTATCAGTATCAGAAGGCGGCCATTTTGCCACTTGCTGTCAACTGAAAATGACATCACAGTTGCTCAGGTCTCAGGTAACAACCAATCACAGGTCCGCTTCAGAAAACAGGTAAGCTGTGATTGGTCGTTGCCTCAACCTGAGTAACTGTGATGTCATCTTCAGTCGACAGCAAGTGGCAAAATGGCTGAGATGGATAAAAACAGCTGGATTCTGCTTCACAACTCATATTCCACAAATGTAATATTAATTAGAATGTCAGGTTTAGACTAGTGAGGTCACATATAACATATTATTGTCAAGAAAGGTTGACTTCCACTATTAATAAAAACATTTTTTTGTGTCATCTCTTATGTCATATCTAACAACATAAATGAAAATCAGTTGAGAATTTGTGAGAGATGAGCCAATCTGCAGTTATTTCAAAGTCGGTGCTACATTGACTGTAATGTTATGAGTGATCGAGCAGCCCTGTTCCAAGATGGCTGCCCTATGGTTACGTTTTTTCCCAATGGCTCACAGCGCGGATGAGCCATCTAGTGTTCATATCTAAGTAAGTCATATTCCATTCATAAATACTACATGACAACAACATGCATCGAATGCTCTGAATTATTACATCAGTTAATTCATGCAGCGCACCTCTCCCATGCTGAATTTAAAACGAATGAGGGGCGCTACGCCAAATCAAGTTGGCTGTGTTCATTCTCACAACGGTGCAAATGTGTTGACATTTTCCATAACTGCCATACGAAAATAGCAAAAGAAGGAAAACTCTACAAATGCACTTTGTGCTAAAATTGTGCTGGGCATGAAAATAGGGTCCTCTCTGTCGAATTCCTCACAGGTCTGTAACAATTAGTTGTGTTTAAAAAAAAAATCGATTCGGCAATATATCACGATACTACAGCACGCAATTCTCGAATCGATTCAATAGGCAGCCGAATCGATTTTTTAACGTCCATTTTTGATGAAAAAATATTCAACAAAACGTCTAACTTTCACACCTTAGGGATGGAAGAATGTTAGATTAATGGAACATTAAGCCTTAATATTTTATTTCAATGCTGTTCTAACATGAAAAAGGTCACAACCTGTTTGTTAAATACAGTGGCTCAG
The DNA here is from genome assembly GCF_051991245.1 of Festucalex cinctus. Classification (NCBI taxonomy): domain Eukaryota; kingdom Metazoa; phylum Chordata; class Actinopteri; order Syngnathiformes; family Syngnathidae; genus Festucalex; species Festucalex cinctus. Next base: position 15,678,635 of record NC_135411.1, on the reverse strand, counting down.
TTATAAAAGTGAAGTTTCAGATCAATAAATAATACATTTTCATACAAATCTAACAGTGTACATGTACAAGTTTACTGAATGGTATTATCTAAATTGAGTAAAAAAAAAATCGTAACAATCGACTTGTAAATTCATATCGGGATTAATCGGTATCGAATCGAATCGTGACCTATGAATCGTTATACGGATCGAATCGTCAGGTACGAGGCAATTCACACCCCTAGTAACAATTGATGTCAGAATTTGTATGCTTCGCTGTGAGGACCCTTTTTTTTTTTAACCCTACTGTATTTGATTGACGCTGGAGGTGGGTAAGGAACTAAGATTATTACCAACTTTGGTCCTCGAGGGCCCCTGTCCTTAACATGTTTTCGATGTTTGATGCAGGGAAATAGAGTGATATAAAGTGTGACATGTCTGTCTTAATATTATAGTGAGACAAAGTTGGTTTGGGGGCCAATTTGTGCACATGCATACACCCGACAAGAACACACTTCTCTGATTGTATCCAGGCTTGCATATACAAATAAGTGTGGAATGATCAGTATTGTTCTGTCAGAGGTGCGCCATGAACACAGAGTGGACGTGTGCATATGCATCATAAATTCCAAGTTGTATGGAGCACCTTGCTTTTTGAAGGACTAGCTGGGGGGGGGGGTGTGGATGAGGGGTTATTTTGCCGATGGAGATTAAGGCAGGGGCTTTTTGTCATTTGTGCGAGACAAGCCATTCATCCATCCAGTTCACAGCCAAAAAAAGGCTGGTCCCAGAAATTAGCAGTTTCAGCTCAGCAGCAAAGTCGCCGGGCTGTGAAGGCAGAGAGAAATTGACTAATTAGCAATGCGCACTAAAACTTGACGGTTTCTCTCCATAACAGCGAGGGGTGGAAAAAAAAAAAAAAAAAAAAAAAAACGAGACTCGCCTTTTTCTCCCCCCTTTTTCCCTCTTTCCTTTCTTCCATAGATGTTTGAAATCGCAGTCATTTACGCTCGACAGTTTTTACAATAGCCTTGAGCCATAATTTTGCGAGTCTCTCCAGCATCCATACCCCTGCATGGTCTCTCTCCACCGGCCATGCACGACCGTTTCTCTCCCCAACCGTGGATTTCCTATTACTCTCGTTACGACTCACTGAGCCCCAGGCCCAAGGATAATGATGTGTTGTTTCTTGGTAGCATAATTTGTCACACGTATATTTCTTCTTCTTCTTCTTCTTCTTCTCCTCTTGCAGAAAGCACGGCTCCCTTCTCACATACTCGCACACTTCTGGTTAATTCCGAGGAAACAAATGATCAACAAATAACGCCAAATTGGGACTTTCTTTTCTTTCTTTTTTGGGGGGGTTGGACTCGCTTTTCTTTTAAAAAGGAGAACAAAAGAAGGAACTCTTGAGTGAGCTTTCTGGGGAGCCCCTCCGAAGATTACTTACTTTCTTTTTTTTTTTTTTTTTTCTTTCTGGCGTGTGTGCGTGGCGAGTGTGTCAGGTAAGTTGTGGCTTGCTCTCATCATTTAGTTGTCACTTGCGCGCGTAAGTTTACGCACGCACAAATGGCGTTTTTGTCGCAAACAAAAGACGCGCACGTCGCCGTGAACTTTTCGCCGTTTTTTTTTTAAATATACTTTTGGACGCGAAGATTGACTGTTTATGTAAGAATTGCGCGCGCAGTGTGGTGTTTTGGTAGCGGGGGGGGGGCAGGACGAGAAGGGATCCGTGCTGCATGCTCTCCCTAGCGGGGATCTCGCCGCTGCGTATCCGCCGAGTGGAGCCTCGTCGCGGGCTGAAGATCCGCAGCATCTCGGTCGTTCTCCTGCGCTCCTTAAACCACAGCTTCGGTTTAAGCATGGTTGACGATGGGAAGTAAAGCGTTTTCTTGTTAGTTGAAGACTACCTAATCCACGTGGGATGTGAAATTTTCGTCATCCTGGATCACTAACTTGTACAAGAGATTGTTTTTCCTCTCTTTGCTGAGACTAAGCCTCCGTGTGTTTGTGCTGCTCGGAGGTAAATGGCTTGCGTGGTTTATTTGTTGCCCAGGTGGCGTCCACAGTCAGGAAGCCATGTCCAGATCGGGTGACAGAACGTCCACCTTTGACCCGGCGCACAGTGACACGCTGCTGCACGGACTCAACCTGCTGTGGAGGAAGCAGCTCTTCTGCGATGTGACTCTCACCGCCCAAGGGCAGCACTTCCACTGCCACAAAGCGGTGCTGGCGTCCTGCTCCCAGTATTTCAGGTCGCTCTTCTCCTCCTCCCACAATGCCATCAGCAAGAACGAGGGCGGCAAGGGGGACCAGGGAAGCAGCGGCACCCCGTCGTCCTCGCCCGACGACAAGCTGGTGACCCCCAGCGCCAGGCCCATCAATAACCTGGTCCTGCAGGGTTGCTCCTCTATCGGACTGAGACTCGTGCTGGAGTACCTGTACACGGCCAACGTGACGCTCTCACTGGACACTGTGGAAGAGGTGCTGTCGGTCAGCAAGATACTCAACATCCCTCAGATAACCAAGCTCAGCGTGCAGTTTCTCAACGACCAGATCTCGGTGCAGAACTACAAGCAGATCTGCAAGATCGCCGCGCTCCACGGACTGGACGAGACCAAGAAGCTGGCCAACAAGTATCTGGTGGAGGACGTGCTGCTGCTGAACTTTGAGGAGATGTGCGCCATGCTGGACGCTCTGCCGCCGCCGGTGGAGTCGGAGCTGGCGCTCTTTCAGATGTCGGTGCTGTGGCTGGAGCACGAGCGCGAGACCCGCATGCACCACGCGCCGGACCTCATGAAGAGGCTGCGCTTCGCTCTCATCCCGGCCCCGGAGCTGGTGGAGAGGGTGCAGTCGGTGGACTTCATGAGGAGTGACCCGGTTTGCCAGAAGCTGCTGTTGGATGCCATGAACTACCACCTGATGCCCTTTAGGCAGCACTGCAAGCAGACCACAGCCAGCAGGTAAGATTATAAAATCACCAGGTACCACTTTTTATCTTGTAAATGTCAACAAGTTAAGTGTAGTCAGTTGCAATGTTTTCTTTTGTTACGACATCAGGGGACAGTCCAGTTTTTGTAGTCATTCACAGGCCATACTTCATTGGCAATTTAAGCATTTGTGGCATGGCGGGCCAGATTTTATCCACCACGGGCCGTGTGTGGCCCACAAGCATCAGGTTGCTCACCACTGTGTTGTAGTATGGCTTTTAAGTTCACTGCCAGCCATTTTAGAAAATGTTTAAATTTTCAATACTCACGTGATATTACATTCAATAATTATATATAAACCCAATCTATCAAATAACAGAATAGACGCCCTACATTTTGCCCCGTCCCGTTCTTTTATAATTGACAGTAGAAAAATGTAGGTTTGCCAAAATACAGCCATTTCTGCCATGGACTCTGAAACTGTGTTTATTTGGTATAAAATGGGGCAATGATGTCATCTACTGGTGGTTGGGCATCAGTAAAGTTGTTTCCAAGTTTGATATTCAAAGTGGAGCATGCTCAAATTCGCCCCCATTTAACACCGCTCTAAAAAATACAACTGACAAGTATACTTGTCAAAGGCAGTGAATGAGTTAACCACTGTCACTTGCACACTGTAAAACATAGGGAGTGATATTTATTTGGGAAAAAAAATAGTAAAGTTTTTTACTCAAAAATTCCAAGTAAATTTTACAAGGAGAGTTTTGAGGACATTTTACTAGTTTATATAAAAAAAATAAAATAAAATAAAAAGCCATGCTACCACTTGAGTCGTGCCACTCTTTGCTGTTTGCCACTATACTGCATTACTGGTGAGTTCAAAATGGGACCGAAACTGGTCTCTTGGCGGTACGAGGACTCCAGCAATATACTAACACACAGAAGGAGTGGCATGGCTCAGGTGGTAGAGTGGCTCTCACCCAAGCTGAAGGTCGTGAGTTCGTTCCTCAACGTCTTCTTCTTTTAAAATAAATAAATAAACTTGTAAAATGTAGTCAAAACTCCTTGTAAAATTTACTTTAAATTTTTGAGTGAAAAAACTACTAGTTTTTTTTCAAGTAAATATTACTTACTATTATTTATTATTTTTATTATTTTATTATTTTTATTATTGCTATTTTTTATTTTATTATTTTTTTATTATTTATTATAAGACGTTACATGTAAAATTTCTTGTCACGAAATACTTCATTTTGATGAGACTATATACGCCAGTAATATATCGAAACATTTATGAAAGTCCATACTAAGTTGTTGAGAAGCTGAAAGTCGACATCTTTTGTCCAGATGTTAATTGATTGGCAGCGATGTTATAATAATAAGCATAGGTGTTCATCTCCCATAAGTGTTTTGATTGCAGAAATCCGTCTAACATCTATTTTCACACAAGTGCCTAAATGAACACGGAATCGGAAATCGTCATAATTAGTTTCACATGCCACTGTGTCTCTCCTCTCAATTAATCACCATTATCTATGTCCAGGGGCTCATTTGCATACGAATAACCCCTAAAACACATCCAAGTTGGCCAGTGGCACGAAGAGAGCAAGAGAGACGCGAGCGATGTAGCCATGCGTAAAAAAAAGGACAATATGAAAAAGGAAATAAGGTGTATTAATGTAATATAATTACCGCACTTTTGTGATTAATTGCTAGATTTGTGTTGGGGCCCATTAGGAGCCAGACGATTCTCCTAAATGTCGAGTAAAGCGTGGCGCCGCAGGGTTATACATCACACGCAAACTCTCACAAAACGGCCGGGGGACGTCACATGAATCATCGCAGCCAATGAGATGGAGACATTGTATAGGCAAGGTTATGTCGTCAATTGCCGTTTCGCCTCCGGCACGGCACCCTGCAGGACCATCCTCACTTCACAGCTAATTAGAACCAAACATTTTCAGAGTGTAATAACCATTCGATAACACAGCCCCCGTGAAAAGTGTGCCTTTTGTTAATTGTAATAAATGTAGCTGTATGGGAGCAGTGTTTCTTTTATTTATTTATTATTGCAATTGTTTCCTGTTGTCATGACAGAATCCGCTCCAATAAGAGAATGCTGTTACTGGTGGGTGGTTTGCCCCCTGGACCCGATCGCCTCCCCAGCAATTTGGTCCAGTACTACGACGATGAAAAAAAAACATGGAAGATCCTCACAAGTGAGTTTAAAGCAAAAGATTTTATTTGATTTTTTCTTTTTTGCCAGCTTTCTCCTGTTGGGGGATTTTTACGGTCGTTCCTGTGGATGACTTTAACGCGGGTTAATTTGAGCGAAGGAGTTCCCTAAATCCTTCAGGTAATAATATATCACTATCACTTTTTAATATAAGTTTCTAATCAGAGCGTGACTTCACGCCACTGCGGAGCGTCACGCCTGGTTCGCCTTGTTTTTGCTGAAATATGCTGCAGAGATGCATGATGAGATTCACTTGAATCTAATGATCTGCTGTGGCAGAGATTGAACGCGGGGTTTGAGTGATATCTTTGCCGCGTGGCTTTCAAATTCATCCTGATTATTCACCTAACGTTGATCAATACCTGCTCAATTGCTCTAATTATTTACCCAAACAGTTTAAACGTGGCCCGAGTCTCCTAACTCGTGTTGAATTTAGAACAAAAAACGAATGTTTAGCATTAGCAGGAAGGTCACTTGCTATTTTTTCGACAATCTGTACTAATACTATCTTGAATTTATGTTAGCATTTAAAACTCATTTTAGCATTGACTCGGAATGGGCACAACAGATTAATGGCTCGTTTGCGATCCTGTCTTGAAGGGAATGAGGTGAAAAGGAGTGCATTACTTGGCTGCGACCAGCAGAGGCGCTGTTGATGGACTCTCATCTACTTTGCTAGCCAATAAAGCACAACATGACGCTGGTTGAGCGACATTCATGCTATGACGCAATTCCTGCTGGCAGCATTATTTTTGCTAGCAATGCAACAGACGTTAAGTACATTCAGAGAATCCTCATTCCAAATATTAATTGATTATGTGATTGATATTTTTTGCCCATTGTTGATCAAGGGAATTTATCCTCCATTAACACAATACAATAAATGTCCTGGCTAGTCCACAGTGAGGTAAAATGGAGTGTAGTACTAGGCAGCAACCAGCAGAGGCGCTGTTGATTTACTATCAACTATATTGCTGTCGAAAGCATGACAACATGATATCAAGCTACATCCATGCTACGATGCAACTCCTTCGAGTAGCATCATTCGTTCAGTATAACACTAGTGAGGTAAAAGGAGTACAGAACATTTAAAAGGAGATTTCTGCATCACAAAAATGATTGAATAAATTCATAGAGTTAATTTCCCCCCATACTTGATAAATATCATCCCTAGTAGGGGTGTGAATTGCCTAGTACCTGACGATTCGATTCGTATCACGATTCACAGGTCACGATTCGATTCGATACCGATTATTCCCGGTACGAATTTATAAGTCGACTGTTGAGATTTTTTTTTCATTCAAATTTAGAAAATACTAATCAGTAAACTTGTAGAGTGTAATATTTGTATGAAAATGTTTTATTTATTTATCTGAAATTTCAGTCTTATAGAGGTTGTAATCTGTTTCATGTTTGAACAGCATTAAAATAAAATATTAAGGCTTAATGCTCCGTTCATATAACATTCTTCCATGCTCAAGGTGTGAATCCTAACCCGAAGTCAGACGTTTTGTTGAATATATTTCCATCAAAAATGAAGTTTAAAAATCGATTCAGCCGCCGTTTGAATCGATTTGAGAATTGCGAGATGAAGTATCGCGATATATTGCCAAATCGATTTTTTTTTAACACCCCTAATCCCTAGTATAGATATTAAGTCAATACAATATTGATTCATTCTAAACTAGTTTGACACAATGTCAGATGTGGAAAGTCAGCCAGCCACACCAGTGTGGAAACAGGAGTTCAGAACATTCAGAGGGATTTCCCCAGCCAGGAGTGAATTATTTGAGAATTTGAAAGTTAGTTTTCCCCATAGCATCTGTAACATGGACACTAGCATTTAGCAACAGGCAAGTAATGACCTGGCTGGGCCTCCAATATTACACGCCACTAATGTAGGTGATCTAGTGTCACCGTGGCAACAAGTGAGATGTTATTGTTTGTACAGCAAGCCGGTGTGCCATCAAAATGTTTCAGACATAGCTACAGGAAGGTTAATGTTAATACTAAACTAAGTGCAATTTCTGGAGAAATTGTGTGGGAATGCTGAAAGCTGAATGCTAATAGCTGAAGGCTAATCTCATACATTATGTGAAAATTACAAAGTTTTAATTGAAGTTGAAAGATAAATGAATAAAAAGAACAACTGAACTGCAATCTGTCTAAGGTGGGTTTTAATCATTTCAGAGAAATTATAATCCATTTTTTGAAACGATAGTCAGTTGGTATCGAACCATCGAATGTGGTTCTCTGTGGGGGAGGCAATTCCTCTAAGGACTGAGATGAGTTGCCTTGTTCAGATTCATGGCTAACGGTGTATTTATTTTGACAAGTGTCATCTGAAACAGCAAACCAACATGCATTTAATCATTTCAGTGAAATTGTAATGCATTTCCTGACATGATAGTCGCTTGGTATACATTTATGTCACTAAGCATAATTGCCATAGATATTTTTGCAATGTACAGTTGGAGGTGGGATTCGAACCCAGGATCGCAGAGTTACTGGACAATGCCACTAAGCAGTATCAGAGAGCTGGTCATGATGTTCAGTTATGTGTATGGAAGTGGGCGTGGAAAGTTCAATGTCATTCACATTGAAAATGAATGGGAAAAAGTTGATATTTAACGTTAAATACTGTAAGTAATGTGGAATGAGACGATAAATAGCCCGGAAGGCATAAATTTTTGAAGTTGATATTTGAACGGTGTAAATCGGAAGTATTATGTGGCAGTTGTTTCTCGGCAAAAAAAGTGAGGAGAATAAAAATCCGAATAACATGTGGGATGCTTTCAGCATTCCCACAATTAAACGATAACATTTTCGAGGTTGCGAACGGTGCATGATTAACTAGTTTGTTTAGTGGTGTAAGAATTTGTATTTAAATTAGTGCTGTTCCGATACCGATACTGGTATCGTCAGAGGTGCCGATACTGCATTAAAACAGTGGTATCGGTATCGGTGAATACTCACAAGTAACATGCCGATACCATTAATTCCCACACTAATATAGGATTTTGGATGCAGCATCTTGTGTCTTGCTGGTGCACGACATTCACTGATATGTGACATGTTCACTGCATGCCAATCTAAGATATCCTATTGGCCCTTGAATGCTCTGAACCAATGGCAGGACAGCTTTTTCATGTTGAGGGAAAAAAAACCTTAGGTATCGGCATGGTATCGGTATCGGCCGATACTGCAAAGCTGGGTATCGGAATCGGTATCGGGGGACAAAAAACGGTATCGGAACAACACTAATTTAAATGGCAACATATGTTCTGTTTTTCATTCGATTATTTTATCTTTATTGCTGAGAAGGTATTGTCTTAAAATATTTATAATTAATGTTTATTGTAATTATGACTTTCGAGCCAGTCTCATAGCAATTCAGTTGTTCTTTCGGACTTCAAGCTTAAGCAATAATTGAGACCTTAAACATTCTAGGATATTTATTTTATCTTAGCTCTGTCAACATATTATCCGTAAGTAGACGCACGTGACATCACACACGTGACGTGACGGCACATTTTCCTCAGTATCTCTAAGAAGGGAAGTGAAAATGCTACACTACTTACATGTCGACAGAGCTAACCTAAGACAATAAATATCCTATAATTTGCATGTCTCAATTATTGCCGAAGCTGGAAGCCCAACAGAATTAGTGGAACAATGTCACACATGTGACGGAAAAATGGCCCTGTTGAATAATGCTAGGTTACTAATAGACTGGCGCTTATCGACTTGCGTACAAATTCAGTTTATGCCGCCGCCATAGAAGTCCGTCATAAATCCCCTGTATTCCGAGCATCAATTATCTGACAGTGTTTCTTTATCCAACCACTCGCAATAGGATTTCATATGTGGAAATTGAGCCACTTTCCGTCCCTCGCGCCCATCCATCCTCGACCTTTTCCAGACTCACCCCTCTATTTGCTCTCATATCGCAAAGGTCAAACTTGAGATAATGGGAAAGCATATTTTCTATTTTCTCTTATTGAGCTTTTATTTGTTGTTGCTCATTTCTCAGCATTAGCAGATACTTTTTTCCTGTGCCTATTCGGAGATTCTCACCGCACAATTTGTGTGTTTTTTTTTTATAGGGGTGTCAAAATTAGTGCAAAATTAATTTTGAGTTAATTTAATGCCACTAAATTTTATAACGTGAGATTAATGACCGCCCTTTACTTAGGGGAATTCCAGTCTCAATACAGTGCTCCCTCGTTTTCCGCTGATGTTACAAAGAAAATACCCGCAATAAGTGAAATCCATAGTTAGCTTTATGTTTTACATTTATTAGAAATGTTTGAAGGCTCTAAAACCCTTCAGTTTATATACTTCTCTCATTGAGGCATTTACATTTTCTTACATGTCTCTTTTTTAAACATTCTCAATGTTCAAACCTTCATAAATTTTATAAAATAACTACATTACTGTAAAAAAAAATTATGCAAAATTGCACGAAACACAATACGCAATACAACAAGGTCACGAAAAGTGAACCGCGTTACAGCAAGGGAACACTGTACAGCAGACACGTCCATGTCCAAATTCAGCAGTATTTATTTAGCAGTGTATTTAGCAGTAAATTTTTATTATTATTCTTAATTTACTGATGTAAAATGTATTTACTTGTAAAAAAAAACAACTTGTATACGAACTTCAAAACATTTGCTTTGTTCTTGTTTTGTTACCGTATTCTTTACTGCACAACCGATATTTATGTTTATGTACAGCACTTTGTATACAGCAATGCCTGTTCTTAAAGTGCTTTATAAATAAAGTTGAGTTGAGTTGAGTAAAATGCATTGAGCTGATCCCAACATCTTATAAATGCAATTATGCCATCTAGTGGCAGAATAAGGACATTAACACAAATCAATATCACACCCGTTTTTTGTTTGGGTTTTTTTTTGGGGGGGGGGGGGGGGGGGTTGTGTTTTTTTACAGTACAGTACATCATTTTGCTTGTAACTAAATTTTATGAATTATTATGAAATTACTGTATCAATTACGAAAAGGTTGCAGCCATATATCTATTAGTTTAACCTTTCACTTTTATGTTAACAAGAGTATGAAAAAACATTTTATTATACATATTGTACATTTATAAGAGATATAAAAGATTGTGATTAATCCTGAGTAACTAGTGAAGTCATGTGATTAATTACGATTACAAATCTTAATCGCCTGACTTTTTTTTCTGTCGTCTTTTAAAAGCCATGGTTATCATGTGTTCTTTTTTTTTTTTTTTTGCTTACATTACTCCATATTCCTCAATTTGCACTCTACACGCACATGCTCAGTCTGCACCGCCATTTGCTCATTACCCTCAGCCCTCACGGGTACAAACGGCAACTCGCCAAAAAGGTCAGTGGGGATTTCCATCAGTCACAACTAAAAAAGTTAACACTCAAATGGTCCGTGGCCTTGCGGAAGGACAAAACTGCACAATCATCCCCTGAACACATCAGCGAGCGTCTGATGTCGCCTGCGCACACAATGGACGTGAAAGAGAGAGGAGATTATTAACATTCAATCATAACTTTCCAATGAGGCGAAACCTGAGAGGGACAGCCTTTGATTAAGACATTCATCAAGATAATTTGGGACGATTCTTGATTCTCTTCACTCTTGTTGTGTGTCACGGAGACGCATCGCCGTTGATCCCAGTGTCGAGTTTGCCATCTAGTGTACCAACAGGAGCGTGAACAAACGCCCGTGATCGTGTACTTTGCATCATTAAAGATAAACGGGACTCCACCCTAGTGCGGGAATAAAAAAAAAAAAAAAAAGGACACAAAAGAAAAAGAGAGCTGGCGCATTAGCCGTGGAGTCAGTCAAGCGTGGCCTGCTGCCTCCATGCGGAGGTTTCTGACTCCCTCTAGTGAGCCCCTGAGCTCAGTGTAGACAGCCGCCACCGAGGCGACCCTGCAGGAGGATCTCAAAGCGAGAGGGTAGATTAACTTCATCCACTTTCATTTTACAATAAGGTGCAACACGGGGGAGAGCTAAAAGCCAATGGCATGTTTTATGCTTTCCACCATCTCAGGTAGGCCTGCCACTTATCCCGCCTGTGTCCGAGGCACCTGTAGCGGCAGGACAACTGTCCCGCTTCCTCCGACTACGCAGAGATTCCCCCCCCACCCCGCCGCCACCGCCCGTCCCCTTCCACGAGTACGAGATGATTTCAAGTCGCTCGACATCAAATCAAAAGCCGCCCATGCGTGGCCTATATACTGCTGACTGAACGATAATGTAAATAGCATGTAAGGGAGTTTGGCAGTCATATGGTACTTGTCTTTGAGGTGCACTGGAGGCAGGCAACCTAATCCCCTCGTTTTTGAGATAAAGCTGTGTTTAGCGTACGCGGCGTTAGCGCCTCTCTCTCTCTCTCTCTCGTTCTCCCGCCTCGTCGAGGAGCGGCACATGTCAGGCAGGGCCGAGTGAGATTGCAGCGAGAGGGCCAATTGGAAAGAAATGAGATTCAAGGCTGTCTAATTCTGCAGCAACTGTGATCCATCAGGCGCCGGGGAAGGCGGCAGTGGAAATGACTGATGGAGACAGACAGGTGGGCCTTAACATTCCACTGATTTGTGCTCCACCAGAGCCCCCTCCCCACCAAGACGCCACCTCGCCCGAGATTTATTGAGTGAACACGATCATGTTCATTACGACTGTCACCCAAGACCATTTCTCCACATCTCAATGGGGGTCACCGCAACAAAAGAAGATGGAGGACAGGGAGGGAGCGCGAAAGCAGGTGAACCCCATCAAAAGTGATGATAACGAGGATACTCTCCAACTCCTTTTAGAGCAATACTGATTAACTCATTTGCTCCCAATGACGTGTAAATATGTTTTTTTTAATGTTCTAAGTGTCCCAGAGACGTATTTATACTTTTTTTGTTTTTGTTTTTGTTTTTATGCTAGAGCATACAGAAGGCTTTGATGCAGCTTCTCAACTGCAAAGAACGGTTGCAGAAATGGTAGTTATTACATAAACGGCCAGCAGGTGGCAGCAGAGCAAAGGAGATCAACCAGGGCCATGTAGAAAAAAAGCTCAATTACTTACAATTTTGAATAGATTTGTGAAAACTGATGAAATTTAGCTCTCTTCTAATGCTAATCGCTGCGAAACAGAAACAGATAGAAACATATTTTTTTTCCTGATGAAAGAAGAGACTTAAATTTTCTTTTGCAGGTTCCATGCTTTTATAGCAATAGAACACAACATTCTGTGGGCCTTGCAAAAATCAGTCAAAATCCAGTAAAACAGCCGGGAGCGAACGGGACTGCTTCTGTGAAAATGGATGGGAGTGAATGAGTTAATATTGTGTTTGTGGGATGTTGATTACTCAGAAAAATCCATCTGTTTGAATCCATCTCATGGGGCGGCCATTTTGCTACTTGCTGTCAACGCAAAATGACACCACAGTTTCTCAGGGCTCTGGTAATCAATCACGGCTCACCTGTTTTCTGAGTTTGGTCATGTAATATTCGCAAGCTGAACCATCGTTAACTGGGCCCTGAGCAACTGTGATGTCATTTTCAGTTGGTAGCAAGTGGCAAGATGGCCGTCGCCTAAGATGGATAAAATACGTGTGGCATTTGCTGCCGACTGAAAATGACCTCACAGTTGCTCAGGGCTCATCTTGCAAACGTCACATGACCAAACCCGGAAAACAAGTTGAGCTGTAACATTCGCAAGCTGTGCACTTATGCACTGTGATGTCATTTTCAGTCGACAGCAAGTGGCAGTACGACACAAAATGGCCGCCCCCTGAGATGGATAAAAATGGGTGGATTTTGCTTCTGAAGTCACATTCCACAAATGCAATACTAGTCAGAATACTGTGTTTAAGACTTGTGGGGTGCATGGAACATATTTTTGTAAAGAAATTGTTTTTTACTTGATTTTTCCTTCAAGGGGTCACTTTAGCACAATGGGCAGACTCATGCAGGTGCTGCTGTTGTCTACAGCTCACACCCGGACACTCACACGTACACTTGCTGATGTCTATGGCTGCAACTAGCATTTATTTTAATAATCAATTCATCTGTTTATTTTTTTGTCAATTAATTAATGAATCAGAATTTTAAAAAGAACGCTTAAATTTCCATCCCGACATAAAAAAACAACAACAGGAATTTGCAGTGAAAATGGACAAATACAAATGAAGTCAGATATAATTATTGTTCTGGTCCGTAACATGTCAGAAAATTAGCAACAAAAAAAAAAAGATTTCCAAAATAAAAGCAGATGTTAACACAAAGATAAGTCAGATTTCATTTCTGAGAATATTTCCTGTTGAGAGGCTGAAATGCTAAAGATTTAGACAATTTTAAATTAAACAAGCTTTCTAAACAATTCATGGAATATCAAAATAATTATTGGGTAGTTTAAAGTTGATTAATCGTTGCGCCTTTACTGACGTCACAGACAACTGCACCAAGCCCCGCCCCTTAAGGCGCATATCTAACACACAGACAATGTAATACATAATGATACATTTTACAATTCTTTGTGTGAGTTCAAATACATTTACAATGTGTTTAAAAATGTCTTAACAACTTGTATGTTTTAAGTGTATCCGAGGGGTAAAATGATTTTGTTTCTCTATCGCAGATTTGTTCCTATTGTGAAAATAGATCGGGTTTGATTTTCCTCTAAAACTCATGAACAAGTGTTGTTTCTGTTGTTTTGGGCTCAGCTCCCTATATCCATCATTCATAGTTGAAATTTCTTGTTTTCTGTGTGCCACGCAGTCATGCCTTACAACAGTGCCCATCACTGCGTTGTAGAGGTGGAGAACTTCCTGCTACTGCTCGGCGGAGAGGATCAATGGAACCCCAACGGTAACGGCGAAGCACCTCACCACTTCTCCATTCCCGTCCTTTTGTGCTCGCTAAACCAAAAGAGAATTCTGTGAACTGTACTGTATACTCCAGCACTCACTACTTACTTGTTGAGATCACAACTTTAAGCCAAATGAGCACCGAGTGGACAAACAACACCCACCAGTCACACTTGTCATGATTTGGCACCGAGAAGTAGCAGTGGAATATTTGACGTGTCGAGTTGCTTTATTGTGAAATTGTGATGACAATCAAGTGAGAAACAAAGACTGTAAAATCCTGATTGTAAATACTGTATGATGTTTTCTCAATTTCCATTTCTGTAGGAAAACACAGCACCAATTTTGTCAGTCGCTATGATCCCAGATTCAACAGTTGGATTCAACTTCCTCCTATGCAGGAGAGGTGAGGCCACTTTCAGCACGATGTAAATCTTGTATTAAAATGAAGCAGGATGTTTTTTGGGTTTTTTATTACTAGTATTAATCCATTCATTTTTGCCAGAGCATCAGGGTTTCAGTAGCGATCAAAACTTGTAGTCAATGGAAATGACCCTGGCTTGAAACCCTAATTTTAAACCCTAACACTGGCTTGAAACCTTCATATGAAACACCAACTCTCTTTTTAAACCACAGTCCATGCTTGAAACCCTAACTGGAAGCCATAACTCAAGTTTAAACCTCTGATTTAAATCCCTAACCCGGGATTTAACCCCACTCTAACTTAAAGCAGCTTGAAACCTTACTCATTTCTTGAACCCTAATTTCAAGCCTTTGTGACCCCTAATGGGACAACAAAAGAAGTAGCCCTAATTTGAAACCCTAATTTAGACTTGGGACACTGATTTGAAATATTAACCCTTGTTTGAAACTCCACCCCTGGCTTGGAACCGGAATTTGAAACCCTAACCCTGATTTTCAACCGTACTCCAGCTATAAACCCTAATTTGAAACAATAACCGTGGTTTGAAACACTCATTTTGAAAGGCGAACATTTGTTTGAAAGTTTACCCCCCACTTGAAACCCTAACTTCAATCTCTAACCCTTGCTTGGAACCCTACCCCCATCTTGAAACCCTAACACAGGCTATTTGAACATGTAAGATTGTCTTGAAACCCTAAGACAGGAGTGTCCAGACTACGGCCCGGGGGCCATTTGCGGCCCGCCATACATTTTTTTGGCGGCCCGCGACAAATACTATAAGTAATTTTTCAATGCTGTTTAAAAAAATAAAATAAAAAAGAGGGTGGATTAAACATTTCTAGCTATGAAAAGACAAATTTGAAGCTAATAATTCAATCTCAGAAATAAAAATAGTTTCATCCACTTGTTTCTTAGTGTCAAGGTCCAATTTGTGAAAACATCACATTAGATTAATGGTTCTTAAGTGTGGTCAGTTGACGACCGATTGTTCTTGTTGTGGTTCAGAATGTTAAGTTGGGATCAGCTGCTGCTCAGTGGACAGGCATATCTATTATAATGGCACACAGGGGTCACTATTTGCCTTGTGACTGTTAGCAGTTTTCAATAAGTAACTGCACATTATATCAACAATTTATAATTGCCTCATTGATTTTTACCATGTTTAACTCATTCACTGCCATTGACGGAAAAAGACGTCAAATGATGCATTTTTTTTTGCTGGTCTGGCAATGAATGTGTTAATAAATAACTTTAAAAAAAATCAAAGTGGCCCTTGCAGCTTTCTATTTTTCTGGATGTGGCCCTCAGAGGAAAAAGTTTGGACACCCCTGCCCTAAGATGTCATGGTTAGTGGTTATTCATTTGATTCAGTGTGTAGTTTTGTAAGTCTCAGCAAAAAACAGTTGCAACTCAATATCTCGTTGGTTTTAGAAAACTGTAACTTGAGTGATGTTACTATGATTTATACGGAGGAGGTAACCTGTCTTCCTAAACACAGTACTGACGGCATTTGAGTTCTTTCGCTGCTCCGCTCCTTGACATCTCGCGGGCGCCGCTTCCTCCCCAGGAGAGCCAGCTTCTTCGCCTGCCGCCTGGACAAGCACCTGTACGTGATCGGCGGCCGCAACGAGACGGGCTACCTGTCCAGCGTGGAGTCGTACAACCTGGACACCAACGAGTGGCACTACGTGTCGTCTCTGCCGCAGCCTCTGGCCGCCCACGCTGGCGCCGTGCACAACGGCAAGATCTACATATCAGGTCAGAGAAAACAACAAGTAGGATTGAGGCTGCTCAAGCAGGCGGTCGCTTTGTATTTGTTAGTGTAAAATTGGCACTTAATGTTTTGTTACATTTACAGTAAATGTGTTTTAGGCATGTCTATAGCTGTGAAAGTCCTTATGCAGTTCATTTACTCAAGTAAAAAAATGAAAAAGTTCATATTCTTTATTTGTCAGTTAATCTGAGTACCCGTTTTAATAACGTGGCACACTGAAAAAAAACTCAAAACATCTGTGCACACAATTTTTTTTCTTTTTATTAACTTTCATAGTGTTGGTACTAATGAGGGAAAACGCTAGTTAGCATTGGTCCCGGCTTTTATATCAGCAAAATGTGTCAGTTGCTTTGCTAACATTATGAACTGACTAACCAAAAATGCTAAATTAGCTAATTATGACAAGTGAAAAGAAATACTCCTTACCCTTTCTATATTGTCTTTCTAGGACTGCAATTAATTGGATAACTCGAATAATTCAGTTAGAAAAAAAGGCCGAATTAGCTAAATCTCATCTTGAAGCTTTGTAGGGGTCACAAGCACAACTCTTTATAGCAACACAGCAGTGAGTCAGGTGACAAGAATCCCTAAAAGACAGAGAATGTCCAAAGTTTGGGATCATTTCAGGCTTACAAGGAAGATAAAATGCACTGTAGCACATCTACAATGGCTATCACAAGGGATTGTTTTGATGTTAGCTAATTTAGCATAGCCTAGCATCATTAAATGCAAGTGGTAAAAAAATACACACAGCTGCTGGTTCAATAGCTTTATTGAACGATTAATCAGAGAACAAACACTTAAGCACATTCATAAGTCACTCATCACGCAGACCGGCTAATGGGTTAGCAGCTAGCTAGTTAACAGCTAGCAACCGCCACACTCTCATTTGCTAAAGACCACTCAACTTTTTTTTTTTTTTTTGTCTTTTAAGTCTCCAAGATCTCAATTAATCAATCAAGATTTCAACTGCTTTGTAGTAACGTCTGCAGAGGTTGAAAAAAAAAAAAAAAAAAAAAAGGAGCCTATTTTGACAAAGAGAAAACAGTACAGCTCTGTTTTCAAATGTATGGGGAAAAGTGAAAAGTTGTCACAAAATGAAAAATGAGGTAAAGATATCTGAGAAATGTACTTACAAAGTATTTGCACCATGTGCTCATCCCTAATGTCCAGTATGTTTGCCTTTTCCAGGCGGGGTCCACAACGGCGAATACGTGTCGTGGCTGTACTGCTACGACCCGCTAATGGACGTGTGGGCCCGCAAACAGGACATGAACACAAAGCGCGCCATTCACACGCTGGCCGGAATGAACGATCGCCTCTACGCCATCGGGGGGAACCACTTGAAAGGTAAGCGCCGGAGCGTGTCGGCAAACGATCAAGAAATTGATCTGGGGTTTTTTTTTGCCGCTTGCGACCATGGTCTTCACTGCATTGTTTCCTTTCTTTCTCATTTCTTCAGCTATACAACACAATGTTGTTGTATCGCAAGTTGCTTTTCCTGTGAAAACATTTTGAGACGCTTCTTTTTTTACCCTCAATGTTTTCTCTCCATCTTCTTGTCCTATCTGTAGAGCTTTATTTTCAGTAATATATTTATGAAACCATTATCTCGCTATGTCGGGATAAAACTTTGTATGTGAACCGTAGCTCTGCTTCAAAACCCTAATTTGAAACTTTGCCCCTGGCACGAAACCCTGATTAAATTCCTTTCCCTGGATTGAGACCTGGATTAAACCTTAACCCCAAATTGAAACCTAAACCTTGTCTTGAAACCCTAAATTCAAACCCTACCCCCTCCGCTTGTAGCACTAATTTGAAACCCTGACGCTAGTTTAAAACCCCATTTGAAACTTAAGCCTGGATTGAAACCCTAACCCCAATCCTGTCTTGAAACTCTACTAGGCTTGAAACCCTATGCCTTGATTGAAACCCTACCCGCATCTTGAAACACAATTTGAAACCCTAACCCTCATTTCTCATGTCTATCACCATATTTAAACCCTTATTTGACATCTTAACCCTGGATTGAATCCCTAATATTAAACCCTAGCATTGGATTGAAACCATAACCCTAATTTGATACCCTAACCATCGTTTAAATCCCAAAATCTGTCTTCAAACCCAACATGAAGCCCTAACTCAGATTTCAAACCCTAACGATGAATGGAAACCCTAACACAAACCAGGCTTGAAACCCTAATTTGAAATACTAGCCTTGGTTTGAAACCCTACCTCCATCTTGAAGTTGTAACCCTTTTTTTTTTTAAATCCTACCCACATATGCCATATTAATTCATCCACTGCCAGCCCAGTTTAAAAGGTATCTTTGACGTCTATAGCCGTTGATGGCAGTGAATGCGTTAAATACAACTCGACTCGAAGTAAGAACCGTAACTGATACCAGATTTGTGAAGCAGATCTTCCCTCATCCTCTTCAAGTTCCCATTCAGAGATTCTTTCTCAATGTCAAAGCAAGAACCTTATTGATTCTGGAGGACATCCAACACAAGATATGTGAAGCAGGTCACATCAGCGCTCACAAACGTTTTTTTTGCAACGCTCTGCCAGGTGCCATTTTGCACACTCACACACACTTTTCAGGGATTATTTCTCTGTGAAAGCAAGAACATCGATTTTCGAAGAACATCCAAACCGAGCGAGATACTGTATCTGAAAGAAATACGGTCAACTCGTTCCTCGCGCACACAATCCTTTTCAACATTTTCCATTCAGGTTTTCATTCATGGATTCTCTCTCAAGCAAGAACTTTTTTTTTTATTTTGAAGGACATCTAACTTAAGATTTGCGAAGGGAGAATTGGTGTACATACGAAACTCTCTGCCAGGTGTCCTTTTCAACTAATTCTTTTCAGGTTTTGTCCAATATTATTGCTTTTATAGTTCTTCCTAGTGAGGTAGACATAATCTAAGGTTATAATTTGGTACAGATTTCTTAGGTCAGGACAAGAACCCTTCTTTGATTGCCAAACATTATCCAATAAAAAAAAAACAACAGTGGCAGCCGATTTTGAGCATTTTCACTCATCTTTCAAGGCAAACAAAATATTGTGCGCTATGACTACATAAACATAAAAAAAAGTATGTTTCTACCTTATTCCGTTCTTTAGTAATCACCATTCGAAAATAGGTCATTTGAGTGAGATTAAAAAAAGATACATTTTTTGCACAATAGTGACTTAGACAGTTTTTTGTTGTTTATTGACGCTCTGTGAATTAGATTTAATGTGACAAAGGCTTTGATCATTCACGTCATCCTTGAAAATGTTCAATTTCATCATATCAGTCGTGTTTCATTGTAATTTCATATACAGCTGGCCATAGTTAGTGGGTGTTTTTGATTCCACAACCCATTGAGCAGGTAGTGCTGCACAAGACATTGCACTCCCCATTGAGGAAAAAAAAAAGTAAACTCTCAACTCAACTTTATTTATATAGTGCTTTCAAAGAGCCAAAGCTGTCACAAAGCGCTTCACAGAAACACAAAAAACAAACATAACATAAAACATTAACACCAATACAATACAATCACAATAACAGCGCTTTTATTAGGATTTTAGCATACGTCATTAAACATTTTTGGCGGTCAAAGAGTTCAATTTGAACGGCATCAGATGAAATTCGCGAAATGTTTGTTGTTGCATTTAGCAACTTGCTAAGTCCTTCTAGCCACATGCAAACTTAACCTGAAACCATTCATTCTTTTTCTGTCCCCACTGGCAGGTTTCTCTCACTTGGACGTCATGTTAGTGGAGTGTTACGACCCCAAAGCCGACCAGTGGAACATCCTGCAGACGCCCATCCTGGAGGGACGGAGCGGGCCGGGCTGCACCGTCCTCGACGACAGCATCTTCCTCGTGGGTGGCTACAGCTGGAGCATGGTACGGTACAGTATGTCACATCGGATAATTATACTTCAAGGGTAATTATCTCATATTTTGGGGGGCGTGTTCCCATATTGAGTGTCTATATCTCAACAGGTGTCAATTGTTTTAGGTTGATTTTAGGATGTCCCAAAGGATGCATGGCCGTCATCTACGAGCAGGCATTTCTGGTTAAACGCCAAATATCCTCCTAGAAATGAAACAAAAGACCTCTGTCCCTGTGGGCGTATAAAATATAAAAGAGCAATATTATGGGAATGCATTTTACGAGGGGAGGTGAACAAAGGCGAACAGAGGAGGAGCTTGTAATTGACTTGTTAAAATATTACTAGTTCTTAGTTAAATTTTGATTTGAATCGCATATATTTACAAATTTTATGATAAAAACATTACAGACATTTAAAAATCCATCAATTTTATATGCTTTATCAATTTTAGATTCACTGGTGAGTTGAATGAATCATACGCTGGCTTGGTCACCATCCTATCAGACATTTAAAAATTAAAACAAAGGGATTTTTCTTAGAAATAATATGGTATTTTTAGATGTACTTTTTTTTAATTAATAAAAACATTTTATCTTGTAAAAAATACAACTTTATTCTTGTATGATGATTACAACTTTTTTTTATAAAAAAAAAAATAAAAAAAAGACTTTTTCTCTGAAAAGAAACCCATAAAAAAAATCATACTCCTGAAAAAACTTTTACAAATTTTATCTCAAAAACAAATACAACTTTTTGCGAGAAATACAACTTAATTCTAAAAAAGAACAACTTCAAAAATACAAGTTTTATTTTAATTTAGTTTTTTTAGTTTGTGTTTAAAACCAAAAAAATGTGTTTTATAAAAATGTCACATTAATAAAATACTGTACAAAATTGTTTTTTGAAGAAAGACATTTCATTTTGAAAAAAAACGTAATTTTCATAAGACTGATTTTTTTCTGGAGAACATGTAAAAAAAAATTGCTGTTTTTTAATTTCATTTTTCAGTTAATTTAAGATTATAACTTATTTTCTTAAAAAAATCAAATAAATTAAAAATATATTATTTTTTTTCCATAAACATGTTTTATCTTGAAAAAAAAATGCAACTTCATTGGCAAGATTATTTAAAAAAATCTTGAAACATTCGAGTTTTTATTGTCTGAAAATACTAATAATAATGTAAATTTATTAAAATTACTGTACAACTTAAAAAATATGTATATATATATATATATATATATATATATATATATATATATATATATATATATATATTTAAATTAAAAATGACTTTTTTAGCTGCTAGATATATTTTGAAAAAAATTATACATTTAATCAACCAATTTAATTCTTATTAGAGTTTGACTTAGAAGATAAGAATTAACACATTTTTATATTTTAAAAAATACATCTAGAAAAAATGACTTGGTAAAAATATGTGCCCAAATGTCTTGAACAAATATTCAACTTGATTTAATTCAGTTTGACCTTTTTTCTCGATTCTGACTTCATTCCCTTTTTCCCCCCCTAGGGGGCGTATAAGTCTTCAACCATCTGCTACAGCCCGGAGAAGGCCACATGGACAGAGTTGGAAGGCGAGGTGGCGGAACCTTTGGCGGGCCCGGCCTGTTCCACCGTCATCCTGCCCGCGTGCCTCCCCTTCAATAAATGACAACTAATCCAGCCCGGGGACGACAACCAGAGTGATGATTGGGGAGAGTAGCGCCCCGTAAACGGGCAGCCATTTTACCACCAACTCCCCCTTTTCTGCTCAGTCGCGTGGGGGTGTATACATTATTTTTTTACAAGTTTGACCGGAGCACTTTGGTTATTCCCTTCTGAAGGTGTAAAGAGAGGGAAGGAAAGCGGTGTGTAAGTCATGTATTTAAACTGGTCCCGTTCTTACAGTATGAGCTCTGATTTATTGACACTGTCGATGGCTGTTTTCTTCTATTCTATAGCACATTATCATAATCTTGTACATGTCAATCCGACAACAAACAGAAAGGGAGAGAGTGATCATTCCCGCTGGACGTTGGAGCCCAACCAGGACCGGGTGAGTTACTTTTCATGTATAAATAGTTGTCACGGCTTAGCTTGGCACTTTGTCACCTGCTTTAAGCATACTTTCTTTCTTTCTATTTTGCTCACATTCTTGCATCTGAAGTGGGACCTTTTTTCTTTTTTTTTCAAATTACACTGTAAAAAAACCATCATGATGACTTTGAAATGTGCAGCCCAAGTGGACTGAATTCCAAACGGTTCGGAAGATTTTCTCACCTTTTGGTTGATGTCATAGAGAATCTCAATCGTGACACGTTCATGTGTATTGAATGACATATTGATGGTACAATCAAATTGTAATTGCTCGCCAACGTATGGAAGCATGTTTAGGTCAATTGAGTGGCGAGTAAAAATGGACACGCCACCGACGGGAGAAAAAGGCATACTACAATCTTCCATCTAAGAGTATGAAGAAGTATTCGGGCCACACTGGAGAAAAAAATAAATAAATAAAATAAGCAGTATACTATGGGAACAAAGTCGTAATCTTACAAGTATGCAATTGGAGGAAAAAATGACAAACTTGTCTGGTATGTGTGCATTTTTTTTCAAGGATAAAGAAAAAAGTCACAATATTATGAGAATACATTTTACAAAAAGAAAGTAAAGGAGGAGTTACTTTTTTTGTAAGTCTTATTTTTGATATTTTTACTTTAATCAAGATTACAACTTTTTTTCTTGAAAATGCAGATACCTTTACAGAAAAAAACACAAGATTAAAATAATATATACCTGTAACTGTTATTTTTTTTCATGGGCAAAAAAAATATGACTTACTTTAAAAATGCTTTATTTAAAATTTAAATCTAGTGGGATTAAAACTTTTTTTTCTGAAAAGTTTGAATTTATTGTTTAAAAAAATACTATTTTCAAAAAATAAAATAAATAAAATAAGTGACTTTGTGCAAATGTTTTTTTTTTTTTTATAAATAAAAATTGCAACTATTATCATGGGATTGCATTTTTTTCTTGAAAAAAAATGTAAGACCTTTTTTCCTTATTCATAGATTATGACTTTTTTGTATAAATACAATTTTTTTCTACAATGATTATGATTTTTTTTTTTCACAGTTTGGCCCCAATACTCCTTCATATATGATCATTCAGCGGACCTTAATGCACTAAAAGTGAGCTTTTGAGTTCACTGTAATGTAAATGAATTATTGTGTTGTGTTACTAACAAAACAAAAAAAAGAAAAGAAAAAAAACAAGAAAAAAAAAAAACGCTTTCAGTACAAATGAGTCCAGTCTTGTCTATGTTACGGAGTAAAAAAAAAAAAAAAAAAAGTCGACTCTAAATGTTGAATCCTGTAAATGTTTGTTGACTTCATTCCTGTACATAATCGCTTGCTGCAGTAAAACATTTTTGGATTTATTCTCAAATCCTGTTTATGTCCTTTGCATTTTAGAATATGGAAATAAATTGACTCTTGATGACAAAACGCTCCGTCCGTCCATTTTCTATGGTGCTTGGCCTCAGGTGAACTGGAGTCTATATGCCAACTGACTTTGGATGGTGTAAACTGGCCAATCGTGGGGCACATTTGGATATTTATGGTGGAAAACTGAATGTATTTCAGTTGTTCAATTCAAAAGGTGAAACTCGGTTATTGCAGTTTCACTCTATCGTGGCCTTTTCATTTGTGACCATAACTTCATCTATCGCTATTTGATGGGTTTACTTTATATATTTCTTCTTTCTAAGTCACACCAATCAACAAAAGTATTTTTTATTTTTTTTTTAAGGGAAATGTATTTTACAAAAACCACATTTCACAATTTGATTTTGTATAATTTTGTTCGATATTCTCATTTATTTAGACTCACCGCTATATCCATTTGCTTATGTTGTGGGTGGAGCTAAAAAACGCCGCTGTGTGCTGATTGGTTGAGCGAGCCACAAGGTATGTTGGCAGCACTGTTGGAAGCATTACGCAAGAATGTGTTTAAAATTCTTTAATTAATCCGTATGTGTCAAGGCAGCAGGCCTTAGCGGCCAATGCGAAACGCCTCTTCGTCTGCTTGGGGAATTACTGCGGTGAACACAGGTGAACTTTTAATTAACAGTGTGGTCAAATAATAGCACATTTTCTTCGTCACACAGGATGTGAGCTTCCTGGTACTCTTGTGGTCAGGATGTGACAATAACTTCAAATGTGGTGACTCAAATGCTTTTTATACTCATACATTTTCATTAAGTTTAGTCATAGATTGTAAAAATGTGTCTTTTGTCGCAGCCGGAACATTAGAATAGAAGGGATGTGAATGTGTAGAGATTCTAACATTATCTCGATAAGAGGACAACATTGAAAATGAAATGTAATGGGAGAAAAATCATGAGCTGTTAACTGAACGCATTTTTACCGCTGTCCAGTGATGTTCTAAGTACTGGACTTTTCATTTAAGAATATCAATGTCGCTATTGACAGACAGACAAGGAACAATGTCATGGCATCATACAGTGGATATTTAAAAAAAAAAAAAAAAAAAAAAAAAAAGTACACACCCCTGTTAAAATGCCAGTTTTTTTGTGGTACAAAAAACGAGACCCAGATAAATCAGTAAAACAAAAACAACATCACTCTGGCATGTAACCTGTACAACTTAAATGATTTTTTAAAAGTCTTTTTAAGAGCAGGAAAGTAGAAATAAACAACTGAAATAATGTGGTTGTGCACACCCGCAGCACATTTTCTGTCACCTTGCTTGTGCAAGCTGAATTCTCGCGGTATTTGTGGGTTCACAAACTCCGGAGAATACAGCTTGTACTGAGCTTTTGATTTTCACCACTTGTGGTTCAGACCAATCACAAAGCGGCTTTGCGTTTGGGGGCGGGACATGCAGGAAGCGCCGACGCCGGGAAAAACAAGCTAACCTAACATGGACGAATGGTAAAGGTCCTGTATTTGAGGCGAGGTCTTTAATTTTTGAAATTCAGATGCTGTGGCCCTGCAACATTTTCAGCATTATTGCACAATTTTTTTACCTCAAAAATTTAATAGAGGCATATATTTGAGCCTCACACCATTTCTGTGACATAGATGGAGGGATCTATTTGAGGTGAGGTGTTTATTTTTTCAAGTGCACATGCATGTATGTCTAAACCAACACTTTAACACTTGATTTATTTATCCATTTAGCATTTTTACTCTTACAAACAATTTTTCGTTATTCTCATGCTTTTTTTGTGACATGGATGATGACATTTATTTGTGGTGAGGTGTTTAATTACTTGTTCAACTTCACATGCTGCAATTCCTTAATAACCAATGCGGTAGGGGGCGCTCAATTATGGCAAAAAATAATAATCCCGATTATTTTGGCAATAGTTGAATCACGATTATTCAAACAATTATTTATTTTTTGGTACAAAACAAGAAAATTTGTAAGCATTTAAAAATATTAAGATCAATTGAAAAAAACAATAGAAACACTATAATTATGTAAGTTCCTTTTGGACCAAACAGAATTCATAATATTTATTTATTTATTTATTTATTCTCCCATTGGCTGGCAACCAGTCCAGGGCCTACTGCCCAAAGCCAGCTGAGATAGGCTCCAGCACCCCCCCGCAACCCTTGTGAGGAATAAGCGGTCAAGAAAATGGATGGATGGATGGATGGATGGATATTTATTTATTAATGTTGGCAAAAACTTGAAGTTGGAGTGCAGCACTGTGCAGTAGGACAACCATTTATTTTTTGATACAAAACAAGAAAAAAGCAAATAAAAAATATTATGACAAATAAAATACAATTCTTTAAACACAATTATGCAAGTTCCTTTTGGATTAAACAAAATATATTAAATTAGCTAATTTAAAATTTAAAAAAGGTGCAAATTTATAAATTTGTATTAATGTTTTTGTACAATTGTGCTAATTTTATCATTGTGGAGCGTATTCATTGAAATTGTAATAGATGAATTATTCATAATTGCATAATTCCTGCGACGGAGCAGTAAAATTCTTTGAAACATAATTGTGCAAGTTCCTTTTGGATGAAACAAAGTATATTAAGTTAGCTAATTTAAAATTTAAAAAAAAAGGTGCAAATTTATGAATCAAAAATTTGTATTAATAATCTTTTACGAGGATGCTAATGTCATAATTGTGGAGTGTAATCATTGAAATTGTAATAGATGAATTATTCATAATTGCATAATTCCTGCGACGGAGCAGTAAAATTCTTTGAAACATAATTGTGCAAGTTCCTTTTGGATGAAACAAAGTATATTAAGTTAGCTAATTTAAAATTTAAAAAAAAGGTGCAAATTTATGAATCAAAAATTAGTATTAATAATCTTTTACGATGATGCTAATGTCATAATTGTGGAGTGTAATCATTGAAATTGTAATTGCATTCCGATTAATTGCACAGCCCTACAAAGAGGTGACGTTCGATTTATTTATACAGTTACATTTTACTCTGAGAAACCACTTTTTTTTTTTATCATTCTTAGACCATTTTTGTAACATAGATGTTGTCTATTTGAAGTAAGGCTTTTATTTTTGCGACGTCAATCAAGCATCACACAGTATCGATTGAGAGGTTGCTGAGGTATGTGGCTTCATTCCACCATCTAGTGGTCAGTGTAGTTCGACGTACGCTCACATGCACGCATATATACAATCTCTCAATCTCCAGCGAACCTGTTGCACTCGCATCTTGTTTGAATGGTCAACAAAGGACAATTATTGACATTGTTTGCAGAAAAAGATGAGAAGCAAGCACACAAAGTGACTCATAGCACGGCAGCCGGTCGCTTGGGGTGGGGTGCTGAGGGGTGAGGAGGGGGCGGCTGGCTTTGTGGGGGCTGGTGGTCTCGCTTTATTGCCACGCTCCACTTGTGTTTACGCTCTTGCGTGTAGGGGAAGGAAGGAACGATGCTCCTTGGCTGCCAGCCACCCGGCGGGTATTTATAGACCCCCACCTCCCCCACCCCCCTCGGCGGGAAGCATCGCTCAAGGAATCCACGCGAAAGCATCATCCTCTTCATCATCACCATCCTCGTTCCCAACTTGTGTGGAGCGGCCAGGGAGGGTCTGCGTGGAGGATGCAACCCGAACCGGACGCCGTGAAGGAATAAGGTCGTCTGGTGGAGGTAAAAGTGATTCATTTTTGTCTAATCAGTGCATGACTTTCATATTTGTTTCATATGTGTCTGCAATTGTAGTTGCAATTGATGTTAAGGAATGGTCACCTGCTCCAATTGAACCCAATGGGCAGGTCAACATAATTGGCTGATGGATGAATTGCGATACTTGATGTGGATGAAGTGCGTAATGTGTATTGTGAGCCGCAAGGGCGGTTTAAAGCAAAAAATAAATCACAGCCGGTTACTCCCATCTTCACATTCATCAGTTGAACCAATAATCTGTTTTTCAAGCAATCATTATTTCAAAACGGATCAATTGCATAGTATTGCTAAGTTGTAGATCCTCATGGCAACCGTCATCAAATGTTGTTTATTATCAAGCCATTTGGAGTGTAGTTTGCGTCCAAGTGAAAATGTTTCATTTTATTTTCTTTTATTATGATCCATTGCCGCATTTCATGTGTAAGAAATTTACTATTATATTATGTCCAACGAGTGAATATTGTTCTTTTGTTTTGTTTTTTTATGTTACATTTTTTTATTTTATTAGCAACTCAGGTATAACATTTTATTAATTTTTATGTATTATTTATTATGTTTGTTTTATTAGTAACCCAAGTAAGATTTAAAAAAATATTTTTTGTATTTTTAAGCAATTTTTTTTATTTTAATTTTAAAAAAATGTTTATTTATTTATTTTTTTTCAAATATATCAACATTATTTTAATTTAAATTATTTTAACCTACAGTATGTGAAACTTTTTTTTTTAATGCATTTTATGCAATTCTCAAACAATTTATTCTGCTTTGTTAAATAGTTTTTCTTTTTATTTTAATATCAATCCAGGTGTAACATTTAATTAATGTTATTTTATTTATGATATTTAATTGTTAACCCTGTTGATAAATATTTTCATTTTATTGTATATATACTGCAATTGGCTGGCAACCAGTTCAGGGTGTCCCCCGCCTACTTTCCCAAAGCCAGCTGAGATAGGCTCCAGCACCCCCCACGACCTTGTGAGGAATAAGCGGTCAAAAAAATGGATGGATGGATTTTATATAATTTTCTAACAATTTATTTAACACATTCATTGCCAGACCAGCAAAAAATGCACAATTTGACGTCTTTTTCCGTCAATGGCAGTGAATGAGTTAATTTGATTAAAACATTGTATTTTAGTTTGAGATGAACTTGAGAGCAACATTTTTTTTTAAATTATTAACCTAGGTGACAAGTTTGCATTTTAGTTAAGGTAATTTTCAACATTTTATTAGTAAACCAGATAACAAGCATCCTGGTCCTATATATTTTTATTTATTGTATTGTGTTAGACTCGTCATGTTATTTTTATTTTATTAGCTAATCATATGCCATCCATTTGTGAACATTTTGATTGGAATTGATTTCGACTAAATGTTGAAAAAGGCAGCACGGTGGAGGGTGGTTAGCATTTCTGCCTCGCATTTGAGTTAGTATCCCAGATGACTTTGGGTGAGTGGATGGGTCCACCCTGGATTGGTCGCCAGCCAATTGCAGGGCACATATAGACAAACAAGCATTCACAACAATTTGCCGTCTTCGATACCGAAAGTAACCAGACAGGCACAGCGAGAACACGCAAACTCCACACAAGAAGGCCAGAGATGAGCTTCGAACCCAGAACCTGAGAAGTGTGAGGCGGTTGCGCAAACCGTCACGGCGCCGCCTTTCAATGTTCAATTCGACTTTTCATTCATTGTTGGCGTGTGACCTGCAGTCTTGCGCTTTCAAACACTCCAAACTGTTGACGTTTGACGAGTGAGTCACTGCTGTGCCTTGGCCTCATCTTCATCCTCATCCTCCTCATCCTCCTTCCAGCCTCCACATCTGATCCATCTTTTGTGACTTTTTGTGCGACCGAGGATCCGCCGGGACCATTCTGCTTCTCCACGCCCCCGTCTTTGGACTCTTGTCATTTGGAACGCTTGTAGAAGAAAAGAGTGCTCAAGAGCAGAGGAATATTTTTTATTTTTTTTTGCATTTTTGGAGGCGAGTCTCTTCCCATGAAGATTGAAACTGTGTCGTGAGCACATCCTGTTTTTCGTTTTGTTATAATGTCAACTGGTTGTGCTGATCATCCAGCAGAGACAGGTGTGTCCTGATTTTGAACATCAACATTTCTGTGCAACAGAAAAATCAGTTTGTGAACATCTAGTGAATGACTTTGCAACCTTAATGAAAAAACAATTGCTACATGCGCAAACGCTCGCGAGCAAATAATAAATGTAATTTAAAAAAAAGTAAAATAAACAATTGTTTACCAGTATTTATAGTGATTTTATTGTTATTTTTTAATTGTGAACGTGAACACCCTAAAAACAGTTTGGTCAAAAATAACCCAAATTGGGTCGAGAATGGACTGGCCCAACTTTTTGAGTTATTTGACCCCAAAAGGTTGGCTCAAATTAAATTAATAACCCACAAAAAACATTTTTTTTTTTTTTGTGAGTTATTCATTTTAACCAACTTTTTGAGTTATTTCACTCCAAAAATAGTTGGGTCAAAGGAAATGAATTAACCACAAAGCAACTAATTTGTGGGGGTTGTTTTGTGGGTTATTAATTTGACCCATCTTTTTGGGTTATTTGACTCCAAAAAAGTTGGGTCAAATTAAATTAATAACCCACAAAGCAAGCCATTTTTTTATTTGTTTTGTGCGTTATTCATTTGACCCAACTTTTTGAGTTATTTGTCCCCAAAAGGTCGGGTCAAATTAAATTATTAACTCACAAGGCAAGCCATTTTTTTTGGAGTTGTTTTGTGCGTTATTCATTTGACCCAACTTTTTGAGTTATTTGACCCTAAAAAAGTTGGGTCAAATTAAATTAATAAGCCCACAAAAAAACTTTTTTTGTTGTTTGTTTTGTGGGTTATTCATTTGTCCCAACTATTTGAGTTATTTGACCCCAAAAAGTTGGGTCAAATTAAATTAATAACCCAAAAAAACCAACTTTTTTTTTGTTTGTTTGTTTTGTGGGTTATTCATTTGACCCAACTTTTGAGTTATTTGACCCCAAAAAAGTTGGGTCAACTTTTTCTGTTATTTGACCCTAAAAAAAGTTGTGACAAATTAAATTAATAACCAAAAAAAAAAAAAAAAAATTGTTTTACAGTGTTCCCTCGTTTTCCGCTGGGGTTAGGTTCCAAAAAATACCCGCAATAAATGAAATCCGCGAAGTAGTTAGCTTCATGTTTTACAACTCTTATAAATGTTTTAAGGCTCTAAAATCCCCGACCGCACAATTTATACACTTTTCTCATTGAGGCATTTACATGTTCTCACATTTCTCTCTTGTTCAAACATTGACAATGTTCAAACCTTCATAAATTTTATAAAATGGGTATATTACTGTAAAAAAATATGCAAAATTGCACTTAAAAAAAATCCGCGATACAGCGAGACCGCGAAAAGTGAACCGCGTTATAGCGAGGGAAGACTGTATTCTATTTTATGTTTCATGTTTTTATTTTAACTTTAAATCTATTATGTTTTATGTTCACTGCAATCACTTTGTATTCAGCCGCTGTTATTTTTCAAGTGCTTTATAAATAAAGTTGAGTTGAGTTGAGTTGAGTTGAGTTGAGTTGCAGTAAAGCAACCCAATTTTAGGGGTTGTTTTGTGGGGGTATTCATTTGACCCAGTTTTTTGGTTATTTGAATAACTTAATTGAACTGGGTCAAAAAGGAAGTGGCCCAACTTTTTGAGTTATTTAAGTCTAAAGTTTAAGTCATATTAAATTAATAACCCACAAAGCAGCCCATTTTGGGGGGTTGTTTTGTGGGTTATTCATTTGACCCAACTTTTTGGGTTAATTGAATAGTCAAAAAAAAAAAAAAAAGAACTGACTGACCCTGCGTTATTTAACCCAAAAAGTTAAATTACGAAAATATTTATTTAACCCCCAAAGTTCGGTCAAATTCAATTAATAACCCATTCGAAACCAATTTTGGAGGTTGTTTTGTGGGGGTATTCATTTGACCCAGTTTTTTGGTTATTTGAATAACTTAATTGAACTGGGTAAAAAAGGAAGTGGCCCAACATTTTGCATTATTTAAGTCAAATTAAATTAATAACCCACAAAGCAACCCATTTTGTGGGTTATTCATTTGACCCAACTTTTTGGGTCAATTGAAAACCCAAAAAGTTGGGTAAGTCCCCTTTTGACCCAATTTGGGTTCTTTTTGACCCAACTGTTTTTAGTGTATTATGTTGCATTTTAACTTTTTAATGTCATTTTGCCAATGTATTTATTTTCTAAATCAAATGTACAAAAATGTAAGTCCTCCTGTTTTCCTCTGTTTTTGTCCATACTGGAGTCTAAATAGCTGACATTTTCTTTTTCCTGCTTCCTTGTCTCTGCCCAGACATCTTTACATGTTGGACTGTTGCCAGCGTCGAGATGTTGACTAGTTCCAATCAGTCCCTGTCCGTCTCCCTCACGCCCACCCTCCACTCCCCGTCCACATGCGGTCCGGGTGGGCAACAGCGCGTTCACTCCTCCCTGTCCCTCCCCGAACCCGAGCCCTGGCGGAAGCCCCTCCCGGCCGGTCGGCCCGGCCTGGCGCAGGGCGCCCGTTCCTGCTCCCTGCAGGTGCCGCACGGCGAGTTCCCGGACCTTCCCGCCCGGGCGGCCAGCTTCGACCTGACGCGTACCGGAGCCGACGAGTCCGACCGGGGTTCGGGCTCCCCGAGCCCGCACGGCGCTCTCCGGCGCCGCGGGGGTCTCGTGGAGCAGAGGGACGTCATCATGGCTCACCAGGCTCACAAGATGCAGAGCACGCCGCAAGCTCGCAGAAAGGAGTGGGAGTAAGTTGTTCTGAACTCCTGTTTCCATATATTACCCTGATGAGTTTAACAAATGTAGTAAGTAGTCTTTACATGATCAGGAGTTTTTGGCTGATCAGTGAGTTCTCATGCATTGCCAGATCCACCACACCAGCACCTACTGAAATTCAAACCGAATTTGCTTCTCCCGCTGCTCGTTGAATAGGTGGAAGGTCTCACTCTGCTTCATCTGTCCTTCCTTCCTTTCTTTAGTCTTTCCTCTGGTCTCTTGAGGTCTCCCTAATTTGTTGGAATTCAGATGTTTCTGGGGTTGGTGAA
Source organism: Festucalex cinctus (assembly GCF_051991245.1). Classification (NCBI taxonomy): domain Eukaryota; kingdom Metazoa; phylum Chordata; class Actinopteri; order Syngnathiformes; family Syngnathidae; genus Festucalex; species Festucalex cinctus. Next base: position 15,646,228 of record NC_135411.1, on the reverse strand, counting down.
AGATTCTGGTTTCTAACTCTGTGGGTAGTAGGTGGTGGTTGGTCAGTGCTGGGTTTCACTTTGTTTCATCTTTCCTTTCTCTGATCCTTCCTCTGGTCTCCTGAAACTTCACGACTCTGGCGGGACTCGAGTATTTGGTTAAGGTGAAGGGTATGGAATTTTTAATAGGTTTCAGGTGAATTAATAAGCAAGAACACGCACACCTACACGCACACGCACACACACACACAAAAAAGAGTGCAATGATGATGACATGTTGAATCGGTAAGACAACCGTATGAACAGTACTGAGCTCGCTCTCAAAAAAAAGAAAACAAATGATAACCTATCATGATGCCCCTAAAAAATCTTTAAAAAACAAACAAACAAAAAAAACACTTATAAACATCAAATATAACATGTATAATATAATATTAGACCCATTAATACGCTGTATATTTTATTATTTAATATAATGTAACTGACCTAGTAAAAGTCTTTTAGTCAAGTCAAGTCAAGGTTTAGCCAGTAAATTTACAAAATGTAACGTTTCTACAGGTATTTTTTTTTTAACATGTATCAAAAATAATTAAACAAATAATAATAAAAATAATTAAATTAAAAAATAACACAAAAAAATTAAGTGAAGTTTAATAAATTAAAATAAAATGTAAAAATAAATTATGAAATAAAATTGCATTACATTAAATCATTTAAACAGCAATAACGCTACCATTAATTGCATTAAATTAATTTACATAAAATTAAACACAAATAGATATCATTAAATAATAATTACATGCATTTAAATCAAATCTGTCGTCCCCCAACTGTGAGCCGAACATGCTAACCGGTATTCCACTATTTTTTGTACTTTTACAACTGCCTACATAAGATGATTATCGCAGTTGAAGACTTGGCTAGATGGATGCGTCTCCGTTTCCAGTAACCCCCAAAGGTGAGCTTATATGTTCGTCGCTTTAAATAGCCTCCACCTGCTTCTGTGCGGCTCACTTACAGGGACCATCAAAATGGAAATACGTTACAAAGTCAATTAAGAATAGATTTTTTTCAATAAATAAATTAGGAAAATAATAATATTCAACAACTCATAATAATAATAATCCACACACAGAACTAATGCTGTTTTGATGCTGCTTACTTTTTTTTTTCTTCTTGAAGAGTTCTGCAGGAAAGCACTGAATCACACAATCATCTCCCACTGATTCATGGCTCCAAACTCAGCTTTTCACTATTTGTGTGTGCGTGTGTTGAGCAATGCGGGGACTGCAGGAGCCATTAACGGCCGAGCCGAGGGTGCCGTGATGAGCCGCTTGCCAACACTCGAGCGTGGAGTGGCTCTCCATCAAGCGTAACCCCAAGCCCACCCACCCCATAGACGCACACTTCCTCCCCCTCCTTCTTCCTCTATTTCCTCCAACATCCACTCCAACAGTTAGCAGCTCATTGTTTATTTGCAAGCCTCACTTTTTATTATTGGACATAACACATTGGGAACGTGAAAGGATGCACCAAGCTGTGCTACCTTTTTTTTTTTCTTTTCTTTTTTTTTTCTTTTCTTTTTTTTTTTTTTTCTTTTTGAGTGCCGAGTGTATTGCAGTTTTTTGTCCATTAGGGGATGCTAGGGAATCAATGTAGGAGAGCAGCAGGGAAGCAGCAATGGATGCTTTTGGGATTGACAGCTTTTAACTCATTGCAGCTTTCATGCAATTAGGCTGAATTTAGGATTACAAAGGGAAGGAAAAATGGAGGAGAATTTGAGGTGGTATTTACATTATGTACATTATAAAAGTGAGTACCCCTCTTACAACACTGTAAAAATGACACTTTGACACAATGAAAAATAGCATCAACTTATATATAACAGTGTAAATTTATTGTTCCCTCAAAATTGCTCAAAATACATTCGTTAGGCAACAAAAGTGAGTAGACCCTTAAGTGAAACTGCCCAAAGGGTCAATATTTTTTTTTTTTTGTGGCCATCATTGTTTTGCAGCACAATCTCTTGGGCATGGTGTCAAGATTTAGGTTTAGGTCTGGAGAGGTGCTCATCCCCAACGTCTTGAACAAGGCAGTGATCGTCTTGGAGGCGGGTTTGGTTTGGAGTCATTATCGTGTTGGAATATCGCTTTTTCGGCGCAGTTTCCGGAGGGAGGGTATCCTGCTTAGCGTTCATGTTTTCCTCAATCATCCGTAGTAGCCCCAGACCATCACACTCCCACTACCAGGCTTGACTGTCAGCAACTTGTCTTTGTACTCCTCAACTGGTTATGGAGGACCAAAAATACCCAAATAATAAATAAATAAATACATAAAATAAAATGAACAATAAAAAAGATTCAATAAAAAATACTAAGGATGTAACGATATCCAAACGTCACGATACGATATTATCACGATATTGTTGGGAGGTTGGCGATACTTAAAAAAGGTCACAATATTGTAAAAAAAAAAAAAAAAAAAAAAAAACTCATACTACAAAAAGCACAATATTGTGCTTTTGTACATAACAGCAATGTTATGTTATGTTATTCGTATTATTATGTTTTATTATTATTGTGTTATTATTATTATGTTACGTTGTTAATGCACGCACATTGAGTTCCTCCACATATTGACTTGCTTCACAGGCATATTACGTTCCCCTTTATCTGACAATTAGTGTGGATTTTAAACATAGAAGGGCCAAAACATGCCAAATGAAAATTAAATTGCACTAAAAAACTAGTCACCAGAGGGTGCTAGAACTGCACAAATGCAAATCAACCTGACTTTTTTTTAACAGATTTTTAACAGCATTTAAATATTGTGAACATGACGACAACAGCAGTTTTAATATCATATTGCGCTTATCGTTACATCCCTAAAAAATACATATCAATGGCAATGATACACATATATACATACATACATATATATGTATATATATATATATATATATATATATATATATATATATATATATATATATATATATACACACACACACGAGATAAAAAAAAAAATCAATCAAAAACATTTGAATAACGTTTCATCACGCATTTCATGCTCACAGCTTCCGCAGCATGAAATAAATAAATATGGGAGCAGAACCTTTGTATTTATTGATTGATATTTAAATGTATGTATATATTTATTTTGTATTCATTTGCACATTTATTTTTATATTTATTTTTTGTGTTGTTTTTTATTTTTGTATATGGATCGATATATGGGGGTGGCATGGTGTATAAGTGGTCACTGGTTAGCACGTCCGCCTCCCAGTTCTGAGGACTCCGGTTCGAGTCCAGGCTCCATTCTGGCTGGAGTTTACAAGTTCTCCCCGTGCCTGCGTGGGTCTTCTCCGGGTACTCCGGTCTCCTCCCACATTCCAAAGCCATGCATGGCAGGTTAATTGGCCGCTCCAAATTGTCCCTAGTGTGCGTGTGAGTGTGGATGGTTGTTCGTCTCTGTGTGCCCTGCGATTGGCTGGCAACCAGTTCAGGGTGGACCCCGCCTACTGCCTGAAGCCAGCTGGGATAGGCCAGCACCCCCCACGACCCTTATGAGGAATAAGCGGTCAAGAAAATGGACGGATGGCTGAATCGCTACTGCCACCTGTGGCCGAAAAAGGAAACTGCACATATCGTTCTTCACATACATCAGTGGTGGGCAAACTCGGTCCTCGAGTCCTGCAGGTTTTGTATGTTTCCCTGCTCCAACACAAGCTGATTCCAATCAACAGGATCATTATCAGGCTTATGCAGAGTTTGTTGATGAGCTGATCATATATCAGCTGTGTTGGGGAAAGGGAAATGTCCAAAACCTGTAGGACCGAGTTTGGACACAACTGCCATACACGATGCACATGACGTTGCAGACAGGGCAGGAAATTCGAACCCAAATCTCCATTATGAACAGCTAAAACGTCATTTGAAGATTTTTCAGTCATAAATGGTCAAATAAAAAGGCTAGTAAAGATATTTTGGAGCAAATTGTTATAGTTACTCTGAATGTCCTTACTATTGTTTAATACATATCCAACAAAATCAACACATTACATTTCTTTCACATTAATGAACAGTTAGCATCCACTTCCACAGCATGGTTAGTCATACATTTGAGCGGATATCCGTTGCTAGGGAACAACTGAGAGGAAAAAATGTGATTTTTAAAGAAAAAAAAAAAATACTCAAACGAACCACTTGCGTAAATGTTGGCTGTAAGCATGCAATTATATAAATGCAGACGTGCATAAGCATGTTTCTTTATAGTTCACGCGTGTGCGCTTGTATCACGAGGCTGGAAGAGGCAACTTCCTTTTCTTCACAGGAAGTTGCATCACGTGTCCTGTCATGATCGATACTAGCCAAGTAGAGTCAGTTTTTAAAGGTATTAATTGTTCATGGAAAAATAATGGTTATCATAATTATAGACAAAATAATATCTTCTGCCTCAGGTCACATTGGCCCAAAAACATAACAAAGGTTAATAAAATGTCATTCAAATTGAATTGAATTGAAATGTAACCCTCCTGTTGTGATGTACCGGTAGGTCAAATTGACTTCTGATCTTAACTACCACATCGATTTGCCGATCCAATTTAAAATCACTGTCCAACTTAAAGTTAACGTTTTCAAGGCATGCTTGTTAAGCGAAGGCATCTTTCTTCTTAAGCGGCACATGAATCTGACTGAAATCATGTGCTTTATCAAGATAGAAGCAAAGGCAAAAAAGAAAAACAGGAGCCTTAAAACTGAACCCTGTGGAACCCCAGTAGACATTTGAGTAGAATGATACTCAGACCTAGCAAGGCTACCAAAATATATATGTTATGTGGAAACAATCATTTTTGGCTAAAAACAAAACAAAAACAAAAACAAAAAAAACGAAAGAAAAATCCATTTTAGTAATCCATTTTTAATTGTACTTTCGTAATGTCATGACTAGGGTAATGCAAAGGTTATGTTTACTGTGATGACTAGGGTCATGCAAGGGTTATGTTTACTGTCATGACTAGGGTCATGCAAGGGTTATGTTTACTGTCATGACTAGGGTCATGCAAGGGTTATGTTTACTGTCATAACTAGGGTCATGCAAGGGTTATGTTTACTGTCATACTAGGGTCATGCAAGGGTTATGTTTACTGTCATGACTAGGGTCATGCAAGGGTTATGTTTACTGTCATGACTAGGCTCATGCAAGGGTTATGTTTACTGTCATGACTAGGCTCATGCATGGATTATGTTTACTTTCATGACTAGGGTCATGCAAGGGTTATGTTTACTGTCATGACTAGGCTCATGCAAGGGTTAGGTTTACTGTCATGACTAGGGTCATGCAAGGATTATGTTTACTGTCATGACTAGGGTCATGCAAGGGTTATGTTTTCTGTCATGACTAGGGTCATGCAAGGGTTATGCTTACTGTCATGACTAGGGTCATGCAAGGTTTATGTTTACTGTCATGACGAGGGTCCTGCAAGGGTTATGTTTACTGTCATGACGAGGGTCATGCAAGGGTTAAGCTTACTGTCATGATTAGGGTCATGCAAGGGTATGTTTGGGTCATGACCGTGAGGTCAAGTGTCTGTTTTGAACTGATGTAACCAGCATCTAGTTTCAACTGGTAAGACGCTATGTGATGTCAGAATCTTTAATCTCTTTATCTGGTCAACAGCCAATCAGATAATTCCATGTCAGTCCTGTTACCCACATGTCTAGCCACAGCAAATCAGATCGATTCGCTGTCTATATAAGCCTGTCTGAGAAGTGTGTGTTTTGTCGGATTATTACCTCTGTTCCTCTGTGCAACTCTCGTTGTTTCTCATCTAGTCAAGTTTGTTCCACGCCTCTCGATGGGAATAAATAGTTAAGGTCTTATTTGTGTCTGCATTTTTGGGATCCAACCTCAGAACATAACACATAAACACATAAAAAGCTATCAGAGATGATGATGTGTTGTGATTTAGAGGGAACTCAAGGGGCTTGGTCCCTAATTGATGTTTATTTATTAATTAGGAGGAGTACATGACAAAAATGTGCGTTTGAGTTTCTCTAGATTTGTCAATATTGCGTAATTTCCACTATACAGCACACAAAACAAAAACTACAGTCGATCTCAAAGCCTCACCAAGGCGCTCACGGAGTCGCTGCACTTGTGTGCGCGCGTGTGCGTTTGTGTGTGACGAAAAAGCAGATTTCTGTAGGAAGAGCCATTGTGAAAGATGTCTTTTGTTGGCAGAAATAAAAAGAACGAGAGCAGGAATTGAAGCCAGCCCGGTCGCTATGGAAACAGCAGACAGTTGGAGAAGGTGCAGATCGACAGAGAGAGGAAGTAGAAGGATAGAGATGCTGTTTGCAGAGATGGACAAACATTTTTGGTAGATGATGTTTCTTATGTAAAAGTGCAGGAGGAGTTGCTCATGTAGCATGAGGTGCATGGCATAGAGTTGTTGGTCATTTTACACATTTTTCTGTAACCTTTGTGGGTCAATGTCTTTCCATACTTTCCATTGAATAGTGATCACTTTTTTTCCCCCCTCCCCTTTTTATTTTTATTTAAAAAAATATGATAACTAAGAATCATAATCACATATTTTTGTCATTCAAGAAAGAATGAAAACATGATATTTAAAGTAATTGAAAAAAATGATGCATTAAAAAAAAAAAATCAAGATTACCAATTGCCTGCAGGGATTTCATTGGACAGTGAATGATTTGATATGTGGTCATATATTTTATAACACAGTATATAAATTAGGTGTTCATTATTATGAACACTTTTTAAATAAAATTAATACATTTAAAGAAAAATGATGATGAAAAATTTGAATTTTTTTGGACAGGGTTATGTCCATTTACATTAAAATAGTAGATTATTTGACTCAACGATACATGCTTTTCATTTGACATTGACTGTGATGACGTATGACCCGACAATCGTAAAGACAATGTTTGACATGACTTCCACTTCCCCTTGAATTAAATGTAAAAAATTAAAAGTCATCTCATTTTGAATTTAATCCCACACTTGATTTGGACTTTTTTTTTTTTTTTTTTTTACTTCCTTGCAGACTTTTAGTTGTTTGCCAAGAGTACACTTGTCAATGCCTGTTGGCTGCCGTCCCAATCCCCCGTCTGAGCCCTCAAACGCTGCCCATCTGCACACTTCATGCAGGAGACTTTATTTTGCATATTAGCTTTTCTCAATCATGTCTTTTCTAGAGGTCGTCCTTAGCAAAGAATGCCGGGCTGGAGGTGCAGCGGATGGAGCCAACAGAGGCCTAATCAGGTCTCACTTGTGGCACCCGAGGAAAACACTCTTCTTTTTTTTTTTTCTTTTTTTTTTTTTCATCCACTCCCAAAAAAAAGGAGCAGATCTATTTCACGCTCTATTTTTACGCCTGACTTTTGCTCCAATATTAGCACAATGGCCTACTTTGGAAATATTGCTATAGTGCAAGTAAGTCCCCCATTGAGATTTCTTACTATCTGTTTATTGACATTCAAGAGCGGGCAGCATACGGCTTGTGTCGCATTTAATAAGTACATGTGGCTATAATAATATATTATCACCACAACTACAACTCTGACTACTACTTTTCTTACCCGAGCTAATTCTTTTACTACTACTACTACTACTACTACTAGGGCTGGGTATTGCCTCCAACCTCACGATACGATACGTATTACGATACAGGGGTCACGATACGATACGTATCGCGATACATATATATCCCAATGCATGATCTTCAAGGCGATACGTATCCCGATATTTTACATTAATTTACTTGCATTTTATAATAAAGTCATATGTATACCTAAAGGATATGTTTATTATGCTGGATGACAAAAATGTTTTTTTGTTAGTAGCTCTTGTGGTTTACCACCAAGCGGCATGCCTGGTCTAAATGTGTACGCACTGCAGAGCAAGGAGCAGTTTTCACAGATACACCGGGAAAATTTATTAATAAGCATGAGCCGATATGAGCAAAAATATTAAAGTATTAAAATTACAGCTAAAAAATGTTCTTATTTGAAATATATGGGGAAATAAAAGCACCATTTTTTTCATGTAACACATTCTATTTCGTTTTTTAAACAAAATATAGGAAAATTGGTACATTAAGATACATGTGCCATGTTAAGTTTATAAGTAAATAAATGTTATTCTTCCTCTGCTTTCATTTTTCTTAGCAAGACACAGTGTCTAATCACTGGTGAGCTATTTTTGCATTAATTGAAGGCAATTAACTTCAAAGAGGCTGCTGGTTTTTATTTTTTAGGCACAATGCAGGCTGCAAAGGCAAACGTGAACTGCCTATTTAAACTTAACGAGCAATATCGATTCTGACGCATGCGTATCGATACATGTATTGTAATGAGGGTCGCAACGATGTACTGCCGTATCGATTTTTTGAGCACACCCCGAACTACTACTACTATTATTACTATACTGCAGCTACTCTGACTGCTCCTAGCACTACACATACGCGTGGCTAAATGATCGAGTGGTCATCTTCCAACCGTGATGTTGTGGGTTCAATCCCAAGCCGTTGTGAGCTAGTCAAAGTATCCCAGCACAAGATACTGAACTCCCAGTTGCTCCTGATACGCTGTCAAAATGATTAGGCCTTGTAAGGTGGAAAAGTGCTACATAAATGAGGAACTATTTAGTGTTGCTACCTACAACTATTACTATGCTACTCTTATTAGCATTTTTACTACAACTCCTGCTTCATGACTGCTACTACGTTTACCAGTCGGCTACTATCACTACTCGTATGGTCACTACTACAGTATTATTTATGTACCTCTTCTACTTACTCTTAGAACTTCTACCGCTGCTCTTAATAGGACTACGACTACACTTGCTATTCTTACTAAAACACCAACTTCTACTACTACTACTGCAATCATTAGTATATCAAATGCTGTACTCTTACTATTACTCAAAGTTCTCCCACTACTACCACTAATGTTAACATTCATTCTGTGATATTTGGACCACTTACAGTACTACTACCACGACTGTTACTACAAAAAAAAACTACGACTGCTATACTACCACTACTACTACTACTGCTGCTGTAACCATTGCAAATACTTTTGCTCTGTCGGGTGTGGAGTATTTATTGTAGGGGAGATCGGGGCTCGTTGTATCATGGGTAAGTTGTCACATTGCAATTTTCTCCTCCACCAGAGGGCGCAACGAAAAAGTGGAATACTAGCTTTCTTCGTATAAATGGTGAGGGGTTGTGTACTGTCTGAGAAGAGTATAGCACATTGTGAGCTGCATGAGTGCACAACCCAAAGTAAACATTTTCAACTTCATATTTTTTTAAACCGGCGTCGTACATACACAAATTCTAGCAGCAAATTATGTGGACTCGTTAAGAGGAGAGATTCAGGCATCTTGTCATGCCTCAGTCACTGCTCTGTTTTAAGCTAACTTTAAACTAGAGCAAGTATTCGCCAACATGGTTGTTTGGGGCATGTTGTCTCAGTCATTTTGGGGTTTGTTGTCACATATGCAAAGAATGGGCGGATGAAAAATGCACCTCTGGAAACTCTTTTTACTTATGCTAGAATTGTTCTTCCGATGATGAGTCTGAATAGTGAGGAATTTAATTTGCTAGGTTTTGTTTCATTGTTTAAAATTGATTTTCCAGTTGTTAAAACTACAGTATTCTCATATGTTAGCACTGGTTTAAGTTTCATAATGAACCATCCATCCATTGCTTTATTTTTTTTAAGTCAATTTCATCCAAAATTTCCAGAATAAGGGAAGCAAATCAGGCATTTGAGGCTAAGAGCTATGACCTATATGCCAGCAGTTCCTAAGGACTTTAATCTATTTCATAATATTTTATGCTAAAGTTTGCTCAGTGACTACATTTTCAAGATCAATGATAGAAAATTTCTCTGGCTGGAAAAGCAAACAAACAAAAAAATAGGAGAACAAGAATAATTTTGTCCTTGTTTTATTAGTTGCAAATTCCAATGTGACAACTTAACCCATATAGTGTGACAATTTACCCATTGGTGGGGCAACATGTCACATGTTCACTCCCTCTATTTGATGGCTTATAACTGACACAAATTATGAAAATGACATAAATACAAAAAATATACCCAAGACTTTGGTCTTTCCTCTGGTATACGTTTTGTTTCATATATGATGTATTGATTCTAAGCAATATATAAAAGTATAAAAAGTGATACAACTAGCCCCGGTCTCCCCTACAGAAGCACACCAACAATAGAAAAAGATAGAAGTCTAACCAAACCGAAAACATATCAAGTAACAACAGAAAACGCACGCCGCAATGCTCTAGTCATGTTGTGACTGTCCACTGAAAAGCATGTATGATAAAATGAATCACAACAAAAATGTGAAGTATTTGTATTTTGTGTAAAAAGCAGAGAAATAAATGATACATGTTTCTCATTGGTTGTTTAATATGTTAAAAAAAAAATGCAGCAGTGTGCTTAGAATTGCTATGGTAACGAAATGGACGCCCCTCCTTCTTCCTGGTCGTCCTCCATTGAGCAGCAGGTGGCGTGCGTGAGCCCATGCGATGAGAGGCGTCCTGTGCTGTGCTGCTGCCTGACCACTTGTGCAGCTCATCAGTTGCAGCAGGTGATCATCAGCAATCCTCATCCTCATCCTGTAGTTGGACGTGAGCGTGCGATGGAGCCACTCGGGCGACGAACCAGCTTGGCAGAGTAGACTCACTTTCGGCGGTCTTTTTTGGCTGTGATGCGCAAAGTTTTCCAGGACTTGCCGCGGATTTGCACGCGCACATCTTGACGCTAAAAGTTGTTTTGAGCGCACTTCACAGACGGGACACGAAATGGAGTGATTGGCGGCAACTGAGCTCTTTTCAACTCTTTTGCTAGAATGGCTCGCTTCGGTGACGAGTCCGCCCCGAGTACCGTGGACTCCGGGGACGGAGACGCGGAGCGCGGCGGGGACGCGCTGGATCCCGGGGCCGCCTCGGCGACCGCCGGAGGAGGTGCCGACGGATCGGGCGCGATGACGGCGTCGATGAAGCAAGCCAAGGCGCAGCGGGCCCGGACTATGGCTCTGTACAACCCGGTGCCGCACCGGCAGAACTGCCTGACGGTCAACAGGTCGCTGTTCATCTTCGCCGAGGACAACATCATCAGGAAGTACGCACGCCGAATCATCGAGTGGCCATATCCTTTCCGGTTCGGTTCAGCACTACGGGGAGCACAAAATAAAACACCTCCTTCGTAAATATGACACCACTTGACGATGTTTGTCATCGAAGTACAGTAAATATCTGAAAGCATCTCTGCTTTTCCATAGTCAATATTGAGACACTCCTTGTCGCTATTTATCTAACTTGGTTAACTTCAATTTAACAAATCAAAAAGACGGTTGGTCATAAACACAAATGTCAGTGTCAAAAGTATTATTATTATTAATAGTATTATTTATTTTATTTTTGTGTCACTAAGGGATCACTTAGTCCCTCGTAAATCATATTTTTGTCATTTATGTATTTTTCAAGTGGTTAAAAATACAATATAATCATTTTTAAATATATTATTCTCTATATTTTAGTTATCAGTTTCATTAATACAATTAAAAATGTGTCCTCTTGACAAGTTCTTACTTTTTAGCACAATTTCTCCAAGTTCATGTGATTTATTAAGGAAAAACTATTCAAAGCTATGTGGCCCTGTGTGGAAAAAGTAGACTAGCCTCCTAAACCTAAGAATTGGTTGGGCCACCGTCAGCAGCAAGAACTGAAATCCATCCTTTTCTATAACTCGCAATGAGTCATTCATATCTCTTTGGAGATATTTTGTCCCACTCTTCATTGCAGAATTGCTTTAATTCAGCAACACTTTTTTTTTTTTTTTTCATGCATGAACAGCCTTTTTAAGGTCACACCAGAGCACTCTATACCCAATGTGGCGCCCCAGGCAAGATATTTACATATATTTTTTCCTCAAAAACATTTTTTTTTTAAATTTCATTTACAAGTTACAGTATATTATAGGCCTATGCTTATAAAAGAAATTGAATAGCATCATTTTATTTTTATTTTTTTTACATTCTCCTTCATTTATTAAATAACTGCTAGAAGAAATAATGTACTTTTCATAATTTATTATCATACATTAAAATGTGAAAAAACTAGTGCTGTCAAAGTTAAAGCGTTAACTAATTAATTAATCACAAAAAATTTTCGCATTAATCATTGTATTACCACAGATTAATCACACTATTAATTTTGACCGCAGATGATCCTTTTTAGCTGACAGTGGACAGTTAAATTAAAGTTAGCTGTTGGAGTTTGAGCAATAAACATAACTACATGCATTAAAGTAAAGCATTTAATAAATGTTTACATATGCCATAGGTCATTTTTTTCCCCATTTTAAATTATGCAGATAATTAATTGTTTAGAAAAAGCAGGATGAGCATGTGCAGTGAATATAAATTTTTGAAGACGTCCTCATAACATTAAATGTCGAAAAAATTAACACATAACAGGTGCGCTTCAAATTTAGCGGGCAAAATGTGTTGGGAGAAAAAAAGCCTTTTTAAGTCAGTGATTAATCATGATTAATCAAAATTCTAAGATGTGATTAATCTGATTAAAGAATTTAATCGTTTGACAGCTCTAGAAAAAACAGATAACAGATTTTCCTAATGCATATTAGTAGCATAGATTCGGCCAATGTACACACTGACTGATTTAATGTAAACAAATGACCTATCATAGTTGAGACCCCTCAATGCCACAAAACAACACAGAAATACTTGTGAGTGATTAACATGCCATGCTCAGACTAATCACTCAAACGCATGCAAGTTATCAATTTACCAGTACTGTACATAGTAAAATAAGTGGAAACAGGGAGGCCATTTATTCCCACCCATTTTCTGGCGCCCTCTGAAGCCATGGCACCCTTCGCCTTTTTCAACAAATAGACAATCTAGCCCTGGATAATAGCATTTCAGTCCAGATTATGACTATAAGCATCTTCAAATCTTCACTTTGTTTCTTTAAGTCAATCAGATGTTAACTTGCTGGTATGATTATTGTCCTGCTGCAGAACCAGAGTGCTTCAGATTGAGGTCATGAACTGATAGCCAAACGTTCTCCCTTCTGGCACTTCTGGTAAAGCGTAATTCATGGTTCCATCAATTACAGCAAGTCATCCATGTCCTGGAGTACCAAAGCAGCCCCAGACATCATGTTACCACCACCACGTTTGACTGTGTTCTTTTTATGAAGTACTGCTTACATATATACCAGATGCAACCAGACACACAAAAGGTTCAACTTTCATCTCATCAGTTTACACTGTAAATAAAGAGCAATATTTAATTGTAAAATCTAGTTAAGTTTTTTTCACTCAGAAATCCTAAGTAACTTTTACAAGTAGAATTTTGAGTACATTTTACAAGTTTATTTATTAATTTTTAAAAAAAGCTATATAAGCGTTGAGGGACAAACTCATGACCTTCAGCTTGGGTGCCACGCTACCACCTGAGCCATGCCACTCCTTCTGTATATTAGTATATTGCTGGAGTCCTCGTACCTCCAAGAGACCGGTTTTGGTTCTATTTTGGACTCACCAGTAATGCAGTATAGTGGCAAACATGAGCAAGAGTGGCATGGCTCAAGTGGTATAATGTGTGTCTCCCAAGCTGAAGGTCATAAGTTTGTTCCTCAACGCTTACATAGTTTTTTTTTTTTTTTTTTTTTTTTTTTTTTTTTAATAAACTTGTAAAATGTACTCAAAACTGTCCTTGTAAAATTTGCTTAGAATTTCGAAGTGAAACATTTTACTATTTTTTATTTTATTTTTTTTAACGTAAATACGACAACCCATATTTTCACAGTGCTTCCTATCTAACATTTTGGGACTCACTCAAAGATTCACCTTTATGTTCTTCTTGGTCAGCAGTGTTTTTCGCCTAAGTCTTGAGTCATGAAGAATGAATAGATCATCTATCCTACCTTCGTTTCTTTAGTTTTTCCTCTGGTCTCTTGAGATCTACCTAATCTATTGGAATTTAGAGGTTTCTGGGGTTGGTAAAAGATTCAGGTTTTGTAACCCTGTAGGTGGCAGGCGGTGTCTGGTTAGTGCTGGATTTCACTTTGCTTCATCTTTCTTTCCTTTGATCCTTCCTCTGGTCTCCCGACAACTTCACGACTGAAGTATCCGATTACGGTGAAGGGTATTGGGATTTTTTTATTAGGTTTTAGGTGTATTAAAGAGCACAAACTCAATTGCGTGCGCACACACATGCACGGAAAAAAAAGGAAGGAAGTTGAGTTTTTGACTTCCTGGAGCTGTCCCGACACTTTTGTCCATAGTTGCGCTGTGAATTCGATTGCCGTGGTGTGCACATTTTTCACATTGTGTGCTCCACTCAAGGCCGAGGACACAAAGTTAGTGTGTGCGTGTGTATGTGTGGTGATCATTAGAAGCAGCAGCAGCAGCCTGTGGGGGAGGCTCGCACAGTGTGGGCACATGTAAGCACAGCTCTGCATGCCTTATAGTGCTCTGAGTGGGTGTCGGTTCAAATCCAGCTCAGCAGCTCATCTCTGCTTCCTTGCACAGGATGTTTGTGTGCGTGTGTCCGCGTAATATAAGCAGAGCTATGATTGTGATTATGATGGATTTTGGAGCCACGTTCGATGCGCCGTATTGGGCTGTGGATCACTCCAAACAATCCCCGCCCCCCTCCAGTTTGCAGCGTGCCAGTCGTCCTGCGGTTACCTAAGCAGTGTGGGTGAGTGGGAGTGGGGGGCTAGTGGTCAAGACTCGCTCCGGGGCCTTGGAATCGGCAGAGAGGCGTGTGGGAGGGCTTTGGCAAAAATGTCGGCGTGTTCAGACCCACGACTCCCCGTCCGGTCCAAGTGCAAAACATTCAGATGAATTCAACGTGATTTGGGGCTGTTGAGCACAATGTTTCGTCACTCTTGTACTTTCCGAGCCATGCCGCCTCCAAAATGGAACATGACACTTGTGTATGGGGAGCAGTTTGAATTTTTGTAACCTTAATTTGATGTATAATAGAGCCTGGACTTATACATCAATAAATGGACGTTTGCGTATTTGTTTATTATTTAACCAGGAAATCCCAAATCCATATGAATGGATTACTATTTACGTATTAGCTGTGTTTAAATACAATTCAAATCAAATAATCAATATTGAATCGATTGTCCTTTTCGAGCCTGATATCGACTCAGAATACTATGAACCGATTGTTATACCTGTTTTTCCCATAAATTTATAAGAAAATAGAATTTTAAAGGCCCATTTTTTGATCGTTTTCTTGAAATCTACTGTTCACATGAATTTCAAAGTATTTTCTTACATTTATGAAAGGTCTGACTTATTGCACTTTAACACAATTCAGAATATTTTAATTTATATTTCCAATTATTGAATTAGAATTCTGAAAATATTTCCATCTCATCCTTGCTGTCACGTTTAGGGGGGACCCAAATGCAGGGGGCAACAAAAACAGGGCAAGGCAGGGATGCAAGTAAAAAAGGGATGTAATTAACAAAAAAAGGTAAACAAGGTACTATGGAAAAATACAAATTAACAAGGTCAAAAA
Source organism: Festucalex cinctus (assembly GCF_051991245.1). Lineage (NCBI taxonomy): Eukaryota > Metazoa > Chordata > Actinopteri > Syngnathiformes > Syngnathidae > Festucalex > Festucalex cinctus. The sequence goes on along the minus strand of NC_135411.1, from coordinate 15,630,622 downwards.
CAAACTATAGCAACAAAAACACAAGGGCAAAAAGGCATGGCATGGACAACATGGGATGACTGGACAGCAACAACGACTCAACAAGGCAGGGTAACTAAATACACATGGTAACGAGATAACAACAGACACCTGGGCAAGATACAAGAGGCTTGGGGAGCTGATTGGACAACACACTGGGAAGGGAAAGACACACTCAGGTGGACGTGGTTAGACATAACGAGACAAGGGAAGAGACAAGGAATACATGACAAATAACCAAAAGCATCAAAAGAAAACAAATTTCCACCCCCACAGAACCAAAACATGACACTTGCTGATGACAATATTTGTGTACCACTGAAGTGATTATAATGTGTTACTTTCATTAATAAACTAAATCATTTAACCAGTTACTGCCTCCGCAAAATTTAATCTGGGATTTAGCCCTATGAAAAACACATCATATCAAAAAAAAAAAAAAAAAAAAACGAAACATCCATTGATCGTAATGGTAAGTGGAATGCACTTATAGCGCTTTATCTTTACCGTATGTTGTCTCAAACTAAGTGCTTTACTACGTCTCATATTTACTTTTTTTTGAAAACATACTGTATTGACATGTACATATGTGGCCTTCACGCCTTCATTTTCAGTTTACAATAACTTAGGTTAACCTCCAGGTTCCCTCGCCGTATACTGGCAAACAGCAGAACCCAGGCTGCTTTATTTCTATTTGTCATGTTTTAAATCCATCTGTGTCGTGTCTAGCGCTAAGCTAACCTCTGTGAGGGTTCGCCTTTCTGGTCCAGTGTCCAAAATTCGTGCTAACTCCGTGGTAGGAGATCGTCCGAGGCCAGCAGTGAAGTAACGACAAAAGTTTTGATACACTGCCTCCCTGGCCGTTAGTGACTGATTGCGTAACAGTTTCATATAATGATCATGCGCTGGCTAAACCAACCACACTATATCCCAATGGGTATCCTCCAAATCTTAATTTGATTTTATACAACTTTTTTTTGTGTACAAAATCCTTCCACATTTTCCCCAAAACATGTCATGTGACAGATAGCATGTGCTGTTATTTTGAGCCCCTACCAATAATTGGCACTGTCAATGTGAGCGCGAGGGTGCGAGTAAGTGCTGGTCTCCAGGTCACCATCCCAGCCGGTCCTCTGTGAGGCGCTGACCTCGTTTTCACTGGAGGAGGAGACACTGACTTCGAGGCTTCCTCGCAGTCACCTCTCACCAACTCAATGCAAATGTTAGTGTTGAAGATGACCCTGCATGCGCCGCTTTCTGGATGTGCAACGTGATACTGAGCAATTGATGTATTTGTATAGTATTTAGATTGATACTAGGCATTCCTCAGAATCAGATTTATTGGCCAAGTATGTAAAAACTAGGGATGTAACGATAAGCGCAATATCGTGATATGGTGAAACCATAATATCGTCGTCGTCATGGTCACGATATTTAAATGCAAGCCATCTGTTAAAAGTCAGGTTGATTTCCATTTGTGCAGTTCTAGCACCCTCTGGTGGCTAGTTTTGTAGTGCAGTTTAATTTTCATTAGGGATGTTTTGGCCCTTCTATGTTGAAATCTACGCTAATTGTCAGATGAGGGGAAGCAAGTCAATATGTGGAGGAACTCAATGTGTGCGTGCATTAACAACAACAGCAACAACATAATAATAATAATAATAACATAACATTGCTGTTATGTAAAAAAAAGTGTTGTTTTTTTTAAATTATGAGCTCATTTTTTTACAATATTGTGACGTTTTTTAAATATCTCCAACCTCCCCACAATATCGTGATAATTATCATATCGTGAGCTTCATATCGTGATAATATTGTATCGTGACGTTTGGATATCGTTACATCCCTAGTAAAAACACCATGAATTATTCTTCACAGTCACAACTTATCCGAGAACGCAAAATAATAGTAACAGATTGACAGAGTGGGAAGCCTGACGGTTTGCTAATTAGTGCCCCGAGTTTCTTAGATGGAAAAAATAAGGAGGCAAAGATGCAGGGGAAAACAAGGCCCATTCTGTGCTCTTTAAAAGGGAGCACAGTATAGACCTGGAAAAAAATAATATGGACTTACTTTGGACATTCAAATATCAATGCTGATACTGTTTTTTCACAATATTGATGTATCAATAGTAGACATTCATCATAATGCTACTGGTCATTCCGATACTAGATAGTTGGCTTTGAACATTCAAATTATCAGATAATATTGATCACGGATATTCATTTACAATACGTATACAAGATATGTCACTATCAAATATTTTTAGAATTGATGAATATATCGATTATTCAATAGATTAATTGACTAATCAGATTCATTTAAATTTTGCATTAAAAGTGTATTACAAAAGCATTCTCCCCCTGTTAGTTTATTAGCCATTGATTATGATTAACCATTGATTATTATGGATTGGCGTTGTACTATGTTACTGGTTCGGTCATTGTTTTCCAAAGTTTTCAAATGTCTTATTTTGATTAAAACAGAAGATAAGATTTCTTTCATGAAGGACTAAAGAAATCAGTGAAGAAATACTGTTGATATGCTTAAATCAGAGGATGTGGACCATTAAAATGATTAAAATAGGTGTCGATTAACTTGCTAATCGACTGATTAATCAATTAACAGCTCTACTTCAAAGCTGTGCATTTTCAGTGCCATTGCAAACCCCTGCCACTCTGCAACTGTGTCAAAGTTGTTCGTCCTCCCGGTCAGGCCAAGGTGACTTGGCGGCACTCGAGTTCCACTTACCATCCTCCCACCTTACCTCGCGGGCTCCCTCTCTCACCTGCTCAAACACGAAAAGCGCTTCAAAAGGTTGCCATAGCAACAGCAGCTTCCTAACACATTCGCTCCCGTATCACAAAACGTGAACTAAGCCTTAATTTCATCTGTCATTTCAACATCATTCATCAGGTTGTTTTTGCTGTTGCGCACGAAGAAGTCAGCGTTTGACAGTTCCAGTCTTGCCTCTTGTGAACAAAACTCGTACGCTTTATATGTGATGCAAATGAGTCTTGTCCTTAACTTTGTGGCCCTCACGCCGTTCGAGTACATGATCCTGGCTACCATCACCGCCAACTGTGTGGTGTTGGCTCTGGAGCAGCACCTGCCCGGAGAGGACAAGA